>NC_046680.1:21138409-21441439 GCF_009870125.1 Drosophila pseudoobscura | reverse complement strand
AGATATATGCATACGACTTTGCTTGTGCAGCAGTTGCCAGCCGCAAGTGCTTTTGTGTGTGTGTGTGTGTGCATGGCCTATTATGCTACCAAATGAAAGTGGTAATAAATTGGACAAGATGTTGCCATAAACCACACCACGACAAGCCACAGCAGAAGGCATCGAGACAGGCTCACGGCCTATCCGGGCCCCCACCCCCACCCTCGCTTGCAAATGCAACGCATGCAACAAGAACAGCAACAAAGCCCAACAAGAACCAACATCATTATCATGTACGAAATGCATTCGAGAACCGAATCCAGCTGCTGGCCAACAGCTGACATGGCTGCTGATGCTTCACAGCCAGCCCAGCCTGGCCCGGCCTGGCCCAGCTCCAGTTCTGGCCCCCGTGCGGCAAGAACCTATCAACCACAACGCATTTATGGCCATCAGGATCCAGGATGCAGCATCGGGAGGTCACCTTACCCCACTTAATCTCTCCAAGTGACTTGCAATTGAAATTGAAACGAAAATATCTCAAAGTGAATATCATGTGGAGTGTAGACTGTGGGATGTGGGATGTAGGATGTACGATGTAGGATGGGTACCCAGGACGACACGTAAATGCTTCTAAATGCATCGAATAGCTTTGGCTGGATTTGGTCAAAGGAAGAGTGTTTCCCGTTTCCCGTTTCCTATTTCCCATTTACCAGTTCCCATTTCCTGCTCTAAGTTATTAAATACGCAGAGCTTCTGCAGACTTGCAACATCCTGAAATTATTGTTCTGGCCTGTGATTCATATGCCAATTAGTTGTCTGTGTGCTTCAATTTCAAGTGGAGCTGCTTGCCAGTGGCATCACTATTCAAATAGATCCCATTAATCAAGGAAGGCTTACCGCTTACCGCTGCTGCTTGTTCTTTCAGAGGTCAACCTTCAATGGGTTCCGCAAGACTTATCCGCTGTGAAATGTATTGGCAGAAGGGGTTTTTCTGGAGCTTTTTATAGTTTTCAGTAAACGTGAAACTTTATTTTCTCAATACTTAATTTCATTACGTAATTAACAGATTTGATCAGACCTTCGGTTTCACCTGTTGCTCTAAATCGTTCAGTCCATCGATTCCATCCCCACTCTCTCTCTCCCTCTCTCTATCTGGCTCTCTCGATATGCGAATCCCTCTAATTAGTTGTTATTATGGCCATAGTCTATGCCACTACTGGATGCGGTTCATATTCTGCTCTAGGACCAACTTGTGTTTGGGTTTTGTCTTCTCTCGAACTCAAATTGAGATTACAAATTTAATGCGTATACGAAACGCTTGCCAGAGATGAAACTGCTACTGCCAATGCCACTGCTGCTGGTGTTGTTGCTGCTGATTCTGATGATGCCACTGATGCTGCTGGTGTTGTTGCTGCTGCTGCTGCCGTCTGTCCGTTAATACGCTGCTCTGTCTCTGATAGTTTTCCCAGTCGTCCTTGTTGTGTCCTGGCAAAGGGTGTTCTGATTTTAGTCGAATGTTTGCAGTGCTGTGAAGGAAGTATTTCCAAGCCTATACTCCTATTATTCTTGACCAGCATCAAATGGCGTCAGTCTTTATTTGATTATAAATAACAATGTATCATTTAGGGTATCAGGGTATTCGGCATTCGAATCTACTGTTCTGTTCTCTCTGTGTTTTTGTTGTTGTTAAATATTTGTATTTCCCCGGCTATGGCTATCAGAGCAGGGAAAACAATCAGCGCCTGGACAAAGTTTGTGAAAAGTTTTCCCTTCACACTCGCTCTTCTTCGGTCGCTCCCTCCCTCTCCCTGACACACGCTCTGTTGTTGTATGTGATAGGATTTTTATGTAAAACATAATTGCAGATTAGTCGCAGCGGAAATGTGCAAATAGAAAAAAAATAAGCAAAAGCGCAAGAGAAGAAAAGGGAACAAAACATCAAATTGTAATCGTTCTGTTGCCGTTCTGTTAAAGAGGATTAAACATGAGTGAAAGAGCGTCAGGGATTTCTGAGCAGAGTCCAGAGATAGAGTGTGGGGTAGGGGTAGATGGAGGGGGAGGCGGAGGGGGAGGGTGAGAGACTATGAATGAAAGAGTGGAAACAGCATGAGTGCCACTTGAAAATTGCCGTATGAATACGAATCCTGCAACTGCAACGGCAACTGGCTGTCAATTTGTTTGCCCCTTTCTGCCACTCTCCACTGCTGCCGCTGCCGCCGCTGCTGCTGCTGCTCTTCCCCTTCTCATAGGCACACACGTAAAAGCAACAGTACACACACACAAAAAGGATATTTTCAATTAATTACCAACTAATCGAAAATGAAACGATACCTTTGACAGCTTTGGATACCCTACCATATGACACATATGAATATGCATCCAATTTCGATTATTTTCAGATAGATATATTGAACAGATCAAAAGAACCGGAAATGCCAGGTCAGAAGGATGCTTTCATCAGCCGCAAAAACACTTTTGGATCGTCTGCTCGAATCAACAAAATATGGCTTCAAATTAAAACGGAAAAAGAGAGAGGGCTGAGGGCTCTTCCGCTGGTCAGGGGAAGGGGATATCGAGGGGGTTACGACACTCAATGGCAATAAGTTTCGCCTATTTGCACAACAAATGAAGTTGAAAATGACTCCGGATAGGAGGAGGAGTTCTGTGGAAAGTACCTGCATTCTCCCCACATTTCGTGGCATCTCCTCTGCCAGCTCTAAATGGAAACGTAAATATTTGAGCTGCAATCGAGATACCTGTGTCCGACCTGTGCCCAACCCCCAGAGCCCCAAAACCCTACAACCGTCGGTGCACTCAACTATTGATTTGTTAAGCATTTCGTCCTGACCAAAAATGCTCGAAAACGTCTTTATTGAAATGCAATTGGGGAGACCTGATGGTAAAAGATGGTAAAGGCACAACTGAATGGCCAGGAAAAAGACATTTATTGGCCAAGCAGTTGAGAGAAAGATGAACAGTGAGAGCAGGAGAGGAGTGTAGAGAGAGACACAGAATCGGTAATGGGAGTGAAAGCCTTGCTAAAAGAGACTCCCGAAGCATGGCGAACATTTTAGAGAAATTAGTTGTCAAAAGAAGTAATTCTAAACTTATTAGGCATTGAAAATAGTTCCCGACTTCCTAACGTCTTAATCTCATAGTCCTTAACCATATTGTCCATATTGGCCTTAGGTCCTTAACGTAATCCTTTTTGTATTGACTTTCTTCTTTAAAAGACTGATTGAAAGCAATCGTAATTTGAGGATGCTCTTAACCAATTAAAAGTCGTCATAAAAGCCATTCAGCTTAAATTTCAGTTGATATGAATACTTGATCCACGTTTATTTGGGAAGCCTTTCCTGCCTTTCTCCTTGAAGTGAAAGCCTGTGGAAGCCTTTCAACTAGCTAGAGGACAGTTTCAGCCTTCAGTTTGTACTGGTTTAGGCCACTCTTTTCAACCGTTCAAAGGCCTCTGCTTTGAACCATTCGAATTCCGCTTTAATCCGGATCGAAATCGATGCCTCAACAAGGTTGCAAATGCCAAATGCAAATGGAGATGCCACTGGCCCACCATGATAACTATAATTATTACATTCAACAGAGCGCCGGACGGCCCCCGCTCTTCTGATGTCCTTGAGTCATGTGGCGACCTTATAAATTAGCTGCCAGGCGAGAAGTCAACCAGCAACGGCGTCCTGAACTTCTCCTATGTCTGCTAGGTCCTGGATCCTGGGTCCAGGTCCTCGCCGCTGGTCTAATGAACGAACGCACCACATAAACATAAATTATGGCCAGCCTCAGTGGAGGGTTCTTCGCCTGCCCTTCCCTTCAGGCCTTCAGCCCGTCCCCGTCTCCGTCCGCCTCCCATCCCACATCCCACAGCGTCAAAGCCCCATTGCATTTTTGCGCAGCATACTTTTGGGTGGCGGGATGCGGCGCGTTGCATACTTTTTGGCGGCGCTTGGTTTTATCCTGCAGTAAAAAGCATTTTTGGCACGCTCTCGTTTTCTCTTTTATTTCACTTGCTCTCTTTCTCACTCTCTGTTCACCCTCTGTCTCTGTCTCTTTTACATATACATATATTTTTGTTAATATATTTTCACTTTTTTTATTGTGTTTTTTCCTTATGCATTCGTGTGTGTGTGTGTGTGTGTGTGTGTGTTTTACTTAAAATAAATGTTACTCTTTAATCATAATATATGTATATATTCACAGTTTTGTGGGTGTGGGTGTGGGCGTTTGAGTGCTTAAGTGTGTATGTATGTATTTATGTATGTGTTCAAGTTAAACTAATATTTATTTATTTATATTGTAGGTATTTCCATATGCTTTTATCAATAACTTTATCAATTTTTGTGTACGCCGAAGGTATTTACACTGTGTGAAATAAATAATCGCTAACCACTAGTGAGGTCTATCAAGAATCTACAAAATAGTAGAATTTTCATTCTAAGAAATGCACATTTGTTTGCTGGATTCCGTGGGGGTAGAATAACTACATTCTTTGCGTTTGCAGGGGAGTGGGTATGGAAGAGTGGGGAACTTTTAAGGAACTTACTAACTTAGAAACTAAATTATTTCCAACACTTAAAGACTTAAACAAACTCAACGAAACTCAACTCTATATATTGCACGATCGACAAAGTGTGGGAAAGTAGTGAGTGCGGTAGTGGTAGTGGGGCCCGTAACAAGCAACACTTTTTGCGGCACACTCAACACTGGGACTAACTACAGCTAACCTATACCCTTTAACTAGAGGCCCACGACCCCTATAACATAGGACGACCTTAGCTATAATCTCCTCCTATCCTCCTATCCTCTTCTCCGATATATCCATATATCTATATAGTATACTGGTATACATAACATACTTATCATTTAGCTAATTTTACGCTGTAGTTCAAGTTTTGCCTGCACTGTGGCCTAAATTGACTCCCAAAAGTATGTAACCGGGTGTGGAATTCTTGCTGTGTGTCTTGTGTGTGTGTGCGTGTTCGTGTGCGTGTGCTTGGGGGGAAACCTTAACTATTTAGCTCTCCTTTTGCTGTTTTTCCTGTGTGTGTAAACTGGTTCTAGAATTTTGAACTTAACTGTAGTTGTGGCCAAGTATTTATCTGCTGCTTCGGCTGCTGCTGACCAGCAGGGGCACCAACGTCATTGTCATTAGAAGGACCAGACTGGTCTGCTGTAGGACCCCAGGAGCACCATTGCGCGCTTCGTCGCGACAGATGCCCGGATTACGGGTAAAGTCCTCGCAATAGGTCTGCGAAAGTAAGAAAAGATCAAGTTTGTCTTACGTAGAGCGGTAATCACACTCACCTTGGTCAAACTGTTGGCATATTTATCGACCAACTCCCGCGTAAACTTGGCCGCCTCATTGCCACAGATTCTTCGGGCCGCCATCTCCGAGCAGTCCACGAGCTCATTGATGGAGCTGCGAAGGGGGGATTTAGCTATAGGAAAGAAAGATCAGGAAGAGATCTCTACCCACCAGCAAATGGTTTTGATGTTCTCGTTGAGAGTGCCGTTTTCTGGATTCTCCTGATTCTTGTTGGGCTTCAGAAAGACCATTGTTTCCTTATAGCGAGTGGCGCACACCTCGAACTCCTTCTTGGCCATCTCCGAGCAGGGCACATGCTTTAGGTACTCTACATTGGGTGTTGTCAAGGGGGTATATCAAGCTCAAACAGATCTGTGTAGTAGGTTTCTGGTCGCATCTTACCCTCCTGGAACTCTCCCTTGTTGCACAGATCGCGGATAAACTGGTTGGTGCCGTGGTAGAGCTTGTTGAACTGGTTCCTCTGCTGCAGATCCATGCAGCGTCGCGTGTAACTCTGGATGCACCGCACTCCCTTGCGTAGCTCGCTGCAAAACAATCGGAGATTATCTCTGGATCGGATCGAATCGGATCGGATCGGAACTTTCTCCGGGAGCACACTTACTGGCAAAGTTTGTCCAGTTCCTCCTTCTTGGCGGGGCCAATCGAGAACTCTGGCGTTAAATGCAGCATTTCGAGTGGTTCGGCGCACTTGGTGAACTCCTCCTGGCCGCACTCCTCGGACCGTACCTGCACGACCAGCGCCAGCATCAGGACTGGAAATTTGAGCAGTGGAAAAACCAGAGGGAAAACCAGAGGGAAAGAGCGCCAATGCCAGAGAGTGTTGGAGTGGGAGACAAATAAACAAACAGAAACATTGAAATAGTGCTCAAGTTGAAAGCTAAAAGGCAATCTGAGACTCTTGGCCGGCCAGTGGGTGGCAGTAGCAGGAGCAGGAGCAGGAGCAGGACCAAGAGCACGGGTGGCTGTGTGGCACACACAAACAGTCAGTTGCAACAAAGTTGCAAATGTGCGTCAGGGGTAATAAAGTTAAGCGTAAGTGAAATTGGCATTTCATAAATTTTTCGCCAACTTTTTATTCCGGCATTCCGTGAGATGCAATCTATTCGACGCAGAACTGACAGATCGGGTCAGGTTTTGACGGTAAGATAACCCCCTCATCGGATGATTTTTCATACATAGCTCCATGCATACATATATAGCATTCCATAAGTTCTATCTATACTTTATATATATGTACATATGTATGTACATAGGTTCCCGTTCACTCACCCGACATCCAGACCAGAGTCCAGCTCCAGTTACAATTCCAACTGCAATGCATGTTCGCGACGATTTGTTCTTCAAGTTCCGAATGCAATTGCTGATACACTTTTGACGTCACCACAACTGGTTTTTGTAATAGAAATAAATCAAGGGGAAAAGAACTTTTTAATATGCAAATATTTATGACAAATTACAGCTTTGCGTCGTCTCAATGGCTTTGATATGTTGTTGGCACAGTTTTCATCTCTAATTATTCATTACTCATTTCTTCATTTACCCGATCGAGACGAGACGATCAAGACGCAGTAAAAGGGGAGACTCTGCTCTTCTCGGCTAGCAAATAAAACAGCAACAGCGAACAAAAAAAAATAAAACCTGAAAGAAGAAAAAAATTGATCTAAAAATATTCTCGAAAAGCGAAAGCACAGCGTCAGAGGTTGTTTTGCTTTCGATCGGAGTGGTTCGTCCCGAGGTCTGGGGGTGCCTTCTAATATTCTTTCTTTCTAGCTGCGGACAGTATTTACACGGGTATTTTTACCCTTTCTTGTCGCCAATTATTGCCGCTAATGTGCCGTGCACAGGGCGGAATGTAGTTTCTGTTGGGGCAGATCCAACATTTCTACTTCTTCTTAAGAGAAATAGTATATCCCATACATAAATCATTTACGAAAAATAATAAAATTGGTTCACGAAAGTCACTTGGAAACTCTGAAAATCAGGCCTTGCAAATGCACTCACATAACTGATAGGCCCCCACGCATACCCATTCTCCTGCCACCACTGCACAACCCTCTCATGAACTCCCCTCAAATCAAGCCCTATTCAGTGCCCATTAAGAGGAGACAAAAAAATTAACAGCGAGTCAGTAACCAGCGAAAATCAGTGTTTATTTAAATGTTGGTAATGTGCTAAACGGTTTTTTCTGTGTGGCATTTAAGTTATTATTTGCAATATGTAAATGCAAATAAATATGAGAACGATGAAAGCTGTGACAGATGCATTTAATGTCCATAAATACACAAGCAAACACAAAACACTTTTGAAATGCCTCGTTGAGGGGCATTTTATGCATGCCAGATTGATGGGAGTACATACTGTGGCAAAGGTCGGGGTTTTAGAAAAATACGTCAAATGCCAGCTATGGAAGTCGAGGGCTTAAATGCTCTTCGATAGCGATATTTCCTGCAGGCAATTATTATAGCTCTTTTTTGCTAGCAGAATTTATTAAAATGGTTTACATAAAAGTTAAATTACTAAACTTTTGGATATTTTCGTCCTAACTCAAGCAAATTGTGCTGAGATTTCCAATGCATTTTTAGGTGCTATTTGTCCAATGACAAAACTAGTTTTTGATCTGTGCAAACAGAGTAAAGAACAGCGATTGAATCTATAGAATCGATCATGACTCCCATGTTGTATCTTTGTGGTAAGCTTTTGCTCAGCTCCAGCATACCTTAACCATACCCTATGCATTTATAAGAAGAACAAATCTGCATAAATATACGGAAAAATATAATGCAACGAAACGCCCTAGTACGTAGGTAGTGAAAAATTCAATCAAATTGACTCTGAGTGCAAGCAAACAGGCATTTACATCAGCATTGTTTTGCACATATAATTAATCAATTTCATGTGCAACAGCACCAATACCAGCCACCACTAAAGCAAGAACAATAGAAGCAGCAATAACAACAAGTACAACGACTAAAACAACTAAAACAACCATTAAAAACACACTTGTCCAATGTTTCGATTGAAAGTTTGCCGCCACTGATCGATCGCATGATTTTCATGCATTTCTACTGCTGCAACTGCGTCTAGCTCTCTGTCCCACTGTCCGCCTTCGTCTAGTTCCCCTCTCTCTTGACTCTCCTGCACCACTCTCCCTCTCTCTCTCTCTCTTTTTTCGATCATTATGTGGATCCCAGCTGTTCCCTTCGCCTTGTAGTGGTTGGAAGCCGTTCAATTGAGAAACGAAAACAAATCACTTAGCGCTCGAAGAGGCAACGAACAAAGAGAAGAGACAAAGAACAACTGTAATTCGGCTTTTGCTCTGCCTGCAGATCGCCGCGCAAAATTTCGCCTTGAAAGTGGGGTGGCGAATGGTCGGTGATGCAGTTTCTGCAGCACGTGACGCAAGAATGCAGTCGGACGAGCCTCTCCCTGGCATCGTCATGGGATCGTGGAATCGTGGGGTCGTACGCTTGATCGTCGCCCTGTGCGAAATCAGGTTTTCTCCACTCCTCTTCTCTCATTTATTTATAAGTTTTAATGATTTTGTTTGGCTTTTGATATGCATTTGGTCTTAATTTATTTATTACTTGGAAGATTGGAAGATCGCTTCGCTGCACGAGAGACGAAACACCGCCAGACGAGACGACGACACTTTCGAATGGCACGGACAGCCGTGCGATGCAGTGCAATGGACAGAGGCAGAGGCAGAGGCAGAGACGCAAGCGCGCCGCGTTGTTCACCGGTCGAGTAACAGAAACGTACTATGCGGCAGCAGCAGAGGTAGCAGCAGAGGCAGTGCCAAGACACTAAGCGACCAAACGACAAGCGCCAAAAACAACGAACAAATCACAAGCCGAACGCCCACAAAATGTGGGCCCGAACCGATGTGGCGCTCGGGCTCCAAATGTTGCTGAGGTTGGGCATGTTGCTGGGGAACATTCGGCCATGTTGCTGTGAAATTGCGGGTGCACTTGAAATGAATGCAAATGCAACAACAGGTATTTCTTCGCCCAGCACCCTTCCTTTTCCTCCGAGCTCTCCGAGTGTCTGTCCATTCAAGTGCCCCTTTGTGTCCGGCTATCCGCCTATCCACCCATCCACCTGTCCGCTTGTCCGCTTGCGTGCAAAATGATAAGCGACTGGGCATTCGAAGGCCAATCTGCACTGATAGACGACTAAACGGGCAGCTGTTTCCATAACTTTCATACGATTTGTAGCGCCTCTGGTTCCTGTTTTCCAGCTGAATCTATATTTGCCACTCAATTAATTTAATTCGGAGGAAATAGGGGGACTTAGATAAGATTATCTACTAAAGAATCCACTGAAGCCACTGCACGTTTCCAATAATTCATTTTTTGTTTGGTTCTCTGAAATATTTATGTGTTGATATTTGTCGAGTGCCAACACAAAAGACACTCTCCTACACTTGACTACAGGTTCGAGTACACGTGTGTATATGTACACTCCCTTCTGTCCCTCCGTCCTTCTGTCCTCCTGTCCGTCGGTACTTCGGTACTTCAATTGTTGCCTGAGTTTCTGTTCTGTTTGTTCTATGCCAATTTAGCGGCTTGTTTGCATATTTACTGTACACACTGTCTAAATTAGGCGGAGATTTCCTTTCAGCCATGTCCTTGGCACCTTGTTTGTCCCTGGGAAATACCCGGATTGCTAAAAATGGAGCAGCACCATCTCCATCCCTCCCCATTGGATAGATAAACCGCTATAGACCCCATCCGGGAAATACTACCTTCCATAGTGTAGTGTATTGCGGAAGTGCATTCCAAATTAGATGAAATACTTCTAACCAAAGGAATAGTTTGGGCCAGCAGGCAATTAGAAGAACAAAGGACATGGTAAATGTCAGCAGGAAGCCAGCCAAATGCTGGCCAGGAGAGACTTTTAATGAACATTGCATAAGTCAATTTGAATTGAATTTCATATTTTCAATGGCAAGAATAAAGGTCAACAATTATTAGCCTTTTGTCGAGGAAACGATACGAATTTTCAATTGAAAATGAACGAATCATTTCTGTGTCTATTTTTTTTGTTTTATATTGAACACATTTTTGTTAGAATTCTAGTGCATTTTTTGCCTTTCGGATGGATACTTTACCTGTTTTCCTATGAAATATTCCTATAAATAATTGTATATACGGAACTATAGAGGAGAGCAGCTCATATAAAACAAAGAACTTCAATCTATGCAGTTATTCCACCCAATCGAATCCACTTTTGGTTTTATTGTCGTAAAGTTTCCATTTACACCACACGAATCGGCATAAGAAATATTTTCATTAATCAATATATGTAGTTCTTCAACTTGATTTATAGCCCTCATAGATTTAATTCCAACAGACTGTCTATCTATACGAGTAGATCCGTAATTCATTCAAGAGGCCACTCGTAGAGCGAGACTTATCAAACCCATTTCTCTGTCTAGATTAGATACTCCTACGGTTTATGTTAGTTAGTTCTTACGTTACTTGTTTCAAGTGATTTAAATGGAAATATTAGTTGTTCCATTTTGATTTCTAAGAAGATTGAGAGAGTGAAACGATTCCAATCACTCTTAACTTCCATTCTCTTCTAGAGAATACTATTATTTAAAAGATTGAATCCGTTTAGCATCGCGCTGACTAAAAGCTTATCGAATAATAATATCTCACTCTCAGCCTCCATATATCCCAATTATCTTAAATTATATGCGAGTCTGTTATTTTCGCAGGGCAACACTATTAAATAACACAAGGAAATGGGTTCAAACGGGGCTAAAAGCGGTGCTGGCCAGAAGGTAAGTAGCTTTAAGTGCTGCTCTGTGGATTATTTTACATTTTTACACTTTTACACTCCCAGTCCCAGTCCACTTCCAGTTTCATTCCGTTTCGTTTTTGCTCCACTTTTTCATCCATAATTATCAGAACTTAACCCTCTGCTGGCCAACAACTAACAAAGTTGTGCAACTGCAACAACGCTTTTGTGTGTGTGTGTGTGTGCTTAGAGAGGGGGGAGTGTGGACCTGCGGAGGTCATTACCACTGGCCACATGCGTATAGTCTCAGGACGAAGGACGAAGGCGTAAGCTTTAAGCCATTGCGTATACGACAAACGAAAACAAAACTCGAGTTTATTTTATTTCATTTTCTTGGATCGGACGGAAGGACTGAAGGATAGCAGCAGGAGATGGTATAGGGGCAAGGGTCGGAGAGGGACAATAGAAGGAAGCCGATGGATCCAACACCTAGACACAACACACACGCACTCACACACACACACACACACACCCATACCCACACACGAACACACACATTTGGCTATCGCGCATTAAGCGTACCAACAACAATAACCCGAACAAACAGAAAGAAGGGATATCCGTTGGTGAGCGGAGCTTTGAATACCCTTAAATATTGATCGTTTCTATGAGGTAGACAGGAGATAAGTTCTCATAGAAACAGACGAACAGAGCAGATTATGAGATCGGAAATACTTCCTTATTTACAGTCCAAACAATTTCGTGAAAACCGTAATACCCCCCCAAAGGAAAGCGGACGACGACGGTGGAAGTGGCCCCAAGTAGAGTGTCGGTGGCGGAAAGGAGAGTCTAGCTAAAAGTGGTCTATAGTATAGGGTAGTGTAGGTTGTAGAGGATACTCTGGCCCGGTCCCCATCCCCCCTTTCACACTCCTTCACGCTTTGGCTTTTGTTCCTCCTCCCACTCTTGGGCTGGGCTGCTGCTGCATTAGTTTGTGTTTGAACTTTGCAAGTTTTCCCCATCATCATTGTTGTTGTTGTAGTTGTTGCTGTTGCTGCGATTGTTGTTGTTGTTGTAATTGTTGGTGTTGCTTTTATTTTTGTTGCTGCCATACAAAAGTCCCTCCCATGGACGCGCAACTGTTGATGTTTACATTTAGCGCTTGGATTTATGAACTCCGCATTCGGGGCACGTAGCATTTGGACAATTTAAAGTTTAGCCAACACACACACACACACACGCATACACACATGCCCCCTCCTACACACATTCTCCCATAAGCAGACGCTTTAAATAGGCTAAAACGCAAGGAAACTCGCCACAGCCCCCCTCGCAGCAGCCGCCAGCCAAAGGTCAATTGTTCTTTGGCAAATGGAAAGGGCAAAGGTACCAGGACTACGACTAGGGACAAAGAATCAACTCTTCTCGCAGCATTCACACACTTCTTAAGTATTTACGCATAGTTTATTTTTATTTATTTAACAAACAATGAAAGCAGAAGGAGAACAACAAGTTGGCGAAATTAATGGTCTGCGCACAGGATTAGGCACCTCTGTTTAAGAGAATGAGCATGTTGACCGCTATTTGGAAAGTTCTACCTAAATCTTAGAATCTTCCTGAAGCTTTTGCCGGCTAACACCGGAGGCGATCTCCTTCACAATGCGAAAGAGTAATGGTTGTACTTGGCCAGAAACTCGGAGCGGCATGGTCTTGATCTGCCCTGGTGGCTCCCCAGCCGTTCTTCTGGGCCAGCAGATGGGCGGCAATCGACTCGGTGTTTCATCAAATTTTTTGTATTCCCGTTTTGAAATATTCATGTCTTTCAAATATATTTTCTTGTTTTCCAGCACTGTTTCATGCCCTTTTTAGGCAATTGTATCTGCTAAGTGCTGAGGTTCTTGTCACCGCTACGCCTTTTTTTTTTATGAAAATGTAGTGTTTAGTTTACTGGCTGCTACGAAACTATTAAACCGAAATACGAACGCCATCTCTCAATCTTCTTTCCATTCTCAGGAAATTAACATCACCATTTCGCGATGATCCCCACAAGAACACGCAGGCTTTCTACGGGACTACAGGGGCTGTTTCCGGGCTTCTGGATCCCGCACCCGTTCCCCAACCGCCTCGACAGCCTGCTGATTCTGATGTGCCGCCAATGGTTCAGCTGGGACACCCTGGTAAGTGCTCATAGCTCTGACGATCTCTCTCTCTCTCAATTAACGCCTTATTCCTCCATAAGCCATACGGGAAAAAGTCTCCACTCAGACGCTGCTGACGATTGCACGATCTCCCAGATCTTGGGCAAAAAGCAACTCACAGTTATATTAACGCAGGGTGTTGGTGGCTCCCCATCTACCCATGCAAATAAGGCAAAAATGCGAGTACTCATCAGGGGTAAATCCCATCTTCAATCGTTTCACACCATTTGCTGGGTGAAATTTGGTTTGTTTTCTCTTCTCTTTGTTTGTCCACCGCTGCGGCAAAATCCCCCCATTCCATAGGCAGATTTGTTTAAAAGCCAAAGTACGGCTACAGATTCTCATCAGTTCGTTGAGAAGTCTTGCCAGAAACATGAAATCTGTGATCGCTTTTATTGTGCTCCTTTTGAGCGTAGTCGGAGCACTTCCCGCGCCTCATGTAGTAGTTGTTCCACTGCCACTGGGACTGCCAATTGGACTGCCGCCACCGCCACCACCGTACTATCCACACCATCACCATCACCACCATCATTCGCCAGGCTATGGCTATGGACACAGAAATAACCACTATGGATGATACCTCAATCGATGCATATGCCCCATGGAAGGATTTATTTATTTGTAAAATAAGACTATTGCTAGGCTTTATACACTTGAAGCTGTCACAAAATCTTGATAAGTGATGTAATATATTAATATTATGTTAACAAACAATAAATATTGTGCCACTTCCGTCATATGTCCATTTTATATTATTTTGTGCGTTAAAAACGATCCGTTTGGATCATTTTATGGACTCGATTCTATGTAGGCTAAAGCTTTATATAAAGCTTAGCTCTGGCTGGTTCCTCAATTGGACTTTGCAGAACGTAAGAGTTTAGTACAAAGCTCTCAAAGCTTCTTCTCAAAAAGCATCCCCTTCCATATGTGTAAGCATGTACATACATACGTTGCAGCAACGACCTTGAAGGCTGCAACAAGCGCAACAGCCACAGCAACAGCAGAAACAACTACAACAACAAGTAGGAGCAGTTAGCTGCAAATCAATGCCGGGGACCGGGGAAAATTCAATGTCAGGGGCAAAAGCTTTTCGTGCAATTTGGCATTTGGCCGCTCCGCTCTTCTGTATCCGTTGCATACTCTGAGGCGGGCAACACATTACGCATACGTCGATGGCCAGTGCAAGCAGCGATTTATTAGAGAAATAACTAAATATAAAGGAACCATTTGGAACAAACAAAAAAGTGGATTCGGGGGCTATTGAGTGCTTCTCGCGAGCGAGAAAATTGCGACAGAGAAATGAGGCAAATTTAGCCGAACGAAAGAAAATTTTTGGTCGCCAGAGCAAACTGTTGCTGCTGCTGTTGTTGTATCTCTTGGTGGCTGGGGCACCAGGGTGCTTGCTGCTGGTGGCAGTTTGTGTTTGGTGGGTGACGGTGCCAAATGTTGATCATGACCGCGTAAAAATACGTATAAATATAATTAAAACCGAGAAACAGAAACAAAATCAAAGCAAACAAGTTCGCTTCACACGATATTCAAATAAAAATCCCAAACGAAAATTGTATAACGGCAACGAGATGAACAGAACGATATTGCACTGGAGCTACCTGAACTTCAGGGATGTGCCGATGGACCTGTTCCTGTATGAGGATCTAGAGGAGGTGTACCTCAAGGAGAACTTCATTTCGGCGATACCCCAATGGCTGCTGAGCATCACGACCCTCAAGTTTATCCATCTAGCGGGGAACAACCTGACCGAATTGCCCATGGACATCTATATGCTGGAGAACCTTGAGTTCCTCGATGTCTCCAACAACGAGCTGAAAGAGCTGCCGCCCACCCTGGGTCTGCTGCTCCGTCTGCAGCAGCTGAACGTCTCCGGCAATCGTCTGACACAACTACCAAAGGGTAAGTGTACTAGAACGCCCCAAGAGCGACTCCGGTATCCACTGCATTCCCAAACCCACTGTCAACCCTTTCAGAGATGAGCAACTTGCGCAATTTGGAACAGTTGAACATATCCAAGAATCGGTTCCGCCGCCTCCCCATACAGCTGTGCGAATGCGTCCGCCTCAACGAGCTGAACCTGAGCGACAATGAGAACCTGCTGCACATACCCGAGCGCATCGCCAACCTACCGATGCTACAATCCCTCGCAGCTGATCGTGAGTACTTCGAATACAATACCAAGCCAAAGAGCGAGATGAGTATTGGGTACGGTTCTCTTGCAGGCTGCGCTCTCATCTACTTGCCGGCTGCTCTCTCCAAGTTTATGAACCATGTGCGCATATTTCACAACACGTCGATCAACTACTTGCCCATGATATACGAGAAATTCTATCAGAACTTCTACGACAATCGCCAGAAGTTCACACCCATGTAAGTATACCCATGCAGATCCACCTCTACATGATTGCAACTCTACCTACCCTTCGCTTCAAATGCAGTACCATTAGCCACAAGGGTCTGTTCTGGGTGCGGGAGCTTGCTACATACAAACGCCTGCTGCTTCCGGTGGGCACGCGAAGAGTCTTCGAAGTGCCCTCCAAGGAGAACCGGATCACGCTCTACGACGACTGTTTGCATGCCATCCAAACGCTGAACCGTCAGGTGCCTGTCTACGAGAACAGTGCCCTGCACCGCCTCCTCCCCGAGCCTTATATGAGCTCGCAGATCAACAATGGCGCCATAGCCCGCTGCACGACTACCCAATGCTCGAGGTGTTTGTACACTACCTACTACTTCATGGTTGTCAAGAGGTGAGTGTTGATGCAGGGCCTGCCTGCGTCAATGTTTTGATCTGACACCCAAACCGGTCCCGAACGCTTTCTAGGTTAGGCAACCGAACCTTTCACAACCATAAGAACCACTAAACTAAAGTAGATTGGGGATTGGGGCCATTTTTGTGTATCTGAAACCATTTTCACATTGCATCTTTACAGATTTGGGAGCTCTTCAAAGCAACTTTTCACCTGTAACTTCTGTTCTCAATCTTGCGCCAATTTCTGGCTTGCAGCCAACAGCAGAAGATACTTTCAACTCCCCTGGAGAGTCTCTGATGATGACGACGAAGACGTCGACAACGGTCCTAGGAAGTAAATTTTGATGGAACGTCCGCCTAAATGTTGTACAAATGCACTCATATACGTACATGTAGAATTGTTTAGATACTATTGTACCTTTAATTAGTTGTGTAAATGTTGTGTGTTCTACTGGCAACCAGCGCCTACAAACTCTTACTCTAAGCTTAAACAAAACTCTGCATTGGTCCTCGCTCATGCAGGTGGATATAGTCGTCAAGGAGACAGTGCGACGCCTGCGGATATGCTCGGCGACAATTCACTCCGTGTCGTCCCATTCTATAGGCATCCAGATATCGTTCGTCCAGCGTTCGATGGGGTCTAGCAGATGGAGGATAATAGATTAGAGATTTGCTTCAATTTGGACCTGGAAATTCTCTTACCTCAGCAGTCTGTGCAGCAGCTGGGCATAGAGGCCACTGTGCTCGTGTACTTGTCCATTTTCGCAGATCAAACGCTCCAGACAAGCCGTTCCATTCTGCCCAATCTGCGACATATAGTTCTCGGCAAACTTGAACAGCAGAAGCTGCGGCTCATCCACGATTGGCGGAGCGGCAGGAGGATTAGCACCTTTTAGCTCACGAGCACTGCTCCAAAGATTCCACCAATAAATTGGTGTCTGCGGCTCGTTGAACTGATAATGGAAATTCATCAGCCAGACCAGCTGGCGCCAGGCCTTCTTCTCCTGAAACGGAACCGGAAATGCGCATCCAGTGACCAGCTATGCAGAGAATATTTATTACTTATTGATGTTACACTCTTCAAAAATATTCCTACGATAGTTCACCTTGATAACTCCTCCATTTTGGTAGATCAGGAAGCGTTTCTGCCTCCGGTGATGATGCCAGGACGTGAGATTGGCGCTCATGGCCCGCCCACTTTCCACAGCCAGCAAAAGCATCGAAAGAATCATTCTATAAAAAAGTTGAATACTTTAATTGTATATCCTATGTATGTGTGGGCAAATCCGTAACTTGTAGGTCAAATCACTCACATGAGATTCATTCTGCCGCTTTTCGTGCTGTCCGCTTGGGCTCTGGACAGCGTATACCATACCTCTTCGATTTTACGACAGAATTTTACATAAAAGAGAAGATCAAAGATGAAAGATGGAAGGTGAGAAAAAGCACGTGCTGTCGGTGGGTTTCCTGCTTTTGCATGTTCGACTAATTAGCGAACAACGCGACGTCTGCGCCGAAAGTAATTAGAGCCAGAACTTGTTACCAATCTGACTGAGTAAATCAAAGGCAGGTGGTTCTGGCAGCCGACGAACAGCAGAAGAACAGCAACTCTCATAAGTATATATCCACCGAAAACTGAAACCAATCTCGTTTAGATCTCTGTGTAACTAATTGTGATGTGTGTTTACGTCCGTTCGAAAAACAAAAAACTTGAAAATTCAATTTTAATGTTTAGTGGAAATCAAAACTTAACCAAACCAAATATTAATCAACGAAAATTTATATGGATGTTTATATAAAGCTATCAATGTTTATTGCTTGTCCCCTAATTGGGTGACCTCAGATGCTAATTAAATAAAGAATACTTGGGCCCCCTAGGAATCGATGTTGTGGTGGGATGGGATCTACATATGCATCTCCATAGATACGGCGCTACCAGTTGCAAATGATTGACTGGATAGTGCGGCGCTGCCATGACGAGACCCCGCCATTGCCATAGCAGTGTTTGTTCCATTTATCGAGTAGCGGTACGGTGGAGAAATGTCGAACGAAAGCACAGTGCAATCTCAGCTGCATAGCATTACCTGCCATAGATTTGATTTTCTTTTCGACACAAATGTAACCAAAACGCTTCGGCAAAAGATTTCGCTAGTCAAAATTCTCTAAATTTCAAGTGTATTTTATCCCAAAGCCATCAAAATTATGCTGCGACTGCCAGGGATGCCACTGCTGCCGGGCGCACAGTTCTATGATGTGAGTAGGTCCTAGATCAGATGCATGACTCCTCCTCTCTTTTCTCCTCCTCGTAGTACGGCAAGCGTCGCCATCCCCGACAACAGACGCTTATGCACTATCAGGGCATACAGATGCTCTCCGACCGCCGGGAGCCGGAGCTGGTGGAGCCCAATGGCATTGTGGCGGATCCCAAGTGCCCGCCAATGCCCGCACAGATCAACACCCTGTGGGCACCGAAGGTGACTACGAAGCTGCCACCGTGGCTGGCCTATGACAAGCAGGTGCTCTGCTTCAACGCCTACTTCAAGGAGAATCTCACCGAGATTTACCATGCCCCGTACCAGGTGCGCAAGGTCAGGATCTACTTCTATCTGGAAGATGGCACTATGCAGGTCACCGAACCGAAAGTGGAGAACTCGGGCATTCCGCAGGGCTGTCTGGTGCACCGTCAGCGCATACCCAAGGCGCCAACCAGGGACCGGGAGTTCATCTCTATCTTTGACCTCAACGTGGACACCGATGTGCAGATCTTTGATCGCGTCTATCGAATCAGCGGCTGTGACATTTTCACCAGGCAGTTCCTCAATCGAGCCGGGATTCATGTGCCCGAGACGCAACAAGAGCCTAGTGATCCCACCACGGAGATACGCAAACGCTCTGGGCTAAAGCAAACATTCAGTGGTAGCAGTGCCGTGCCCAAGCGCCATTCCTTTGCCCAGTTCCTGGAGTTCGACAGACGCGTGCTCAAATTCCATGGCTACTGGAACGATCGGAGCGAGTTTGGTGACGTGCGGAAGCTGGAAATCTGCTACTATCTGGCCGACGATACCATAGATATAAAGGAGAAGTTTCCCCGAAACTCCGGACGCGAGGGACCCAGTACTTTCCTGAAACGAGGCAAGCTACCCAAAGAGTTCTCCGGGCCGACGCAGCCGGGTCAACAGACCTCGGTGACGCTGCTCAATGTGTTGGGCTCCAACATGCGGGATGTGCGCTACGTGGCCGATCCCTTGAACACGGGCCAGAAACAGGTACATTACTACACCGACCAGGATCTGCAGATTGGCGTCGTATTAAATGTCTTTGGACGCGCAGTAGTACTAACCGCATGCGACCAGTTCACGCAAAGCTACTACAAAGAGAAGGTGGGTAGGAGAGACCAGAGGTCGATTCACAAAACGATTCACACTTCACCTCATTTTCAGTACGGCTTTGAGGATTTCACACCTCAGTCCGTTCCAGAACGAAGTGATGTGCTTCCCCACACCCATGGTGGCGGAACAGTGCGTCGTCTGCCGCCCTACAACGGATGGGGCAGCTACGAGGACTCCGAGGGTAACTGCATCACCGTTGAGCCAAAGCCACCGCAGGCCGACTTCAAGAAGCTGATCAAATACGACGGCTGCATCTTGCGCTTCGGGGCCAAGCTGGTGTCCGCCATACGCGACAACTGCGAACGCGTCTTTATTATTAGCTACTTCCTGGCCGACGACACTATCCAGATCTATGAATCTTCCCGACGAAATTCTGGCTTTCTGGGCGGTGAGTTCCTCAAGCGGGCACGCGTTGCTGTGCCAGGACAGGAGAAGTTCAGCGCCGCACGGCCAGAGTACTATCGGCCCAATGACTTTTACATTGGGCGCACTCTCACTCTAAAGGATCACATATTTCGCATCAATTCAGCGGATGAATTCACACTGCTCTACATGGAACAGCATCCCACCGAGGTGAGTGCAAGACAGCGAGCTAAGGCTCAAGGTGTTCACTTGATCTTCGCTTGATTCCTGTTTTAGTTTCCGGTTGCCGACATCCGTGTTATCATGCAAAAGATTCGCACTGCAGTGCGTCCAGAGTACAAGCAGTTTGTGCTGCGCTGCAAGCCCGATGGCAATCTTGGGGACTTTGCCACCGTAGACTTTGAAACCATGCGATCCACTCTGCTGTCGTATCTGTCGAAGGAGAGCCTGTTGAGTCACGAAATAGTGACCGTGTGTCGCTATTTCTCGGCTGAGCAGACAATGCCTCCCAGCTGCGACAGGAACCAGGTACGGGCCGCTGCCCAGCTAGAGCTGAAGCGAGCCCTGTGGAACAATGTGGAGGAGTTGTCGGGACATTTGAACCACATTAATCCGACATCCAAACAGTATATCAGTGAGGCCCAGGTCAGATCGACTCTGAGGGGCTGTCGTCTGCCGTTCAGCTTAGAGCTGATGGAGGACATATTGCAGGTGCTGCAGCGTAATGGACAGGGCGAGATCGAGGTGCGCGATATTCTGGAATTCTTCAATATGCGATGCGACCAGGTGCCGGACATAGCGCCACTTAACATTGCCTTTGAGCTGTGCCCCAAGCTGCCTTTCTTACACAAGGGCCGGCTGGTGGACTTCAACTGGTTCCTGGACTTCTTGGGCCTGGAGGAGGAGCTGAAACGCGCCAATCAATGAGGATCCATCGTCGGTGTTATCAAAATTGCATGTATATACAGAAAAATTCGTGGCAATAAAATTTTCGGAATGGTGAAATTTGTGCTTAAGATCTAGACGATTGTATCCTACAGTTTGGACTCTGTGAGCCAGTTAAAAGACTGTGGTTTGCGATCCGAGGATGGACTGATCGCCACATTGATGATGGTTGGCCTGTCCGTAAGCTGGTTGGCAGCCTTGATGGCCGTCTGCAGCTGCTCGATTTCCGTGCAGAAGTAGCCCTGCATGCCGAACATTTTCATCATTTCCTCGTATCGCACTTGAACCCCCAGCGCCGAAGGTGGTGTGCTGAAGGAGATAAGATTAGCATTGAGTACAGCCCAGATATAGTACGATAAGATCTTCTCACTCACATTTGGGTCAGATCGCCCTCGCTGCGAATGGCTTCGAAGGTGTCCTTGTCGAAGCCTCCGTAGATGCCATTGTTGTTGACAATCACAATGGTCACTGGCAGCTTGTACCTCACCATCGTCTCAACCTCCATGCCCGAGAAGCCAAAGGCGCTGTCGCCCTCAACGCAGAGAACCCGCTTGCCGGGAGCAAAGTCACGGCAGAACAGGGCAGCGGCCACTGCAAAACCTGGACCCACACCCATGGTGCCGAAGGTGCCAGCATCCAGACGATGACGTGGCTGCTCGTTTAGGAGCATGGAACGTCCAATATCCATTGTATTGGCACCCTCGCTGACGATAATCGTGTCCTTGGGCAACAGCTCTCGCAAATGATGGAAAACGGCGTAGTAGTTGAGCGGCGTCGAGGTATTTAGCGACATCTGCTGCACTGTGTCCTTGTTCTGCTTGCACTTGACGGCCAACTGCTTCCACCAGTCCTGCTCGTAGCCGAATCGGAAGTTCACGGCATTCATCTGCTCGAACAGCTGCTCGGCGAAGGGACGAATGTCCGATTGAATGGCCACCGACGAGATAACAGAGTTGTGCAGCTCCTCGGGGCAAATGTCTACTTGAATGAACTTCACATCCTTGTCGTAGCGTGGCGAGCGTCCAAAGTGCAGAATCCAGTTGAGGCGCGCGCCAAGCAGCAACACCACATCGGCCTTCTGCAGGGCCAGTGTACGGGCAGAAGAGACGCACTGTGGAGCCGTATCAGAGACCACGCCCTTGCCCATGGGTGTGGGCAGGAAAGGCAGATTTGTGTTCTCAATGAAATGCCTTAGCGTATTCTCAGCGTGAGCATAAGCACAACCCTTGCCCACAATAACGAGCGGTCGCTTGGCCTGTCGCAGAAGGCGGGACGCGGCAATCACATCATCGTGAGGTGGATAGGCCACGGGGGGAGCTGGATGGGCCAATGCCTTGTAGATGCGGGCCTCGGGGGCCTTCGATTGCAAAATATTTCCGGGGAAATCCAAATAGGCTACTCCGGGCCGTCCATAGGTGGCATATCGCACTGCCTTCTCCACATGAAGGGGGATAAGGGCAGCGGTGGGAGGACGTGCTGCATACTTGCAGTACGGGCGAGAAAGCTCCACCTGGGGGCACTCCTGGAAGCCACCGATTCCTTCATGATCCTGATTAGTGGCTCCGCCAATGACGATCAGAGGCCAGCAATTGACCTGGGCATTGGCCATACCACCTGTAACCAATGCATTGTGTACATATGTGGGATTAGCAAATTCCATACCGAATTCCTCTGTTTTCCATACCTGTCACATGCAGGAGTCCGGGTCCAGAGACCACCAAACAGACGCCCGGTTTTCCCGTTAGGTAGCCAATGGCTTGAGCTGCATAGCAGGCGGCCTGCTCATTCCGCATACCGATGTACTTCAGTCCAGCGGCCTGGAAGGCCATAGACAGCTCGATAACGGGTATGCCAATGATACCAAACACATAGTCCACACCCTGTTAACAAAAAGCAGTGATAGATCATGGGATGAGTTCAAAGTTCGAGGATTGAATGCGATAAGATTTCCTTTCCTCTTAAGCTTTCAATTGCAAATCCAAATATGTACACAGTTTGGACAATCATTCATCGCTCCCTTATTTGTTCAGATAATAAATAAATAAAATAGTTTAGTATAGGCCAATTCATGTTCCAATTTATTTCCCTACATCAACCAAACATATTAACCAAAAATGCAAACACGTTTTCCATTGAAATGTTTGGAATCCGGTTAACGTTTTATTGATTTTAATCCGGGCCCCCAACGAGATTATCGAAGGTATGTGCACCACCAGTAAGTTTGAGTCGTGTTCGTAAACCTTTGGAACATTGTCTTTATCAGAAATCCGTTCGACTTTTATTAACAAGAATAATCAGGTAGCAAGAACAACAACTACTTAGTGTTTTTGAACTTTGCACAACAAACAGGTGCTAGATAAGACTCCGTTGTTCTTGCTGCTGCCACTTCCACTGGACCGACGACCCACAGTTATTTTAATCAGCGTCCATAGGTTAATATCTTAGATATGACCGCATGGAGATTGCACATTTGCTGCAGAAAATGCATCCCATCCCAGACTTGCGTGCGGGGGCAGTCTCGGCCTCTTACCTGTTGCTTCAGCGACTCCGCAATAATTTGCACTGCTTCAACATCGGCCATTTTGTGTGAGTTCTGTTTTTATTGTGCTAAAAAGTCACAGGCGCCGCGTTACTCCGCGTACTGAGCTAAAATTAGTTAAACAAATTAAATATAGTCCACGGGACGCGGTCAGTGTGACCACGGATTTATCGTTGAAATATATCGCCCTGCCCTCAGAAACATACCGAAATTGAAGTCTCATTTGAAGAATATACCGACTAATTTAAGCTCTACATTCCTCGCTTTTGATATTCCCTCCAATATTATTAGCTATCTAGCTCTCTCAGCCCTGCCCACATAATTTTATCCAATTAATGAATCTATTTTCTACTCGACAGGCTTATTTTAAATACTTGACTTTGATTATTTTTGAATCAATGTTGGTTCCCCACCAACAATAGCGTCCCGTATGATGAAAAACTGGCCTTAGCCCACTAAAGCCCCCCTATTTAAATAGTTCAACTACTTGAGGTAAATGGCGGAAAATATTAACGATTGTAAATTCTTCTTGTAGATTCATGCAATCTTTCATCTGAACTTAAAAAAAACAACTATATTTTTCACCTGAACTTGCCTGGAAAAAGATTTTAGCGAAAAAGGTCAAACAAAATAAAACGTAATAGCGTAATAAAACGTAAGAGAAAAATCTTTCCTATTGCTCAATTTTTATATTCCGTTGAATAATGCTGACTAACTAAAATCTTTAGCTTCGCCCATATAATTTTAGGCCATTGATGAATAAATTCTCTACAAGATTGCCTATTTAAGTTCTTCTTTTTATTGTATTTTGACTACAGCGAGACTTAAACAAAAAAGGTCAAGCTGTTTTAATGTTTCTATTAAGTGCATAGTTTTATTATGTATGTATGTAAATTATGATGATTTTAGCCACTAGTTTCTTTGTTGATAGATATCTGGCGAGGATGATTGTTATGTATAAGGATAGGATAATACTTACCACACGAATGTATAAATAATGCAATGCCGTATCTGAACCGTTGTTAGCAGCTATCGCCAGCACTTTCCACTTTGGTATCGGAAGAAATGTCTGTAAATATATGTATGTATAGTTATTAATTATAATTTGCCGAAGCAGCTGGATCAGGAGGTGAAGACGGTTGAGTCGAACACTTACCATAACAGCAACAGTTAGATGTTAGCTTCCTCCTCCCACGCTTTGCCGGCACAGGAGCCAGCACTAACTGGTTGTTGGTACTGCATTTCCTTGTTTGCGATGCCGCAGCAGGAGGCCTGGACACTGCATCTGGTATACCCAGCGGTCGTTGCTGCTTGTGGTAGCAGTGCTTGAGAGTGACTACATAGCCATTGTCCCCATAAGCTAAAATAAGGAAAAGAAACCATGATTAAATATTGCTCCTTGCAAAGAACTGCATTTAAATACACACTTGTTGCTGCTGATGAGCTTGTCGTTGGATGTAGTACCAGCGGCTATATATATATTATAGTCTTTGAGCACTAGGCGCTGAAGGGGACGGGCAGACGGACAGACGGACAGACAGACATGGCTCAATCGACTCGGCTATTGATGCTGATCAAGAATATATATACTTTATGGGGTCGGAAACGATTCCTTCTGGACGTTACACACATCCACTTTTACCACAAATCTAATATACCCCAATACTCATTTTGAGTATCGGGTAGAAAAAGCATTTGTTCCTCATGCAACATCTTGGTATTGTATAGTCTTTGATTCTAATCAATTAATTTATTTGCATGCCCTCGTATCGCAGGAGGTGTTGGGTAGCCATGCCATCGACTCCGGTTTGTCCTTCGTCCTCGACAACATTCGTCGGCGAGGATATGGCCCGCGATTGATGTGCATCATATGCGATGGCTGCCCCGCCAATAGACTTGCAAAGACGAACGCCGCCCGTCGTCGAAAGGATTACTCCGAAGCCGGGAACCAGCCCTGTCGACGTTGGATGACGTTGCCATGCGTCAACAAATCGGTCCTTTTCAGGACCACCAAAAATTCATAGAGATGGAAATATTTTCATTTATTCAATTTCACATTTGCAAAGGCTGGAAAGGTTCTTGGTAAATTTGATTATAATTAAATAATTCGGCAGAATAATTCCGGTAACGTTAACGGCAGTAGATACGGACGCTCATGTCTCTTCCGTCATCAACAACGGCGCCGACGATCCAACCGATCCTGATTATGAAGATATATTAAACATTATAATAGACTAGGTATGTATTTATGGCATGGGTATATGTATGTATGTATTTAAACCTCTCAGTTGCTGGGTGGAGCCTGACTCCACCAAACAAGTATGCATTTCGCGAGAGCAGTCTCACCCCACCCCCTCCCATGGACAGAAACCCACTCCTGTATATAGTGATGGGAGTTGGGTGGCGCCTCCGTATCAGTTGGAGTTTACCTGGCCAACTCCCATCACAAGAAATCGTCTTCTTCGTCTTCAAAATTTACAAATTTTTGAGAAAGATGATTTTGAGGACATGATGTTGAGAGAGATGGGGAAGCGACAGATAGTAGCAGACATCGATGCTCCCACTAGGGGGGTTGAAAATTTTCGGCCACACTGGAAATATTCAGAATGTTGTTAATTTTGGAAATGCGAATATGTTCAAACAAAAAAAGGTTTAGCGAAAAAGGTCAAAGCAAGGCTTAAACAAAAAAGGTCAAGCTGTTTTAATGTTGCCAGCAACATAAGACTTAAGAAAACGCAAGTAAGTATGGAATGTAGGGACATTGTTGAACTGAAAACATCGATGTTTTTAGATTTTAGATTTTACAATGGAAGAATCTTCGGGGCCATTTACACTATTATGTATATGTTTGATCTAATGATGAAATTAGTTTAAAGTATTAACTGGAAGGATTTAAATTTGCTCCTTTCCCCTCAGCCTCAGCAATAGGCAGAACAAGGATAAAACATTAGGAAAAAACACAAGATCTAAACACTAAAAACCAAAAACTCAATAAGTAAACGTTGTGTAAAAGAGGTTTTAATAATAAATTTGATGTTTCATTTACAAAAATTACAAAGTTTATTTTACTTTTAGCTATCGATTGCAAAGTATCGATGCTGACAGCAACACCTAGACAAAATGTACCTTCAACAATAGATGGCGCTGTGGCGCAGCTGCTTATATGGGGAAAGAAAGAGAAAATTTGCATCGACTCCGTGGCGCAACGGTAGCGCGTCTGACTCCAGATCAGAAGGTTGCGTGTTCAAATCACGTCGGGGTCAATGGACTAATTTTTTTAAATCATTTTTTTTTTATGTGTAATTTAAGGGTAAATAAAATTAGTTTTCCAAACATTTTTTTAAATATAACCATCTTTGACCGCCCACCCAATTCACTTGCCTGTGAAAAAGAAAGTGTGTTTCACAATAAAATTGCCTTCAGAAAAAAAAAATAAAAACGAAAAAATGGTACTGCATCGGCCGGGAATCGAACCCGGGCCGCCCGCGTGGCAGGCGAGCATTCTACCACTGAACCACCGATGCTTGTGACAAACTCAGGTCTAAGCCTGTATGCATTCTTACGTAGTATAATCGGCCTTGACAACCTGTTGGTTTTGTCCAATATGGGACACTGGACACCCTCCCCTCGGCAAGACTCCGTGGCGCAACGGTAGCGCGTCTGACTCCAGATCAGAAGGTTGCGTGTTCAAATCACGTCGGGGTCAATATGGGATAATCTTTTTTCCCCCCAATTTTTTTTTATATTTTGAACACACTATTTCAACAATATTTAAGATAATTTAGATAATTTATTGTATAATTTATAAGCAGCTTTGATTCGATTTACTACAAGCAACAACATGTACATAATGAGCATTAAGTTTTAACATTTAAAATCGCCAATATTCACGATAGTTTTAAATTTAACTTTTATGTTGTATATATATAAATACAGATATGAGTATATAGGTATTCGATTACTTGTTACGTACTCTGTATACGATAATATTGTAAATTCCCTAAACGGTTTGCGTTGATTTATTATCAGTAGTTGTTCCCTTATTGCGCGATGCACTTACGCATACACATGTATGTATGTAGGCTGTAAGGCGCATCATTAAAGTGCCATAAATTTCAATATAAAATTCAAAATAAACCTACCCAACACCAGCATTAAATTCTGTTCTATCCATCCTTCTTTTTATATATTCCTTCCTTTTTCTAGATAAACGTATTTGGCTAACAGGATTTTTCAACAATTTTTACACGAGTCAACAATTAAAATGGCTGCAGAATTTGCACTAACTATGAAAAATCAATCCTAAAAAAACATAAGCTTGTGGACCCTGTGTTTCTTTTTCACTTTTCGTATGTTTTGTAGGTATTTTGTAAGTATGTATGCGCCTCAAAAAATATTGTAGGATTTAGTTTATTTCGTATTCCAATTCCTTGTTCTCTCAAAGTCCCACCATTTCCAGTTTATTTGCTATTGACTAAGTTCAGGAATTCCTCGCGGGTCTTGGGATCGTCCCGGAACACTCCCAACATGGTAGAAGTAACAGTTTTGCTATTGATTTTCTGCACGCCTCGCATCACCATGCACATGTGTCTAGAAAAACGAAAAAAAAGAAAGAAGACACGAAATAATTAGTCCAGATCTCTTCATGCATTGCTCAGTGGCTTTGTAGAGCATTCACAGAGCGGTGATCATAAGCATCGGTGGTTCAGTGGTAGAATGCTCGCCTGCCACGCGGGCGGCCCGGGTTCGATTCCCGGCCGATGCAAAAACTTCTTTTTTTTTATTGTACTTTTTTTAACTTACACTCCTTCAACCACAACGGCAACGCCTGCAGGCTGAACGGCCTGAGTTACAGCCACTGCAATTTGCTTTGTCAGACGCTCCTGCACTTGCAATCGACGCGAAAAGATCTCCACAATACTGAAAAAGGTTGCAAATTTCGTACATTTTGATAAATTATAATGTTCTTTCTAGGGTGTTGTGGTGGTCCGTCCTACCGTGCCAGCTTGCTCAGTCCCAGGATCTTGTTGCATGGCAAATAGCCGATGGACACTTTGCCGTAGAATGGTACCAAGTGATGCTCGCACATGGAGAACATTTCAATGTCCTTGACAACCACCATCTCATCATGATCCTCATCGAATACCGCGCCGTTCAGTACATCTTAAAAAAAGAAACAATACAAAATAAAGAAGGAAGACGAACAGAGGGGAGAAAAAAGACGCTGCTTCGTTCTAAATGACCCCGACGTGATTTGAACACGCAACCTTCTGATCTGGAGTCAGACGCGCTACCGTTGCGCCACGGAGTCGTTGAGTTCTTAGACGACAAATACCCAATTTAGACAAAAGCACCACTCTCTGGGGCTTACACGTGATTTATGGCGCGCTTAATTCCTGTTGCGATTTATTTGCTGCATAACTGAATGTTAAGTTCAAGTGTGTGTGCGTGTGTCCATGCGTTGGCGGTGGCCGTGGCCATGGGCGTTGGGGTTGTTAAGGAGAGGAAGCTTTCGCAACACTCACTTTAAATGCTTTAAGTAGCCCATCCACCCACGCACTTCTAGCGTTCTCTCTCTCTGCCCCTCAACATACATGCAGAAAAGCTCAAGTTCTCTAGTGTGTTTCCGGATGGAAATCAAAATTCCCCCCTCCCCAAAACATCTTCTGGGTCTTTCAATGTCAGTTTCGCAAGTCACGTTGAAACAAAGTTAGATTTGGCTGGAATATCCACAAAATTCGAACTCTATTTTCGAAGGCTATTCACTTTCGCTTCTCTCATTTGGCTTTCAAACGGCCAACACACTCGCTCGTGCCTTTACATGCGATTTTATTTGACAAACTGTAGAACCTGATTTTCATCTCGAAGAACCGGTCCGCGGTAGCACGTATCAGTTTATTTGCAATGTTGTTTCGTTCCAAGCATTTGATTACATGACAAGTTCAAATGCAATTCCAATTTGAAGCGGAGAAACCGCATGAAAACTGTACGAAATTGGGCCATCCTATTATCGAAAGTACTATATAAGGCTACTATATGGTTACTCTAAACAACGGTTCTAACATATGTAGATCCGATACAGCTAAGGTCATCTGAATAAGGTCTAGCTACTGAAAGCAACAATGTATAACTTGTTCAACATAGGTTTCTACTGTATTACACCGCTATTTATGTCGTTCTCTATAGAATACTTCTACATTGATTGATAGCAGTGTGGTAGGCCCCATTACAACCTATGTCAGCCAATACGGCATCCCTAGCTTAGATTAATAATTCATAAATGTACGGCCAGTCCAGGAAAATAAAGAAGACACGTCCACATGAAAAGAATGTAGATCGATACTCGATCATTCTAAATAACTCAGGAGAATCTTTATTCGTGTTCGAAAAAGTAAACCATCCAAAATTATTCCTATTTCACTCTCACAGCTGTAGATTAACCTACTAAAGATTACCTTGCAATACTAAACCATACCATATATGACCTTTTTATGCTCTCCATGCATGTATGGAGCACTACTATATTGCTTTGACATAATACAGTAACATTCATGGTGGAACTGTAACTCAGGGGGACAGCAATTAGACTAATGCACTAACGGACTCAGGAACCCCCGATAAATGTGAAGCACCTCACAGACCAGACCAACCCAAACTCATGAATCACGGCACTGTCCACGAAACTAGTTTTAGATCGCACTTTTGGGAAATGCCGTGGAACGCATGACGCACACGGCACAGGATAAACAACAGAACGATCAGTGACCTGGTGCTAATTACCAGAAAGAGGACGGACAAACAGGTGATACTCGTAAGTGTGGGGCTTCACTTACCCTCCAGACATTGGTCGTAGCCCTTGGTGAAGTACAGCATGGCCTTGGCCGCTCGCTCGGGGGTCTTGATCAGGCCCTGGCGATCGGGATTCTCGCCCAGGCCGCCCAGCAAAAGGCGGTAGGAGCGCGCCATGTCCGGCAGCAGAGCCTCTCGTGTGGGCGGCTTGTGGTCCAACTCCAGGTCGTGGTGGAAAGTACACTTCTCGTGGCCTGCAATGGCAGAAAGGAGAGAAAAGGAAAACTCAGGTTAGATTGCGATTGAGCCCATCATCATCATCATATATCAGTAAACTATGGGCAAGATAAGGAGGCAATGCCCCCCTTGGCGGGTGTGTGTGGGCATAGATGGAAATAATGAAACTGTTCTAAATCGAAGCACATCTCTAACCCTTGACCCCAAAACCATTCACTGGAACGCCGTATCAGTACGTATTCTGCTTATCGCCAAAGAGTTTTTTTTTTTGGTCTCCTCTCCGCCTGGCTATACTCAGACGCAGCCCCACCACTACCTGGCGTTGTCGATGTACGTGGTGTCATTGGTGTTGTCGGTTGTGTACCATCGTTTTCCGGAATGCTGCCGTTCGTCTTCAGAATCAGGCGGGGGCGATTTGTGGCTCCACTGCTCGGCACCAGCTCATCCGTGGGCGTGCCCACAGCGGATCCTGGCTGCGGAATAGCAGGCTGCTCCTCCGGCTGCGACAGGGCCCGGTCCGCCAGAGAGGAAGTGCCCGAGGTGCTACTTGTTGAGCAGACGCTGTTGTTGCGGCCGCGCGAAAGGATGTGGGCCTGCGGAAAGTTGGTATCGTCGATGGCGTCGTTCAGTTCACTGGCACTCATCTCGGACAGTTGGCGTGTAAAACTCATCGTGAAACGCGGCGGCGGCGGTGGGGAGATTGGAGATGGAGCTCAAATATTTGTCACTTTGAACAAAAAGATGCGTCTCGATAGTAAATACACAAAATCTTTAACTTTTTCACTCGATTCTTTCTATTATACGTTGAACTTTGTCTTTAGCTTTGGTCTCCGTCTTGTGCTGGCGCGTTGGAATGCTCTGCTCCACTGAGTGGCTGCTGGAGCCCGCAGTGGCAATAAGAACCCCCAAAGCAGAGCTTTGAGCGCCAGAAAGCTCCCCCACAGCCTCGTAAGCTCCACGCAGCAGCAGAGCACACAGTCTCGCACTCACACGGTTTTTTGTCCAGTGGCTGTCCAACTGCGTAGCTCTCTTCTCTCTCTCTCTATCGCGGACTTGTTGCTGCTGCCAAGAGCATGTCTCTCTGGGACTGGCGCCAACTGGAAACATTCAAGGTTCTTCAAGGAGTAGCATTTGTCTCCGTCAAGTGTTAAAATGTCAATCTACTCGACTCTGCCACACCACTCGATAGGAAGCCTTTCAACAAACAATTCCAAATTCCTTGCTCCATCCCATCCCCCCGAAACAGTCTGCCACATCATGACCTTCCGTGCCCAGCCGCGCTGCGATGATTTCGATGTGATTGGCGCCGTTCCGCGCGACTTGTCCGTCATCAAGAACTTCCTGAAGCGGGATTGCGCCGTCAAGCGGCTGATAGACATCGAAGAAGACTTCCTTCAGGAGTGTGTGGATCGTGGCGGTGATCCTTTGAAGCCCAAGAATCAGCAGCAGCAAAAGAAAACGAGTGGCAATGGGAGTGCGAATGTGAACGGGCACGACACGACAAAACATCCCCAAACGGTCCCCAACTACTGTGATCCCTGCGAACGGCTCAAGACATCGGTGGTGCTGGAGGAGGTTAGTCCCGAGTCTTTCATGCGAACGCAATGCCTTATTCCATCTGATCCCCTAGTTAACGAAGCCAGCGACCACCAATCCGGTATACAACCAAATGCAGTCGACGTATTTCGACGAGGAGACCGTGATGGGCACTTCCCTGCCCGTAAAGTTCCGTTTCCGGCGCAAGGCCAACGGAAACGACGTGGAGAAGAGCAGCAACCTGATGTGCACCTCCACGAACAACACGAACGTTGTCGTCCTCACCAACTGTTGCGACATCATGGTGTGGCCTAGCCAGCGGGTAGCCCAGATGAACCGAGTACCCGTGACTATGATTTCGGGGCCCGGCGACCTCACGGAGTACATGCTAGAGGAGGAGACCATCATGTGAGCCCGGGTAATGGGACAGTGAGGAGCTACATATGTATAGACACATCCATTCCTGACTTCAGTGGCAAATAAAGTGGAAATCACTGGCCCGAGAATATCCCCTCTCCCCGGCTACCGCCTTATCCTAGCCTAAGGGTCCGGGAAACCTTCTAATGGCAAATGAGATGCTTGAGGGGCTTCAAATGAATGCAGCCAATCCCGCGATGGTTAGAGTGTCTTGGTTAGAGTATTCCCTGCATAAAATCCGAATTAATCAATTTATGCCAGTCAAATCCCAATTCTAAGAGCAGCGCATACTAATTCGGTCAATCTTTGACTCTGTTCGATTCGTACTGACAATGTGACTGACTGACTGAAATTCAATCGGAGACAGTGACAGTACGGAATAATTCATCTGGAAATTGCTTAAGGCGGCGGTCTTGTTTACATAATCTCGGAACATAGCCCCCAGCTGCAGATGACATAGGCATTGGGAATTCTAGTTCTGATCTGGCCACAGTGATGCCTCCCTTGAATGATAATGAACGGGCCATATTGTACTTTACTTTTGCATCTTGAGTCATTCATAAAGGGGGGATCATTCTAAGAAATAGCGTGTGGGAGACCCCTAAAATACTTTCCCTGAACCTCTACCGAAAACTCATAAATGTGATCTTTATGTAGGAGATGGGTCACCACTCGACGGGGTTGTCGTTTCTGTTACAGAGTCAACCTGTTGCTGTATGTTCTATGCAATTAAGTCATTATTCACATTTTTCAAAGGGCAGGGCAGGTGTTCCTCGCTCTCTGGCCCTGTCACTCTCTCACCCTCTCTCTCTCTCTCTCTCTCTCTGTCTATCGATCTGCTTTACGGAACAAGGAATGCCAATCTCTGGGGGATTCTCAGTGGCTAGGGTTGCCACCGCCACCGACCGTGCATGGCATTTTCTGAGAGAATTTTTAAATGCTACAATTAGCAGTGCAGGTCTCTTTTTCATTTTTATACAATATTACTTCTTTTTTTTTTGTATTGACCGCAATCGCTCAAATGTGAAGTACTGGCGACGGGGCCGGGGGCTGGGGCTGGGGGCTGGGACTGGGGGGCTTATTAGTCACACAAACAAAGAAACTGAAAACGGCCACAGAAATATCGACGAAGCCCACGAATCGAAACCGTTTTAGACTCTGCTGCTGGCAAAGGCCCGTGTGTTTGGCCGGTGCGGTGCGGTGCGGTGCTCGCAATTAAACGATTTTTAACCTTCACAAAAGTAGTTCAGGTCTCCCCACTGCTCCCCCTGAACACTCTGCAATACACGCTCCCACTCCGATTGGAAGACCAAGACCGTTGGCCAAATACCGGATTAAGACGAGGAGTTTATGTCATATCTGCCATTGCCTCTGCCGTTGTGGCTTTGGCTCAGTACTTGTACATGGCTCATGGCCCATGGCCCAGAGATCTTATCGCTGCTCTCATTGAACCTGCCGATCCGATCCGTTCGGCACCGATCTGCGGTAAGTGCGAAGCAAATCTTTCAATGTCAATGTCAATACTCGTAAGGTCCATTCCCATTCCCATTACCACTCCCGGGCAGTTAGCCAGTGGTATGCATATGCTCCTCCGGCATTCTGTCTGTGTGGTTTTTGTATATAATTGTTTGAAGAAGAGTACTGAAATTTGAGTTTTCAGTCTGCGGTATATGTAGTATGTGTGAAGACAGCGGTTTTATGTGTGGCACATGCAGCATCGCCGGAAATCGGAGTCGGCTCATTATACGCATCGGATTGAATTCCAATTTTCCAATTTGCTCTAATCTATGCCTCGGATGGAGTGATGCAATATCTTGGCGAGATTGCGATCAGACGCCACCTGCAGCCTTGAACGCGTGACGTATCTCTCGGGAACTACTGGGGGATCAAGATCAGATGAGATCAGATCAACCTTAGCTTTAGTTATCTAAGGGAGCTCGATAGAGGAGTATTTGCTACAGGAGCGGTATGCAATAGCTACACATTGGGCTTAGATTTGGTTTATTCAGGAAATAAATTCAATTCAAACTCTCTCCGAACTCTGACTCAAACAGGAAGAAAGAGTTAAAGGTTCATCCCCATCTCCATCTCTGTCCTTCCACACTCAACTCACCGTTGTTTCCGTTGCCCAAGTTGAGCATTTCCAGTTTCAGCTGTTGACTGTTTTTGGTGCCTAGGACAGGAACGACGGCGCCGGCGGAAGCCGCTGTCGGGATCGCGGCGGCGGCAGCCTCAACGGCAACGGAGGCTGCATCCGCGGCGCAGGAATCCCCATTTTGATGGCTGCCATTTTGTTCACTGGATTGGGGCTTCATTTTGTTGGATTGTTTGATTGGAATTGGCTTTGGATAGTAGTAACTAAACGATATATGTAGGTGTGATTTGATTTGGCTTTTTAGCGTATACGGCTAGGATGGATCACAATGATTGTTGGAAAACGAACTAAGAATTGAATTGTTAATTATTTTGATTTATTTATCGGCTAGTGTTCAGTGTCGCGCTCCTTTCCTTAGCATCTACCCGACTAAACGGCCAATGATTTAGTTATAACCTTTTTATTATGAAAAAATCGAAAGTTCTTTTGTCGGAGAGCAAGCGCGTGCGAGAGTGAGCGCGAATGCGAGTGCGAATGCGAATGGAGTGCCATGCCAGTAAGTTTTATCTCACTTTTGCGGTTGTTTTGTATTCAAGCTTCGCTCTGCTCTGCTCTGAGTAATGGCCGTGGCCGTTCGTGTCTGTTTGCAAAAGCTTTCGATTTGGTTCTCCCCGACAAGCTCCCAGTACGAAGCGCCCGCCCCCCGCCACACGAGGACTTCAGGAAATGCGAGTGCCCCAAAAGCTGTTTCTTTCTTTGCTTTCGGATGGGAAAAGTTTCAGTTTCTGTTTCACGAATTTAAATTCAATTAAAAACAATTCTGACCTGACAGAATAAACCTTTGAAAAAAAAACACATACTCATTTAGCAAACGTGCAGTACTGAAATAATGCATTGATAACCTGGAACCAGGCTGGAACAGCATTATTAACGACTCACACTGGCAATTATGGATAAATAATGCATAAAATAAACAAAATTTGTTCGGTGATCCCACGCCGTTCAAACTACGGTTTGATTACCAGCCCCCCTAAAACTGAATTATAGCGGGATCATGTCTGAAATCAACTTAAACGCCAACTTTGCTGGCCAGTGTACGTGTAATGGCTTTTACAATAAATGCAGTTTATAGATTGTTTTTTCCTCGCCTTAGTCTTAGTTTCCATCCAATCAATGATAATACAAATACAAAAAAGAGAAGCAAAGCAAAGCTGTCGGTGCGCATGCGCTGGCGCCGTTTCGCCGCCTTGAACAGCTTGGAAGCGATGTTAGTCATGCCCGCGAAATTATTAATAATATTAATTAGCCATTAATTGGACATTTACGTCTCATTTGCATGGCGGCCAAAAAAAAATGTTCAGTTTTGAAGTTTTTTCTGCCTGTTGCTCCGTTTTTAATGGCCATTCAATGTCATTAAAAGGTGGCGCAGCAGCGTGTTTAATTATTCCCGGAAGGAAGTGTGACTGCGAGCCGATTGCCGTAGCCGCATTTACAACTCCTGAACCTGGCCGCCCACGCCCTCTTTGCCCTGCGCCTGCCGCTCCAGTTTCTCCTGCTCCATGTTCTCCAGCTGTGCGAGCGTCAGCAGGGAGATACCCAGCTGATCCTCGCGGCTGAATGGCTGGGCCATGCGTCGTAGCCAGCGCCTGGCCAGCTGCACAGCCTCCTCTGTGCTCAGGTTGCAGAAGCTGTCGACCAGATGCTCCTGTATCCATTTGGGCAGACGGGAGCGCTTGTCCTGGCGCGAGAAGCGCTTGTCTGCAAAGATCATGATGCCATAGTCCGTCTTCCCGCGCAACGCCCGACCCACACATTGCGCTGCATGCCGCATCGCATCAAAGGTCAGAAAGTCGTTCTCACGTATCTGAAACTGATCGCGCAGGTAGTCGAGGCGGGCCTTGAGAATGCGCGACTGCGTGTACACATAGGGGATGCCGAACATGAGCACAGCGCGACCATAATGATGGTCGAAATCCACACCCTCCGAGACCTTGCCACGCGCCACAGCCAGCAGCACGGCGCCGCGACCACAATCGCAGGCCTGAAAAACAGTACGAGAACGCATGAGAGCATGAAAGGCCAGTGGAAATATAGAAAAACAAACTAAGCACATGAGTTGGATCTACGACAGATCTTTGATACCAATGATCCAACCAATGCCACAGCACCCCTCTATGCAAGGGTATGGATGAAAATGAGAGCGATGCAAGTGTGTCAAGCTCAGTGGAGGAGAAGCCATAGCAGTAGCATACATTGATCTCACCTTAACATAGTTCATCAAAGCATAGCTGGTCTCGGCATTGTCCTGGGTCTCGATAAATAGCAGTTTGTAGCGCAGCAGGGTGTCGACAATGCCCTGATCGTACCAGGAAGCCACAACGGACTCCAGGTACAGATATGAGGTAAAGAAACAGACAACGCCATCGGGAACTGTTTTAGCCACCTCCACTAGCAGCTGACCGTAGTTCCGGATGACAGCTGTATCTTCCCGAGTCTCGAACTTGGAGGAAATAGTCACCTGATCGTTGCCCTTGGATACAATCTGTGGAATATCAGCAGGTAGTAAATGTTTGTTTAATTGGCAATAAGGCTATCAGCTATCACCATGGGGAGAAGGCAGGGGCGAGCCAGTGTCATGGTGAAGCTGCTCATGACCACGGGATCAAAGTCGAGTATCTTCGGGTACATGTCCATCGGAGACAGGGTGCCTGAGGTGATGACAACGGTTTGAAAGCGGGAGAAAACCGGAGCCATGGCAATGGAGGAGTCCAGACAACTGAAGTGCAGTATTGGATTCGATACGGTGGGTGTCTTATCGTCAAAGGGCTCTATGATAATGGTGAAGCCCTTGGTGTAGGTGGAAACTAGTGTGGCAAAATGTGTGATCTATAAATAAAGAAGACTTTATATGTGATAGGCAGCGCAGCTCGTAATTCGAATAATAACCCACCAGAGTCAGCGCTCCGTACTCCGTCATGTCGGTAATCTCGAGAGTGCGCAGCAGACTGGACAGACGTTCGGCACAGAAGCGCAACGGCTTGCGTTCAATGCATATTTTAGCGGATATATCCTTGAGGAAGCCGGCTGGGGACTCCTGCACCACGTGATGGACACGCAGTCGCGTCTTAATGAACTCAATGAAGCGACGCAGAAAGCTGAGGAAGTGGTCCGCATTGCGTATGTTGCCAGGTACCACCTCGGTCAGTACATCGTTGGGCAGAACAGGATTGGCCATAATCATGTCCGTCTCTCGTTGGACGCTGGCATCTTTCAGGCCCTGTACCATCCGCTGGTACTCCTCGTTGAGACGGTTTGTGTCCTCTTCTCGAATGCTGAAAGAAACTTTAAGGTAGAGTAGGGAAAGGAATAGAGTGGTCGGATTGGGCCTCACTCCTGCACCAATTTGGTCAGCTGATTCAACGCGTTCGTACTGCGCTCCACTGTACGTCTGTTTATCTTTACACTCATCGAATCAATGCAAACGTTGTCGATGTTGTGGGCCTCATCGAAGACCACACAGGACTCGCGCGTCATTTCCTTGGATACAACCTGCGCGATCTTCGGATCCAGCAGATAATGATAGCTGTACACCACAATTTGGGCATGGGAAATCTAGCAAGAAATATGATGAACCAATGTTAGAAAATGCTACATTACTGTTTTGTTCACTCACGGCATAGCGGGCCAGGAAGTAGGGACACCAGTTGCGCGAGCGTCCATATTCCTTGAGATCATCCAGGCTGTAGATGCCAATGGGCAGGGTGGACTCCTTGCCCTCCAGACTGAAGCCCTCAAAGTACTGACCTGCAAGTCAATAAATAACAACGCGATTATGGCATACAGGTGTATTCCACTTACAGATGGGCGTATCGGTATCCAACTCATGCTTATCGCGTATGTAGCTGGCCGTGAGGCCATAGCATTTCCCGTCCACAGCCTTGCCCTCGCGCTCCTTGCTTACCTCCGGATGGATGCACAAGTTCTTGCGAGAGCTCAGCACCAGGCCGGTCATGGCGGGCGGCTTCACACATTCCCGCTCATAGTAGACCATCAGATTCTGCAGCTCGGCTATTACTTTCTCGATTTCGGGCACTGTGCGGGAGCAGTAAATTAGCTTGCGAATCGTCTCTGGATGCTCTATCATGTAAGCAACAATCAGCGAGAGCAGCGTTGCCGTCTTGCCCGTGCCCGAGGGCATCTCCAACAGGCAGTGCCCCTTGGCGTCCAGGGTTCGCTTGAGTTCCAGCATGTACGCATACTGTTCCGGGTAGATGTATTCGTACGGGAAGTAGACGAGCAAGCCGTCAATACTAATCCTAAGGGTTGGATTTCCAATGGTTTTAGCAACAGTTTAGTTCAGTTAATCACAAATTTACTTCATGTTCCTGCTATTTCGATTCAATTTTCAATTTTTCAAACTAATGGTGGCCGCATGCCGGCTCAGCTGCTCGATAACGTCAACAATCAAAAATATCGGTGAATCGATACTTTGCATCGATATTTTATTCCTGTATTGTGCTATTGAGGAACTGCCACCACCTGCGATCACTGTCGCGTGAATTATCGAAGCACTGCCATCTCTAAGAAAGTATAATGATATTTATAAATTTTTTGAAAAAGAAAACATCAGCGTGTGCCGAACACTAATTGACTTATAACTAGTACACCAACAACTTCCATCCTTTGACTTGGCAATTTCCTGCTTCGCATAGTCGGGCGGCCACGCTACTCAAGAATAGCAGAAGCACTTAAGAACTCGAAAAAAAAAAAACACATTTAACAATAATTAAGCGAAAAGTTGAATCGAAGTCGTTTTTCTACACACAATCAATCACCCACAGTCTGCACATGGACGATCTGAACCCTTTAGCGGGCACAGCTCACCTCCTGGAAGAAGTAGACAGTGAGTGGCTCCGGCCGTTTTTTTGGATGACAATGAAATGTCTTAATTTCAGAGAAACTGATGGTGCTCCTGCGTGATGGTCGGACCCTGATTGGCTACCTACGATCGGTGGATCAGTTTGCCAACTTGGTTTTGCAGCGCACCATTGAGAGGATACATGTGGGCAATCAATATGGTGACATTCCACGTGGAGTGTTTATAATCCGAGGGGAAAATGTTGTCCTATTGGGTGAAATTGTGAGTGAACGAATCCAAACTTTCGAATAATTAATACCCCGGATCTTGTAACATCCCCAAAACAGGATCGTGAAAAGGAACAGAAGCTGCCGCTCAAAGAGATATCTGTGGACGAAATACTGGATGCCCAACGACGCGAGCAGGAGCAGCGGCAAGAGAAGCATCGTCTGGTGTCTAAGGCACTCAAGGAGCGCGGCCTAGCCGTCAACGCAGAATTAATCAATGAGGATTTCTGCTAGAAAAGAAAAAAAGAAGGAACTAAAGTAAATAGATTAAGCTTAAAATGATTTTTCGTCACTTTGTATATTTGTACTGCATTAAAAACTATTTTAAAACCTATACATCAATTGCTATGTAACCTGTTCACCCCGACCCTGGTCTCGAGCCCGATACCACGCCTCGTCTCTCCTCCTCGAGCATAATGTATTTCTCCAGTATTTGGAACATCTCCACCTTGGCCTTGATCTTGTGCACCCGCGACAGCTGCCGCAGATAGGCAGCCACAGATTTACAGAAGTAATCGTCCTCGGTCTCTGTCATTGTTGGCACGGCCATAGTCGGAGCTAGTGACTCTTGGGAAAGATGCTTCCGTTCTTGACTCATGCTGGGCATGCAGACCATGTAGTTGATGTCGCCCTGGGTGGGGTGGGCTGCGTCATCGGCGTGAGGAGAGGTTGTGGTCGTTGAGTCCATTGTCTTGTGCTCACACTCTCCATCCCCAATGAAGTCTTCCTCGAAACTCTCCTGCTCGGGCTCTTGACCATCATCGGCCTCCACTAGCACCGAGTACGTCTCGGAGTGCGATGTCTGCACTTCTAGCTTAGTATCGTAATTGTGCTCATCGGTCTCCTCGTAAACATGCGAATCCTCAATCAGGGTCTCCGTTTCGGTCGACATCTTCATTAGTTTGTTTCTCCTCATGTCCACTTTGAGCCAACCAGTAGGCGTCTGATCTCTTCTGTTGCGCTCGCGCCGCTTTCTTACAAATTGCCGCAGAAAATCCATTTGTTTGAAGAAATCATTGCGGCCGAATTCGCTGGTTGGATGGAGACGCATCTGTTTAAGCTCCCGCGAATAGCGATCTCGTAAACAGGTCCAACGCCGCCGAGCATCTACAGTAGAAATTCTCAACGTTTCAGCCACTTTCAACCAGTCCTCCTCTTTGCGCTGCGAGAGCCGAAAAGAGGGGAGCTGCGGATCATACAGCGAGGGTGTTTCACGAATAGTCTGTATCAGCTGGATATCCGATGCGTCCAGGGGTCGATGGTTGGAACTCATGGTTTTAAAATAATTTTAATTTTTTTAATGCGTTTACAGTGTTTTCGTTTTGGTTAGTGATGGTACCATTGACACTATCGATATGTCCATTTCATACTTTTCTATACTATTTTTGTGTGCGTGCTGTTAAGCGCAGTTCAATCCTGACACTGTTAACTAACATTAACATTGGAAATTTCTACCGCTATAAGAAAACAAGGAAGGAAGACAGGAAAGAATGTCTGGCATTTCATTGAGAATTGATCACGATGAAGATGAAACCAAACGGCTGCTTAAACCTTTTATATTCTCAGCTGAATAGCTTTCGTGTGTTTAGTAGGTAAGATAACAAAAATTTCAATTTGTTGCAAAAATCCTATCGAATATATAGTGCAGAGCAGTAAAGTGCTATAAAATTGAAACAGAAAGTTTCGTTGAATGCGTACTTAAAATCACCCTAAAGTCAAAATTTCAGAAACATTGTGAACAAAAACAATGGCATTTCTTGACGAATCGCGAATCTTGCAGAAATATTGGAATATTTGAATTGCGGCCATCTGTTTTGAGTCAAAACTTCTGACTTAAGTCTTACTTTGAAATATGTTATCACATATCATAATATCGTATCACAAACACAACAAGTACACATGCGTGCACACACACACATCTACGTTAAGTGTAACACCAACTGTGCAAGGATTGATTGCAGTTGAAAAATGTTTTCAAACGACTACGTTGCAAGCGACGGAAGCGGACGCCAATTCGTTGGGAGGAACCGTATCGAGATCGGAATGGCGCTGGCAGAACGTCCACGCGGAAGAAATTTTACAGGAAGAGCACGAAAGCATCACTTTGTTCCCCTTTCTGTTCGAGGCATCCATTCGGTGGTGCTGATCCTTGTGTTACTCTCACTTACTATGCAAAATTTGGCCCAGGATCCTGATGCAGAAACAGGAACAACTGGAGCCAGTGGTACTGAAAGTAATAATAAAGCTGATGTCGTTTGGCGCGAGGGGTACGCGGGCGACGGTACGACTCACGAGCAGCTCGGACAGGACCACTGGCCTTCCGTCGAGTACAGCCCATACCTTGGTTTCGGCAATTATTCCCTGGATCTAACCTCTTCACAAAAAGCTCTGAGTCCCGTTAATACATTAACGCACTTCGCCTTGCGGTTGTTTTTGCCCGACCTGCCTCCGGGTAAGTACAACCAGATCAACTAGCTCCAGAGAGCCATCCATTTGAGGCCCCTCCCGCCTTCCTGCAGGCTATGTTACGACGACGGCCAACAACAAGTTGGTTCTCGGCCCTAAGGTGTGGAAGAACGATTGGGCTGCTCTATTGGCTCGGTACTGGTTTCTGCTTCTTGTCGTGATATCCCTCCTCGTCTGTATAATTATCATACCGTTTATTGGGTAAGCAAAGCCTCTACAAAGGCGACCCATAAGATCCTTTTTTCACCCTTTTGATGACATAGTGTTTGCTATTGCTGCTTCTGCTGCTGCTTACGTTGCAAGCAAAATAAGAGATCGAACAAGTTCCGGAGGCGTTGTCTTTGCAGCGTTTGCCTTGCCCTTCTCGTTATTGGCCTTATGTGAGTTTGGGTCGAGGTCGACCAGCCTCAATGGCAGCAAAATAATGTGCCTCCGATTACGATTGCCCACAGGCTTGGTCTTTTCATAATGTTTATTGCGAACAAGTTTCTGGATCGCGGACTAGAAGACAGCAATATGACAATGAAACGTGCTAGCAGGGACACTTGCACCTTTTTAAAAGATGTGGCTGATCATATCTACCATTTGCTGGTGTACAATTACCAGGAGCTGGAAGCCCACCTCGAAGATCAACTTAATAGTGAGTTCGACTCGGGAATTGAATCTGAAACGATATATCTTCTATCTGCCACCCTCCATCTGTCTCCATAGACGCACATGATCACATATTCCTGGACCTGGGGGATACCTCCGAGAGTACTGCGCTAGCAGAAATGGAGCGCATCTTGAACAACATGCCGAAAGCCCTTAAGATTATGATGCAAGTGGAGGCCTTAGAGCAGGATATCCGTTTCTTTGGGTCCCAATTTAGAGACGGTAACTACTAGAAGTCCAGAATTTCTCGCATCGGATATCTGATAGATAGTCGTCGATACAGCTGTGCCCTTACCTTTTCGCCATTCAGGTATGCGGGGCCAGAAACGAGATCTTAGCTACGCTGCTTATGCTTTGTGCCATTTGGAAAAATGCTATAAGTTCAACCATGACATGGGTGTAGTGACTTACGATGTTTCAAAGTGCCTGCACTTAGACCTGGTAATATATTTTCCCTACAAAGCACCCACAAAACCCAAATGTAATCAATGTAATTTCTAGATTCCTAATACTACGGTCTTTGTCGAAGCTATGAAACAAATTATTGACGACAAACTTTATCAGATCCCAATAAGGGGAATGGCCCGCTTAAAAAAGGTTAAGGAAATTATCCTGAAACAGATGAAACTCGTTCTTCCGCCAATATTTCGAAGCCTTACTAGATCAAGGATAATGTTTCTGAATGAAGCTATAGAAATCCGCGACTTGATTGATTCTATGATCAGCGATATTCACCTAAACACACTGAGGACCGCAAGGACATTTGACGACGTCTACGAAAAGTTTGGCGAAGATCGCAGGACTATTAACATCGTCATTTTTTTGTTAATCTTTATAGTAAGTCGAATGAGCTTATACATATTTTATGCAAATTTGATGCATTTTGTTAAACCTGTTAGTCGAACAGTTTCGGACTACATTAGCTTTGTGGTGAAAGAATGTGTATGTAACACCGAGAAGGAAGCGTTTAGGACCCTATTAGTATATATTTTCGATAAAGCTATGTCTGTCTGTCCGTCAGTCTATCCTTCCATTTAGCTTGACGCCTAGTCCTCAGAGGCTATGAGGGATAGAGCCCCCAAATTTTGTATACAGACTCCTGTGATGACACATGGAATTAAGCACCATCCTTGCCCACAAAGATCGAAAATCTGTGGCATCTACTAAAACCGGAGAATCATAGACAATACCCATATGTAACATATTGCCGAATCTGGATCAGATCGGATCATCGGCTCGAATCTGACACTCTTCCTTGTGCGGTGTGCACGGTCTGGCGCAGGGAAGCGAGATAAAACGGCTAGTGTCGGATGCAGATGTAAAAAAAATGTGTTTTTATTATATATATAACTTTCCCAAACTGTTCGACCGATATTAATTAAATTTTTCCCGACTGTAGATTATAGTAATCTTGATATCGGCACTGGTATGCGGCTTCTTAGGGCCTAACCGGACAATGCCAGGACCCCCTAGGGTATTCTCAAAGGGAATGGCTGCCTCATGTCTATTTATGTGAGTAATCTCTAGTTTTTGGCATACCGAGAAATTTGCAGCAACAGCCATTTGTGTCACTATTTCAGCGCCATCATCATGATATTTTGTGTGTTCTCGTTCATCACGCTAGTTGGACTGTTCTACTTGATAATCGGTTTGATAACTTACACGAGCGCATGTGCTCCATTAAAAAATGATCGAAACATCTTCCGATATCTCGACCCCGTTATCGATATCAATCGCTACATGTCGGGGAGTACGGAAGTAAGGGAACCGTTTTCCACGCTGCCAGTGTCGGAGGCAATCAGGGCCTGCAATGCAAATGAGTCCGTATTTCAGCTGTTGAGAGCGAAGAATATTTACGACATAAAAAAGTTGTTAAATTTGGAAGTATTCGTCGACGGCTTTGAAGATCCCCCTCTGTTCACTGGGGATTTATCCAAAGTGGAGCTCATCCTGGAAAAGGAGAAATTACTTCTCACTGACATGCGTGAAGGCAATTTGTCCGAATACCACAGCAGCTTATACAGCGAGCATCTTTGCACCAAATTTATCCATACGGATTTCTCCATAATAAAGAGCAAATCGATGGCATTTGTTTATGAAATAAACACAAAATATCTAAAAGGGTGGTCAGGCGTAATTGCTTACTACCTGGCTGCCGTAGATCTAATAAGATACGGAAATTATTTCTTGAACCCATTGACGAATGCCGTAAAAAAATTATTGGAAAAAGTAAAGGAAATTGATAAGCTCATTCTATACGACAACAATAACTTTGGCGACTCTTTTAAAATACTGATGGACGCGGTTGAAAGGTCCGAGAGCTTTATTAGGAATAAAGGCAACGATTACATCAACCATCTCGCCAATAACCTTTCGACTTCGGTCAACCTTCAGATTCAAGACTATGTCGAAAGAGTGATTAGGGAAGCGGAAAACAACGTAGGACACTGTAAGCCTCTGGCCTACATTTACCATCAAGGCGCTTCCTTAATTTGTGAACGTCTAGTCGATCCGATAGTAAGTACAGATTTCATCTGAATTCTCCACTCTGTTAATACTGTATTTATATTTTTTTATTTGAAGAACGCATTTTGGCTGGCCACTCTTTTTTGCTGCATGCTTCTCCTGCCCATCCTGCTGGTAGCCCATTGTCTGATGTGCATGTACTCTAAAATCTATCCGTCTCCGATTGTCGCTCAATTAGCAGCAGTAGAAGCAGCAAGGTAAGTCTTTCACAGCAAAAATGGTTCATACTCAGCCGGATAACTAACTATCTCCCTCCGATCCCGTCCTTACTTCCTCTAGATGTCCAGTTTGCACAGGTCCGCCGGTCATGCTAGCGCCGGCAAATATTTTGTCACCAGATTTCCGCGGCAAGGCTGGGCTCACAGCTCCAGAAGAGTTGGACAGGCCGCTACAAGTTGTTGCAGTCAGAGCGGAATCTGTAGCGATCAGCAAACGTAAGAAAGACTAGGTAAACAAAATGAGACATCGGCTTAAATCAAATTCTGCGGTGTTTGAATATTAAATGTCTTTTATCTGTTTTATAAAGCATATTTTTTAAGCAGACCGACACGGCCTTACTTACCCGGAGGCAGGTCGGACAAATACAACTGCAAGGTGAAGTACGTTAATTTATTAACGGGATCTTTTAAATGTGATCTCTATTGTTTTCAATTATCTTTCAACAGTACTGGTCTTCGACTCTGTCGTTTTTTCTATGTTAAACAAAATTAGTATATAAAGCAATTGCAAAATAGCAGTTCACATATTTTTTGAAATATAGTTTTTAGTTTTATCTGTTCGCTCGTTTCATGTTAGAACTGGCGTATACCGTATGTTTTCGGTATATCGGTATATAATTGGTATAGAAATCCAATAAATGCAAGCATTTAGAATAGGCCAGTCAAGTTGAAAATTGATTTATCATCCATATAGTTCGTAATATTCGATGGATGATCAAAATTGAACAATAGGAACAACTATCCCTTTCGTTTTTGTTTGTTTGACTATTTTCGTTAAAACCTCTTTTTACGCAAAATGCAATAAAGCAAGTGTTTAAAATAAACCAATCAATTAAAAAATAGATTCACTAATAGGATAAAACTATGTGGGCACGGCTAAATGTTCTATATAGCTGGTAATATTCCGCAGATTATCAAAAACGAGGAATATGTAAAACAGGACTGACATTCGTTAGTATATCTACGGCATATTTTTAAAATAAGACGGTATATTTTGGTATATTTCTGGGGGTCCGACGGTATATTTTAACGATAAGTCCGCGGTCACACTGCTGAGTAAAACCTTTAAAAAAAATAATATTTATTTCGTCAAACCTGAGCAAAAAAATAAATACATTTGCTCCTTATCACTAGGATAGTACTCATAGTACCCATAGTAATAATATTTAAAAAAAAGTATAGTAAAGAAACATGAAAAAACAGCTATACGGAACTCCGCGGGAGTCATCGCCAGGATTCCGCCGGCTATGTGCAGACAGCACGCAAAAGTCTTTTTTTGGCGGGAACTCGAACTGCTCTCCACTTCCAGGGAGCTTGAAAAAAACTGCCCTGCACAACAGGTAACTAACAGGAGTGTCTCGCCTATTTAAAGATGATTTCAAACACTTTTTCCCAACAGCCGGCATAGTTTGTCCGGGCGATCTACCCAATCGATACCCGGCATCCGGTCGGACTACAATGTTGTGGAGAGCTTTGGTTTTCCCCTGCCCGTCGTAGTGAACGAGGCCTTGACCTTTGTGGGATCTGCTGCAGGAGCCGTTTCTGCGAAGGTTGCCCAAAATGGCTGGGCTTGGGTACGGGCATAAGCACGGATCAAAAAATGATTTGGCTGGGTATTAAATTTCGGCCCTATTTCAGGTTGTGCACGGCCGCCGACTTTTAATTTGGCAGTACAAAGAGACGTCCAAGGGTGCCAAGCAACCTAGACGGGGAGGTGGCTTGTCTCAATGCCGCGAACTACAACTGCCCTACTCCGATTTAGGGTACAACAGTGAGTTGATTAGTGTATTCCAGACAGACGGCCAGCAAATGGCATCCTGCATAGCAGTTTCTGCAACGGGAGATGTGCGCTATTGGCCATCTATCGCCCACGACGGGAATAACGTGAATCTACCGATCCTAACCGGTCAGGACTTCGTTCAGATCATAAATCTACCATTGCAACAGGGCTACCTTGCTGTGACCTCAACTTGCACATTGGTATTTCTCAGCGTAGGCCTCACCAACGGCCGATACTCGTTGCACCACAAGACCATAAAACCGGCCACCAGTTTGCTTGGTGGCTTTGGTAAGAAATTTTCGTCCATGCTTATTGGAATGAACACGGGCAGCGACAAGGATCCGGTGAGACTTGCATTTTCATCAAAAAAGGTTCCTCAAATAATATAAAATATATTTTCCAGCTCTTGGTTGGCATGTGCTGCGAGAGAAATTCTCCTGAAGGTGAAACCGTGGTGGCTGTGCTCTCGGATCGTTCGATCCAGCGCTGGAGTTTGTCAAACAAAGGGAATACAGAACATTTACTCCACGAGGATGAAGAGGTGGTGCGTCGGATTCGCGAAGAGTTTAAGCAAAAGTTCTGGAATCTCCGTACTCCCGCGGACAATGTGGAAATCGAGTTGAATCTGCTGGACTTTAATATCGTAGATGACAAGGCTTACATATTGGCTGGAGCTGTTAACGCTGCTCACGCTCCACAGATGTGCTATGCCGTTGGTAAGTATTGAATTTGTCATTCAACATGAACAATACTTAATACTATTTCTAGCTGTGGCCAGTGTCCAACCGAACAGCATACTTTTGGAGTCAATCACACCCCTTAAGTTAAATAAATTCTACAACGCCAAGACCAAAGAGGATTGCGTCAGCCTTCGCTTCATAATAGGGAGCAGCCACATCTACCTCTACACCCCAAAGGTGGTGTATCCGTTGCTATTGGCAAACGCCGTACCCACAGCCGAACTTGAGGCGGAGAAGATTGAATTTCATTTGCACGACGATCGAATCCTATGTGCTGCCGTCTGCAGTCGACTGCCGCTGTTCTTTAGCCGCACACACGGACTGGTTTCAATCACACCCGGCGACTTTGATGCCAACGAGCTGCATAATATGAGCACCTGCAATACACCAGATCTGTTTGCACCAGCTATGCTCGGTAGTTTCAGTGCACCCGATCAGTCTACACTGACCGCAGTAACTGGCAGCAGCAACAATCTGCACATGTTCGAACTGGATCCGGATGAGCTATACAGCGATCTAAGTGACGAAGTGGGCCAGTTAAAGGCTGCCTTCGTGTACCACCTGAAGCGTAATAACAACATGGTGAAGACAATTATCGGGGAGCTTCTGCGCACTGTCAATGAGCCCGATCAATATGGTGCACCCTTGGATGCCTACAAGTTGGATAGGTATGAATACTTGAATTTTGATTAAAATACTATAATCTATCAGATACTTCCATTTCCATTAGAATTGTCATCACAATAGCGGAGGACTTGGCCGAGGATCTTCCAATCGCCGATCCACGCTGGGAAGAGGCTCTGGGCGATCACGATGGCAATCGTCATGCGTTAGGGAGCTCACGCTCTATGCAAATCATCAATCAGCTACGGGACAAAACCCTTGCCTTCGATCACTTTGTCTCATTTCTTCATGCCAGCGGCGTTTGGGAGAAGGTGATTATTACTGCTCTTCTTTTTGCTATTTTTTTAAATTTATCTTGCGTCATTCTTTTCAGCTCAATGCCATACCCTGTGGTAGTAATGTGCTGAAGCCGACCAGTTTTATATTGTCCGATATTAGCGAGAAAATAGTGGCTGCCATGGCACTCCGTTCCTTGCAGGCCAAACAACCAAAAATCATCGAGCATGCCATCGATGCCACTGTCGCCATGTGGGATGAGAAGCCCAATGGCAACCTAACCACCCAGGACATATTCTATGTGAAACTGTGCAAATTCCAGTTTGTATTCGAGGCCCTAGCCGAAATGGCTGACAATCAGATTTCAGCTCAGAGAGATACCACAGTAATGGTGGCCCAATTTCTCAACGATACCAATTCCATCGTCCTGGATACACTGGGCCAGGTGTTTATGCATCGTGAGCAACAGGCGAACAACTTCACACCGCACAATGACAGACTGGCCGCCTGCGAAAACCTTCCCTGGACGGCCATGTCGGGAAGTGCTGGAGTTCGAGACACTCTCAACCGACTTATAGACCTCAGCCTGCGCTATGGTTCCCAGTGCATCAGTGAGACGGAGCTAAGCCAGAAGTTGTACCAGCAAATATACGAGCTAGTCGATTTGGTGCTTGAGGGGCGCAAGAACTACTTGGATAGTGTTCGAGGATCGGAGAAGGCTAATCTGTTGCAGCAGCAGTTTGAGGCACAGCGCAGGGAACTCATCTCAGTCCTAAGTAAGTAGGCTTTCAGTATAACTGGGACGTATTTCATATTCATTCCCTTTCCAGTCAAGGATCTTAAGTACGAGTATGCCGCTAAGTTGGCTGAAAAGTATCTGGACTTTCATAGTCTAGTGCTAATATGCGACTTGACCAATGACAAAGAACGTTTGGATGATTACATGCGCAAATACGAGGAGTTTAACTTCTCGCAGTTTGCCATCAGCTGGCATCTGCGGCAGAAGCGGCATGGCGAGGTATTCGAGCGCTTCAAGGACAACCCGATAGCGCTGGCACAGTTCATGCGTGACCATTCATCGCTGGTCTGGATTCAGCTGATATTCAACGGCGACTACGAGCGGGCGGCAAAGGGGCTGTACGACCTGGCGCAAAACGAGAAGGAGATTGTGGCGCGCAAGAAGTCAATGTTGTCTCTGGCCAAGCTGGCTGCTTTTGCGGCGCCCGACACCGACCTGACGTCGCAGATGGAGAAGATTAATGCTGATCTAAAGCTCATCGAGTATCAGCTGCAGTTGAGCCATGACGTACTTGAAAACTTTGGCCTCGACCCAGTAGAACAGAAAGTGCTCAAAGCTGAAGATATTATCGATGTAAGTCGATCCGTCCCTAGGCTCTCGTACATTATTTAACAATATTTAATAATCCCCAGCTATACATCGCCGATAAAAACGATAATGCCACCGAAGTGGAGTTTGGCAAGGCCTTGGAACTGCTGAGCTTTGTGGAGCAGCCCTACGATCTGCGCCACAAGATCTGGTGTGCGGCCATACGCCGCGACAACTGGGTCGACTATGACCACAATAATTCCGTGGAATACATGCAGAAGCTGCTATTCTACAAAATCATTGAAATCTCGGAGCTGATGGGCAAGGAAGGCGACAATGTTCTGCCGCCCATGGAGGAGTTCCTGGAGAGCACAGAACTAGATGACCTGCCGCAGAACAAGTCGTTCCAGTATCTCTTGAAACTGACCTACGAGTATGTGGCCGATATGTTCAAACAGCCACCAGACATGGAAGTCTAATTATGCTTTGCATATACATACAATCATTTACATTTATTAAAGTTTAAACCAAAAGCTGGAGATGATGTGTGGGTGTTTGGGCTTTTGTGAACCGCTGCCAGGTGTCCCTAAAAATTCATTGTACTAGCTACGATACGGACTCAACTTGACCGTGATGCTAGCGGTCTTTGGCCAGTTCATGGACCACGACAGCGCCGTCACTATTTAGTCACTATCAATTTGAGAAAATTTCTTTATTCATTACAGTTTGGAAAACATACAATAGGGTATAAAAATGCCCATACTCCAGAGATATGTATAAGCAACAAGTCTTCAAATGACAGCAGCATTGCGACTAATTTGTTGTTGAACTTTTTTGTTTAAACCTTGTTTTAGTCGAAATACAATAAATGGGAGAACTTAAAAGTAGTTAATCTTGTAGAAAATATATTCATCAACGGGATAAAACTATGTGGGCAGAGCTGAGGGTTTTAGTTAGCATTATTCAACGGAATATCAAAATCTAGCAATAGGAAAGATTACTCACTTACATGTTATTTTTCTGACATTTTTCGCTAAAACCTTTTTTTAGAGAAAATGCAATAAAAGCAAGTGTTTAAAATAAGCCATTCAAAAAGAAAATTGATTCAGTAATTGGATTAAATTATGTGGGCACAGCTGAGGGCTCTATCTAGCTCGTAATATCCAACCGAATATCAAAAACGAAGAATATGGAACTTGAATAAAAATTATTCGTCAGTATATTCCGGTATATTTGTAAAGTTCTGTCGTATATTTCGGTATGTTTCTGAGGGTCAGGCAGTATATCTGTCCGATAAATCCGCGGTCACACTAATCCCTACGGGCAGCCATTTTTTTCACGCTTTGTGTAAAAATTCGTGGAAAAAGCAGGAAAGTTTAAAAAATAAAGTAAAAAGGGCTGTAAAAGTTTTCTGATACTTGTAAAAGTATGCAATATTGAAATTTGTGAGTGTTCGAAGTGCGTGAAACCAACAATTGAACATGGAAACTGTTGTGGCTTTCAACAATGAGGTAAGTCCAAGGCAGGGCAGCCGCCGCTTGCTGATTGCGTGAGAAAAACTCGCTGCAGAGTACGCAAATTGTTTGAAGCGTGGTGGTTATACAACGCCAACCACTGATCCGATGCAATTGTTACAGTGAATATGTGCATACACAAAAAATAGTTATTTCTAGGCAATGCCCCAAATTTGTTCGTACAAGCGCAGCACAGCGCCGCCCAGGGTTGCATGTTGCCTTGCCCGTGATGCTCAACCGTGTACTCGATTGCGATAACCACAACCCCATGCCCACTTGTTCTTCCCATTCTGTCCTTTGCAGCTCTCCGGACTCTATGACAGCCGACCGCCCATATCCAAGGCCAAAATGGCCGCAATTACGAAGTCGGCAATGCGAGCCATCAAGTTCTATAAGCATGTCGTCCAGAGCGTGGAGAAGTTCATATTGAAGTGCAAGCCGGAGTACAAGGTGCCGGGCCTGTATGTTATCGACTCGATTGTGCGTCAATCGCGCCACCAGTACGGGCCCGAGAAGGATGTATTCGCCCCCCGCTTCCAGCGAAACCTCACAGAGACCTTTGCCAATCTCTTCCGCTGTGCTCCCGAAGATAAGAGCCGCATCATTCGCGTCCTCAATCTCTGGCAGAAGAACAATGTCTTCAAGTCGGACGTCATCCAACCCATCTTCGATCTGGCCGACCCCAACCACCCCATTTACCATCAAATGCAAATGCAAATGCAAATGGGCGGTGGAGCCGGACCCGGTGGCAATGTGGGGCCTGGTCCCAGCAGCAGTGGCGCCCTTAGTCTGGCCGATATCTCCAGTGGGCCTAATGGCCTCAACACCTCTGGATTGAGCAACATGGACCTGAGCATGAACAGTGGCGCGGGAGACGACAAAATGGGCGGGGTGCCCGATTTATCGGTGAGTTGTTGATTCGGTACCGCGGATGTTGGGCTTGGAGAACACACTCCACACAACATACATACTAACCGAATCCGAGGGATTCCACGATGGGTATCCTGTATCCTTTGTGTATCCCATAACGCATACTAACTCGCAATCTCTTCCAATCGTTGTTGTTCCGCTGTCTCTTGCTTCATGTCTTGCCAACCAACATCTTTCGTCCTCGTACACGCAAACACACGAAACACCCCAGATGGGTCATGAGAAATCCTACGGTGGCGGTGTCAGCAGCAGCAGCTCAAAGCGTCATCATTCGGATCAGCATTATATGAAGCGTCAATCGGGATCGTCGAGCAAGTCGCATCATCACAAATATAGCAAGACCTCGCACGAAATCGACTACGATGTGCGCTCGATCATGGACGACGAGGAGGACAACATGCAGCGGATGATGGCCGATGATCATCATCATCATCATGGCCATCACTGCATGGGCGACGACTCGCCCCCTACTTCATCCAATCTGCTAGACGTATGGCCGAATCCCAATCGATCTCATTCGCTTTTTTGTTTAGTTTTAATTTCTTGTATTAACACTGCCCGCCCTCTTCTTTTGCGATCTGTTTTGCTTAATCCCTGGTTGGTCTTTTGCAGAACAACAATCTCAAACAACTGCTCAACGATCCGAATGTGCTGCGACAGCTGCAGACACTGCAGAATTTCCAGAAGTTCAAGCAACAGGAGGAAAACCAAAAGATGCGCTACCAGGACGATGCCCTCCAACAGCATTTGCAGAACGTGTTGAAGGTATCGTATATCGTTTATCCCTGGGTTACATTCCCTGGTAATCTGTAATCCAATCCAGGGCACTGCTGGCATGCCCCCTGGGATGGGAATGGGCATGGGCATGGGCATGAACCTCAACCACAGTGACGGGCAGGACATGAACAAGGACGTGGAGTTCATATCGGAGCAGCAGTCGATTGAGGTATACCACCGAATCTATTACTTTCTTTCTATCTTAGTTGTTTGTTTCGGCCTCGTGTATCTTTTCGATCCCCCCACCCCCACGGGAGGACTGCATTGTTGTCCGTTGCGTGGGTCGAAAGCATACACGAGTCGCCCATTCAACCTGCTCTTGTTGTTGTTCCTATCGCGAAGATACATACACACAAACAAACACTCCCGGAGTGGAGCGGAACGGACTGTGCTGACGTGCAGGTGAAGGTGCAGTTGAGTTTGAGTTTGTCCGCAAGAAGCGCCCAAAATGTTGTTATAACCGAGCGGAGCCGAGCGTAGCGGTCTAGGATTGTCTCCAATTTAAAATTAATCTCTAACTATATCTGCGATAAAATTAAACTTTACCACAATATGGCTCAACAATTGGTTCCACCCTACCCTTGGGGGGCTGAGGGACGTTATTGAGCCATAAGTAGATACCATACTATTTTTGCCACCAAAAGTAAAAAATAATACTACCCTCGCCTTGCCTTGCGAAGTTTTAAAGAGCGAAAAGTCATTGAAAAACACTGCAAATATTTGAGATCAGAGCCTAAGAAACGAATAGTTGTTTTAAAGATTTAAAGATTAAAGATATGTTGTACAATATATGACAAAAAAGAGAAGCCAAAGGTAAGGTTTTTAAGAAAAACAATGTCCGGCGGACCCGCACCCGATGCTATAACAACGTTTGGTAAGTGTTCTCCTAAATATGTAAACCATTCAAAACAAAGAATCAAAAACTTGCTCGAAAACGCAAAATGCCAACGAAATGTCAAGAATCGTCGAATCGAACCACACGTCAACACACGCCAGAGAATGCAGTTTATCGTTTTTTTTTTTTTTCTCGTAGTCCTTCAATTGTCCTCGAATCACTCTCGATTCCCTCTACTAATCCCCAAATCTCCACTCCCACTTCGGCCTCTTCCCCACCCAACTCTTTCTTTTACGCTTACAAATGTTAACGTTTTTATATCACAAAATCAATTCTCTCAAACTTCTTGCCAACACTCCCGACTCCAATAGGTGATCAATCTGGATGGGGCCGATTCGCGGAGTCCAACGCCCGACCGGGAGAGGTACAAGCGGAGCCGGAGGAACAGCAGCCGCAGTCGTTCTCGCTCACCACGTGGACGAGGTGCTGGAGGCGGCGGCGGCGGGGGTGGAGGCGGCAATGGCAACGATCGACGTCGTCGCGGATCCCGATCGCGCAGTCGTTCACCTCGTTCCAGTAGACGCCGAGGATCGCGGGACCGCGAGCGCATGGAACGCAACAATCGGGACAAGGAGCGTGACCGGGAGCATGAGCGTGAGCGCCGCAAGAAGGGGCTGCCTGATATTAAAAAGGATCACCTCAGTGGTAAATATGGCGTCGAATTATTTGCCAAGAACCGTTCCCTGGGAACAGTTTCTGGAGATGATTTTTGGTCCTTTTTTTCGTTTCTTTTCTTCTTTTGTGTTTCCTGCTAATCCGGAAGAGTTCTCTCCTCTCTATTCCTGCAGCTCCTTGGCTCGTGTTGACGTGTGTGTGTGCGCGTGTGTGTTTTAGCTTTAGTCTTTGTTGCACTTGATTTTTGGCATAATTTAAGACTACTCCAACCCCAGACTAGACCCACTCTAGACTCCCCCTGTCCTGCGTTTTCGAGCAATGTTTTTGAAGATAATATACACATTTCATACGATACGATACGATACCTAATAAGATACAAAACAATACGTAAAACCATATGCCTTCATATATATGTGTTGGATGAATTCAACTAAAATGTGGTTTTAGGTTTTTTAAATTGAATGAAAAACTAACTCAACTGACACGCGCACCGCTCAACGAGCGAGCTACGGGGCCACCTACTCCTTCCCACACTGCTAGCTACTCGGCTACTCGTTGATATATTAGATCCGATCTATATGTGTGTCGTTTCCCTTACAGTATGCAGCACCACCTTGTGGGTGGGCCATCTGTCCAAGCTGGTCTACCAGGAGGAGCTGTCCGACACCTTTGGGGAGTACGGCGACATAGTAAGCATCGATCAGATTGTGCCACGCGGATGCGCATTCATAGTGATGAATCGTCGCCAGGATGCGCACAAGGCCATGCAATCGCTGAAGAATCACAAGCTCCAGGGACGGGCCATAACCATCTCCTGGGCCGCCGGCAAGGGGGTGAAGAGCAAGGAGTGGAAGGACTTTTGGGACCTGGAGCTAGGCGTTACGTACATACCCTGGAGCAAGCTGAGTCCGGAGACGGATCTCGACACCCTCGAGGAGGGCGGCATGTTCGACGAGGACACCATGCCCAGCTGGATTAAGCAGAAGATCAATCAGGCCAAAAATGTCGGCAAGGAGAAGAACACGGCGTCAACTCCAGAGACCGCTACGGCATCCGTTCCTGGCCCACCGCCAGGACTAATGTTCGGCATCGATACAACACAGCCGCCTCCAGTGGGACCCGTGGGTCCAGTGGGTCCACCCCCACCGCTCGGCCCCGGCGCACAACCTCCACCCGGACTCATGGGCATGGTGAGAGGCCAGTACCCCATGGCTCCGCCCATGGGGATAGGCATGCCGCCTCCGATGATGATGCCACCGACAAATATGCCGCCACCGATGATGATGCCGACGACAACCATGCCTCCACCAATGATGATGCCACCGGGCATGATGCCGCCCGGTTTTCCAGGTACGATTTTCCCCATAAATCTGCCCAACTGAATCTCTAATGATGAATTGGCATATGGTATTTCCAGGAATGGGTGGACCCCCTCATCCTATGGGTATGCCTCACGGAGGGCCATTTCCGCCGCCCGGAGCAGTGCCACCTCCTATGGCCGGCAGCGCCCCACCCGCGGGCAACAGTGGTAATATAAGCGACGATCAAATGGACATTGAAATGGATCTCGAGGATGCCCCGCCCCCGATGCCACCACAGCAACAGCAGCAGCAGGCCAGCTTCAATCCGCCTATGGCCAATCCCAACAATGTGGAGGCAGTGGTGGCTGCCGCTGCCAACGAGATGTTCCAGAGGGAACGGGAGCGTTCCCGCGGCCCAGGCGGCGGCGGCGGCTCACGTTGGGGCGGACGTGATGACGTGGCAGAAGCTGCCGAACGCTGGAGAGCCGAAAACGGCGGTGGACCGGGGGGAGCTGGTCCTGGACCTGGGGCTGGACCAAATGCCGCATTCAATGAGGCGCGAGCTCGACTCAACCTGAATCCACTTGAGCATGGAATGCAGAGGCCAGACTTTATGGGCGCGGGTAAGTGGCGACTGCAACTAAAAGTATGCGTACGATTTTACCTGACTTCCATTCCCTTTTCAGACTTTGATAATCGCGGAGGACCGGGTCCTCGTGGAATGGGGCCACGCAGTGGGAACCTAAATGGAGGCGGAGGACCGGGTGGACCAGGAGGAGACTTCTTCCCGCCCAACATGAACAACAGCCGATTCAATCAGCCCACCAGCCTGATGCAAATGCGTATACCGCCGCCGGCGGCCTTTAATCAGCGTATGGGTGGACCCCCTAACAATGCTGGCAATGGCGGTGCCGTGGGACCAATGTTCATGCGCAACCAGGGCGGCAATGGCGGTGGTGCCGGCGGACCTGGTGGACCCGGTGGACGACAACAGGGACAGGGACCAGGTGAGATGAAAGAGTCAAGCAAAACTCAAAGCTCAAGATATTCAAGAGTTATTCAATGGCAAACCAATTCAAGACATCTACCTTCTATTGACTCTGATTGAAATTGTATTGCCATAAACTCGGTGTTCCACAAACTTTTTGCGTATTTCTTGATTACCTACTAAAATCAATATCCCTAACATGAAAATATGTTTCGTGAGAAATATGAGCACAGGCGATCAAAATTTTGACAAACCGTTGATACGGCTGGTTTCATCTGCTACTTCATTGAAAATCCCAATTCGCATAAGTAGACTGTGGCAAATGGTACTAGAATTGCAACAGCACGCTTTGCTCATTTTTCTTTTTGAAAAACAGAAAAAAAATCCTGGTCCACTTATAGCAAGCTAATAAATCCGAGAGAGCACTTTTCCGATAGCGATATGAAACAGTAGTGACAGAATCTTCACAGAAAACCTTTACCTTTTTACGAGGCACACCAACTGTAGACCAACCCATTGTGTTCCAATGGTACCATAAATGTGTGATATGTAAATAGATGTAGAAATAGCTAGAGGTTTTAATTAATAACTTAATTAATTCATTTATTTATTTAATTAATTACCATTCGAATCCATAATCTGCAGGCTTCTTCAATCCCCGGAATCCCTTCAATGATAATCAACGCGGACGTGGAGGTCCTGGTGTGAATTCGAGGAATGCCTCAACCGGAGGCGGCGGGCGAGGACGCTGGAGCGACGATGAGGATGAAGTCGGCAACAATTTCAACAAGCGTCGTGCCGGTCCTGGAGGTCCTGGCGGTAATCGCTTCCGTGGAGATCGAGAGGGCGACATTCCCGACGATCGCCGTGGCAACAACGCGCGTGGCGGGCGCGGACCAAGAGAAGAACGTGACCGTCCAGGGTTTGGAAATAGACGCGGCTCGCGAGATGACAGTAGTCGACATTCAATGAGTTCCACGGATGAAGGAAACAGCAAACCCATGTCGGAAACGGATTCCAGGGAAAAGAATCAGGAGACGCCGCTGTCCATCACTAATACGCTTTCAGTGCCAACACCAGCCCAAGCATCAGCTCCAGCCCCAGCAACTGCTGAGACGGCGGACACCGAGGAGGACTGGGACCGTGAGCTGCAGGACTATGAAGCGAGAATGGAGGCAGAGCAAGCAGCTAAGGCCGAGCGAGATGTACCAGAGGTTACTCCAGTTGGTGCAGAGCAAAGAGCGGCCTCTGGGTCGCCGGTGGAGAATTTCGCAAGACCAGCGGAAGTGGCGAACGATTTTCCGGCACTAAAACAATCAGATGCTTCACCCGCCTGCACGCCCCTCTACGATGAGCTGCCACCACCCTCAGCCCCAACCCCAGCCCTAGCTCCCGCTGAGCCAGAAAGCAGAGTAGAAGTACCTGCAGAAGCAGAAGCCGAAGCAGCTCCTCCACAGAAACCTGAATTTATTCGCACAGAGGCTGTGCCCAAAGACGAATCCCCTTCAACTCCTGCTCCAACTCTGGAAATACAAGATGAAGCTCCAAAAATGGATGCTACACAGTCAGAAGCTCCATTATCGGAGGAGTCATCCAATCCAGAGGTGACTGTCGAGGCTGAAGCATAGAAGACAGATTAGATCAGCAGAATCAAATTGCATCTTTGCTGTGAATTCTGATTGAATTCCCATCAGGAAAAGTGTAATTCATGATTACCCAGTAACTTATACATGTGTAAAATCCAAACATACGAACCTATTTAAATCTTTTCAACCTGAGATTTCGTGGCATTTCACGTACTTTAAGCTGAGTACCAGCAACGCAACCAAAATTTTTGAATGAATTACTCTACTCGTAAAATACAATAGGAACGCAAGGACCGGAGGGACTACGTGTTCGTGTACGCATTCATACACGGATATAGAAAATACTTAGCAAAAGCAAGAGAATGTGAGAGTTTGGAGGGAAATTGACAGAGCAACGCAGAAGCGGAAACAAAATCGGCAATCGCAGAACTTGAAGTGTTTATAATTTTGTTATGTATTTAGTTTTAAGGGTCTATTTAACACTCGGATTGTTTTCAACGCGCAGATTCTAGGTACATAGATTCTAGTGTACAATTCAAATACAATTATATTATATCAGTACTATAAAATAAAAAAAATTTAAATGTGATTGCTTTTAGAAATGAATTTATCAATATAAAAAAAAAATATACAATATATGTATATTTGTTTAGTACTAACATTTCCAATATGGGATGTGTTGTGTTCAAAAAGAAACAGTGCGGCTAACAGCGTACTGTTAAGCGCAAAACCTAATCGATACCATCTCTACGTATAGGAAAAGCTACGTTAAGTCTTCTCTGTTAATAATAAATTTAATACAGGGTATAGAAACATCCATACGCAGGTTTTTTTAATTTTCGCTTTCTCAAAACGTGCTTTCCTGCTTCATTTATTACAATGCATTGATTGTATATCTCTGCAAACTTAGACGCGCAGCTATAGTTTCAGTCAACATACAAGAAATGGGTTAACTTAAAAGTCAAGTAGTGTAGTCAGTAGTCAAGTCAAGTAGAAAATTGATTCAGGAATTCAGTATGGTTTCCAGTCTTCGACGACGAACGATTAGCCCATTGCTTGTGAAGGGGGTATTTAAATATTCCAACGAAAATAATAAAAATTTTAGCGCAGTTCAGGTGAAAGATTTTAGGTTTTTTTTTAAGTTCACAGGAAAGATCTACAAAAAGAATTTACAATCAGTAATGTTTTCCGCCATTTACCTCAAGTCGTGAGACTGTTTAAATAAAGGGGGGATAAGTGGGTTATATTGTTGTTGAGGCACCAAAATTCAGGCAAAAACAATCAAAACAATCGCCGTAGCAGGAAAGCAAGTCAAGTATTTAAAGCAACCCAGTCAAGTAGAAAAATCATTCATTAATCAGACAAAATTATGAGTTCAGAGCTGAGGGTTCTAGCTACTTAGTAATATTCAACCGAATATCAAAAATGAGTAATATGGAACTTGAATACAAATGATTCGTCGGTATATTACGGTATATTTTGAAATTTCTGGCGTAGTTTCGGTATATTTCTGAGTGTCTGACCGTATATATAATCTGTAAGTCCGCGGGCACACTGTTCGGGAGTTCGGTGTTAAAAAATACAAATCAAAAATTTGATTTTTTGTATCAATAAAATAAATATATAAATATAATAAATACCCAAGAAATTAACCACAACAATTTAAACTAAATATAATGTTATGCTAATTCAATGTAAGCATCAATGCAAACAGCGCAGTTAACCAAGTGTTAAAAATATTTTTCGGCTGCCAAAGAATTCACTCACACGCATACACAAACGTAAGCAGAGGCACTCACAAGCATGCACATACACACACACAGCGCAGTTGTGGGAAATGTGCAAATTGTATAAAATATCAATATAAAAGTAAATAAATGGAACATCAGAACGTGTGAAGAGCTTAGTGAAATAATCAAATATAAATCGAGTGTGGCTAAAAGCGCAAAGAGTAACGAAAATCGGCTGTAAAACGTGTGCAATTTTTGTCATGGCTTGAACTAGTAGTATAAGTATATTTGTGTAGGTGAGGAGTGTGAAAAAATATACATAGGTGTCCCTAGCGTGTGGCCCAGCCGCCAACAAACCAACAGCAGCTCTGCTCTGCTCTCCACCAGTGCTCCCACAAACACACGCACACATTCATGCGATGGAAAGAGCGAACGTAACCGCTGTCGATGTTGGCAGAGACAGCAGCATATCCTTGTTTTCTTTCCTGGCAACCTTCTCCTTTTCCCTCTGCCTGTGCGACTGTGGATGCTGTTCGAAAGCTCACCCTCATCAACATGACCCCTACCCCAAGAGCAAGTTTTCGCTCGGTTTTGCTTACACATGCACACAAACTCACACATTAAAGTGAAGCTACACACAAATGTTTTGGTTTATTCCAGGCGCTATTTTTGGAATATGTACGAAGGTGATCGAGAACCCGGCATCATCAATGAATTGAATGCTTTTCGACTCGTACTTAACTTGTACCCATATTAAGTCATTATTCTCTTTAGTGCTTCGTAGATAACGTAAAAGTAAACCGCAAACCATTTTGGAGCATCGTTTATCAGATCCCCATCTCCACCGCACGTTATGCAAAAAAGCAGCCACAAATTGTATGCAGCAATTCGTACGGCATTTTTTGTAGAGTTCTTTAGCCTTTTCGCTTCGTGCTCCTCTTCTTGTTGTAGTGGTAGAATTCGTTTCTAAATGCGAAGCGCGCGCGACCGAACAGCTGTAAATCTACACACACTAAGAAGTCTGCGTATTGGTGTAACTGTGCCTGTTCGATCTTGTTTTTTTTTTTGTTTTTGCCAAAATACACTCTTTATGGCTCTGATCTACTCCTTTTCGAGAATTTTCAGCAAAAAATTCATTTGGCATGAACCTTTTTCGTTAGTTATACACACACATAAATTGGTATATTAAATGGAAAGAGCTTTCCCATCAATTTGGTTACCCCTTGCATTCCCCCTGAACGGTATGATGCGCATGCATTGATATGAGTTTGAGTGTGACTCTGCAAATGCAATTTTAAAGTCGGGCAACACCGGCACCATATTCTCGAGTTGTAAACCCCTTGTTATTATTTCGAGCCCAGTTTAGACTACCACTAAAAAATGGCGGACCACATACAGTTGCCCGAATTATGGTCTCGTGTCTGGGTCTTGTTCATCGGTCACAGGATAGTCAAGACACAGCAACAGTGGCGTCCCGACGTCATCGGTAAGCGGAGCTTCCGCTGCCGCCTGTATGTGTGTTGTGTCCATGTATGTAGATGCGCTCCACTTTTGGATGCTATTTATAAACATTTTTCAACCGTATACATACACACAGCCACAGAACAGTTCTGAATCTCTGATTCTGCTGCTCTGCTTCCTTGAAATCTGCATAGTTCCGCTTCCGATTGAGCTACTGCTGCTCTGCGCTGGGACTGGCGCAGTCGCAGTTCAATTCCTAAACATGTATTGGCGCAACAGCGTTCGTGTGTGTTTGTGTGTGTGCTGCGGCTCCACGTTCCACTAGCTACTTTACCGGGCAGCATCCACATCCACATGTTGAAAAGCGTGCCCATTATGTACGTATGTCTTCCCTTCATCTTCCCTGGCTGTTACTGTTACGTCTGTCAGTTCAACTCCCTTTCTCCTCTTTTAAATCCTTCATCCGTCGTTGCATTGATTTGTTTACTTGAGTGGGAGTGCGTGTGTGCGCAGTCTGTATTTGCGTTATGAATGTTCTGTTGACATTGGCTTTAACTTGAAATTCGTTTAAATTGGAAGAATGAAAATTAGATTTTTTGTTTTATGCATTTAATCATGCTCTTAACACCACAGGTGTCGTTTTGTTGCCTCATGTATCATTTAATTGTCTGCAAATATTTAGTATTGAATGATTAGTGCCAGATAAGCCGCACTTTTGATTACTTTCACATAATTATGAAATTGAAGGAAGCCGTTGTAAGGAATGATTTATTTGGGGAGCATTTTAGATAGTCGGCAAACGTCGGTGGCAATTTCGCATGCTGAATGTTAATTTTTTAAAGTTATGGTTCAAGTTGAATGTCAAATTCTGCAGAAATCAGCACCCCAAAGAGCAACGGCACATCTCACACATGTTTTTGTCTGTTTTAACAGAATAAAAAAATAACAGAATGCTAGCTGCATTTTCAAGGTGTATTAATATAGGGTGAGCATCTGCAGCGTGAAAAAAATCAACGCGTGATCAGGAATGGCTATTGTTCTGTCTGCTATTACAGTGACAGTGATTAATATGCAGCTTAATGCTAAACTGATTTTTCTGTAATTTAGTTAACTTTATTTATAAATAATCAGTATAGTCTGACCTGACCGCATTTTACCCGCCTACAACAGCCATTAGCCAGCCAACGCACAACAAAGCGAAAGTGCAATCAACAAAATAAAATGATTAAAAATAGTACTTTATTGCATATATGTACATACATATGTACAAATATATATGCATTTATGTACATTACGTATACATTTAAATAACAGTCGCGCCATCACTTGGCCACTTTGCTCTGGGTTCCTCTCGGAATTCAATGTTAACATTGTGCGCGCTCTCATTATCGCTCTCCTCTCCTCTGGGATTCTTTTTCCATTCTTATCACACATCTTTCTTCCCCTTCTCTTGTTGTTTGCAGTATAGAAGCCACTCAGCAGGAGGTACAAAATTGTGTGTTGTCATATGCACGAGATTTAATGAAATGCCGTCGCGCCGGCAGCAGCAGCGGCAGCACCAGCAACACCAGCAACAATTAAACCGAACCCATCGGCTAAAATCTAATAATTAAGTGAAAAGTGAAATGCAAAATCTGTTCGATAAAATATTATAAATTGATACGAAAAGCGAATCTAAAAAGCAATAAATATACAATTTACGACTGGAGTGGAGTTTTCGAATCGAACCACAAAAATGAAGCGGCGCAATGCAGACTGCGGAAAATTACGGCGTCCGATGAAACGCAACAAAATTACAGAGGGCATGTACGGCAGGTGAGTGTCCACAGAATGTTTAATCCTCTCATGGCAAGAGTAAAGCCTAAGTCTAAATTACTTTAAATTATAAATGTGCGCTACCACAAAACAATTAAGAATTTTTTCATGCGCAGCCTATACAAGAGTGTGTGTGCTTGTCAGTTTTTGTGTGCCTTCTCCTCTCCTGCTCTCCTCTATTTTTGATTACACTAGTCAACAAAATCGATCTTTTTTTAGAGGTACATAATTTAATCTCTTATATCTGGTTGTAATTGTGAAAAAGCCGATAAATGCAGCTATAATTTGGACCTAAATATTTTTTAGTTTCAGCCCAGCGTCTGGGAAATATTAAGATTTCAAATGCATAATTTTTCTTGACATTTTTTCATATTTTATTAGTATTTTAGAGGTAATCCCGAAATCTATTAGAAAAAGTAGTCTGTTGCAGAGTGTTATTTATATGTTTGTTTACTTTTTGATTTCGCTTTATTGCCGTTGTTTTATGATGTTATGAGCATATGTATGCACATACATTCATACATGCATATGTATGTGTTTGTGTTGTATTTGGACGCTACTCGTTTTTGGCGCTTGTCCGTCTCCTGTTCGCTGCTTCGTCACTCGACACGGGCGCCTCGTGCTAATCCCATTTTACAATTATTAAGTGGTTAATGGAATGTTAATTTTTGTATGCAGTCGGAGGAGAAAAGGGCTGCCAGCTCTCCTGTTTCGGATGTGGTAGTGTAAGGATTGGAAGCAGAAGCGATCCGTGGGAATTATAGCCGTTCAATTTTCTACTCTGGGGAATGGCTTAAAAGCTGAAGCTAAATTTCTTAGAGGATAAATGCCAAAGAGTGCCATCACTTGGGAGAAAGAGACTTTAGTCCTAGTACTACAATTATAGATAATTATTATAATTATTAAAACTTTTTTGTCTTTTATCCCATTTTCCATAGCACGACTGTTTTGTACATGAAATTTCTAATTCTGTGGGCCATTGTGATGGTGGCCGATTTCATGTTCATGTTCCGTTTTGAGTTCTTGTGGCCATTCTGGCTGCTCCTGCGCTCAGTGCACGATTCCTTCAAGTACAAGGGCCTGGTAAGTTGTGGATCACTGTATATGTGTGTGCATAGTTTAATATATGTTCTGATTACTTGTACAGGCATTCTCCGTGCTATTCGTCTGTATTGCGATAACATCGGATCTGGTCTGCTTATTTTTCATACCCGTTCACTGGCTGCTCTTTGCGGCCAGCACATACGTCTGGGTGCAGTACGTCTGGCATACAGGTGCGTCATCCATCTCCGGCTATAAAACAGGAACAGGCAGCAGCTATGTACATACTCGTTTACTCGTTTCTTGCAGATAAGGGTATCTGTTTGCCGACCATCATACTCTGGATGTTGTTTGTCTATCTCGAGGTGGGCATTCGATGGAAAGACAGTCGCCACATGCCGCACTTGGATCTCTGCAGGCCGTTCGCGGCGCATTGGTAAGCTTCGAAGGGTGGAATCCACACCCACTAGATCCTCTGTGTTCATATATGTAACTTTTCCAGCATTGGCTATCCGGTTGTCACGCTTGGATTCGGCTTCAAAAGCTACGTGGGCTACCGCATGCGTCAGCGCAAGCAGCGCGAGGTGGCCAAGGAGAACGAGTTCTACATGCAGCTCCTGCAGCAGGCCCTGCCTGCCGAGGAGGCCACCGATGAGGCGGCGGCTGCGTCTGGAGCCCCAGCATCTTCGAGCACAATTGTGGTCGCCAATGGGTCGGTCACAACGGCGGCGCTAGCCGCCGCTGCAGCCGCATCGGCCGCGGGGCATCCCAATGGCATTTTGGGATCTGTAACGCAAGCACAAAACCATCATGAGCATCATCACAGCGGCGGCGCCGGCGCCAGCAGCAGTTCAAGCAATAGCAATCACCATAATCATCACCATCACAACAACAATAATAACAATAGCAGCAACAGCAAGGATACCAGCGCGAATGACAACAACAATAGCACAACGGCGTCGTCGCCATCGTCAGCCGCTGCAGGGGCAGGGACAGGAGCATCGACGGCGGCGTCATCCACACCCTCATCCTCCTCCTCGTCGACAGGAGGCAAGCAATCGGCGACGGCAACAAGCACAGGTGCAGCAACCACTTCTACCACTTCTGTTTCATACTGCTACCTCTCTGCTGCTGCAACTACAGCAAGCTTGGCGGTGACACAGAATCAGCAACCGGGAGATGCAGCAGCAGCATCAGAACACCCATCTTCTACTTGTACTTCTTCTACTAGCTCCTCTACTTCCACTGATGCCGATGGTTGTTGTGGTGGTAATAATACTTTACGCTGCTTTCTGACGTCCCTACCTCACCACGGCAAAAATAAACCAAAATCCATTAATATATGTACCAGTAACATTTCTGATTTATATTTGTGTATGCGCATGACTTACGAATCCATGAAGAATAACAACAAATTGAGGCTGAGCTCAACTCACCCACTAACTGTCGTGTCCACTAATCCACAGCAACCAGTCGGCAAATCAAACCTTCATTTCATTCTTCATATCTTCCATCTTTCTACCTAACCGAAAAAAGCCCAAATTCCAAATGGGAGGGAGGGAACAGCGCGCAGGGAGGCCAGAGCGACTAATTATCCTGCCTGCCGACACTCCGCTCCACTCATTCAAGCTCAAGCCCCTAGCTCAAATTCGCCCGCATAAAAATCAATAAAGCGCTATTATGTTTGATTTCAAGCTTAATATATATATATAAATGTATACCCACTAACCTTTCTAAATATACACTTGCAGCAACCTCCAATGGTCACGCTGGGGGAGGCGGCGGTGGTTCAAGGAACAATCGACGCAGCACGGACAAGGATAAGCATCGGAATAAGGTTGACGCTGGTGATAATGAGCACAACAATGGTCCGCAGCAGCGGCATGGGGGTAAAAATAGCAGCAGCAGCAGCAACAACACCAACAACAACTATCACCAGGTCGATGGCAGCAGTACAGCAACAGGAACGTCAGCTGCAGCAGCAGCTTCCACAGCAACAGCCCCATCAAGTAATAGTAAGGATAAGGATAAGGATAAGGAGAGGTCAGACTGGGATAGTAGCACCAACTCTTCACAACAACAGCCACAGGGGGGACAGCCAAAGGACAAACACGGTGAGTACACTACTGCACGTAGGAGCGGAGCTGAGGGAAAACCCAAACTGATTTCGCTTTTTGTTTGATGTCTATTCGCAGACAAAAAGGCCAACAACGTGATGCCCAATGGGAATGCTCTACACGCCGAGGCAGAGGAGGCGGCCAGCGTGGAGCCAGCTCCGCAGGTTGAGAAGGCGCCCAAGGGTATGAATGATTTGTGGCAATGGGCTAATCCAATGGGCAATCCATACAACTAATCGCACTGATACCTTTATAGGTCGTCGCAATCGCGGCAAGAAGGATAATGCGACCAAGGACAATCACAGCCAGCAGCAGCAGGTTGCTCAGCAGCAAAAGGAGAAGGACAAGGATAAGGAGAACACGGCCAGCAACAACAACAATAATGATGCCAGCTCCGTATCTTCGTCGACCAGCTCCAGCTCGAGCAATGCCATTGCGCACATTGCCAGCAAAGTGGTGTCTAAAATATGCGAGACTTGCCTCAAACTGGAGGCCGATGTGAAGAAATATCGCGCCGAAATCAGTCACATGAAGCAAATCGAGAACGAACTCCGCCAGAAGCTAGACACCAATCTCACCAGCAAGTCCAGTCTACAGGCCAAGCAGAAGGAGTGTGAGGAGCTCGAGAAGCGCAACCAGGAGCTGAACAATGTGCGGCATGCGGAAGCTCTCAACCTTCAGACAGTGGAGCGGCGCCTTAACGAGGAGCGACGGCAGAAGCAATCATTGGACGCCCAGTTGGCCAACGAGAAAAAGGCACGCAAGGCAGCCGAGGAGAAGGCAGCTCGTCCCGAATGCAGCTCCCAGTGCAAGCAGCGTCGCCAGCAAATGGATGATGAGCTGAAGCGATTGCGGAACGACCTCAAGCTAACGGAGGAGACCAAGCAACTGGCCGTAGAGCATGGCCTCAAATACGAGCAAGAGGTATGTGATACAGAACCTTCCTTAATAACCAAAGAATTTACTCTAATGAAACATATCCTTTCATGTCTGTGCTACTGATTAGTACCGCATGCTGGAGGTGAATGTGCGCAACCGCGAATCTTCGCAGCCCGATGCTGAGATGCTTATGAAAGCCCTCGCTGCCATGCAGGAGAAGAACTCGATGCTGGAGAAGAATCTATCCGCAGAGACGAGAGTCAAGCTGGACTTGTTCTCGGCTCTGGGCGCAGCCAAGCGCCAGATTGAAATATCCGACAGTGAGTACTGAAGTGACGATTTTATAGGAGCGCATCAAACTCGAGTTCTAATAACGATTACGCTTTCATTCAGACCATCGTCGCTCCAAGGAGGATGAGGTCATCGATCTCAAGGCCAAGATTGCCCAACTTCTGGCCGTGATGCCAGACACAATGTGCATGAACACGGGCCCCCACGGACCGGGCAGCAGTATTCTGCGCATGAATGACACTCCGCCACTGCAGTCGGGCCCTGGACCGTCATCGCCGATGCTGAGCCTAAGCGGCGCGCAGGAATATCAACAGCATCAGCAGCATCTTCAGCAAAGGAGTCAGCTGCAGCAGCAACAGCAACAGCAGCAGCAGCAACAGCAACAGCAACAAAACAATCAGCATCAGCAGCACCTGCAGCAAAGGAATCAAATGCAACAGCAGCATCAACAGCATCTTCAGCAACGGCATGAGCAACAGTTGCAGCACCAACAACAACAGCAGGGGGTTCCTCCCTGCTCCCAGCAGCAAATGGTGCCGGTGAGTGTGGCTGCTGCTCTCCAGGTGGCTGCTGCCAATGCAGCTGCCGCAAATGGGAACGGCAACAATGGCAACTCCACACTGGATCCCAATGCCAGCGTCTACACGCCCAAGACAGGCAACATGATGGTTGTGTCGCCTGTGGGAATGAACCCCAACGGCACGGATGCCTGACGCCAGCAGAAGCAGCAGCCCTTGACGGTGTCGTCGTCGTCGTCATCGTCTTCGCATCTGCATCTGAGACGACAACTCTGAGATTATATTTTACATGAGGGAGGGAGAATACGCCGCAGGCCGCCGCAGCCGCAGCTGCAACCGCATCTGCTGTCGAAGCCGCAATTGCAGTCTCAGCAACCCAATCGGCCAATGAGCACGAGCAGAGAGATCCCCGGGCACGACCCGAACCGAAGGCTAAAACCGAACCGAGGCAGTTCGCCTGCAAATATCTGAATGTCCGTAATAAGAATAAGAATAATAAGCAGTTTCTTACGAACACTGAACACATCCCCGCGCCACATTAATCACATTAGAACGAACCGATTCCTAACCTTACCACACTCAAATTGGCATTCCAATTGAAATTATCCAATGGTTTACTCTGAACAGCCACTGATCCCATCTTAGTCAAGCCACTGCTTGGAGTCAGTTGCTCCACCCCACGTCCGCATCCATATCCGCATACGCATACACATCCGCATCCGCATCCTCTCCACTCAACACACACGAAACACACCTTTGGGAGAGTCTGGCTCGCCCTTGAAATACGGAAAGTAAAACATTACTTTAACAAAATGATTAAAAACTTAAATCACATTTAAGAGAAAGCATAAGAAACACACAGAAATTTCTAAAAATAATAACAAAATGAAAAACGCGATTCGTATTTTTAATTGATGATCGAAGTATGGATCCGATCCTCTGAACCACGTATTTTTCTTTTTACCAAACGCTGTGAGAGAGTTGGACGAACCTAAGTGATGGCCTTTGATAAGGGGGACCTGTACCCCCCGACTCAATGGAATATTTTTGAAGTCTGCGCCTTTGATTTATTATCTCATTAAATTATTTTTTGTTATAAAACCTTAAATGTACGCTATAATTTAGAATTTAATCTTTTTGAAACACCCCCAACATCCACAACAACACAACTATCAAACAAAACTATTTTCTATTTAAGTTTTAATTTATTTTTGTTTAACTTTTTTTGCTGTTCCTAAGAAAAAAATCGAAAAAACAAAACACATTAAGAAGAAAACGCTAAGTTCATTAACGAAGAAGTAAAACGACGAGACGACCATTTTGTTCAATAATAAAAGAAGAAACAACAAGTTTTATTTGCTGCAAGAAGACAGTACACCACATAGATGAATACATATATCATTTTTATTACTTTCGATTTTATTATTATTTTTCTAACACACATACTGCTCCCCTTCGAAGAATATTTTCTATTATTTAGGAATGCCTTATTTTCAAAAGAATTTTTGTGTTGAGCTAAGCATGACTCACACTATTTCCAGTCAATTCCCCCCAGCATGAAAGCCTACATAATCTTTACAATACATAGTAAGCCTGACCAAAAAAGTCAGTGGACGGCTGCCTCGCCCCAACAGATTTTATTTCTCCCATAAAATACGAGTAAGGTGAAACCTAAAAATTAAATCATGATTTACGGCATGCTGGTGACACTCTCGACGGCAATCTATACTACGGTGGCCACCCTTTTGCAGCTTCAACGTGAGTGTAGAAAGTGGAAACAGCGTATGAGCTGTCTGACTGTCTGATCTGATCCCACAGTGACCCTAATCAATTGGATGATGTCGTTTAGTCTTTTCATTTTGGGTCTATTCTGCAAGCCGTATTTGATAGTTCCCCTGTTGGCAGCTGGGTTCTTCATGGTGCGCCGGATCTTGCTGCGGCGGGCAAAGCGGACCCAAGCCTGGAAATCGCCGGGTAACAAAGAGTCTGGGTCGTCCATGCATTACTCCAAGAAAACCCCACCATCACGCGACACGGAGAGCTCCCTGCCCAATAGCGTCGGTGACACATCCCAGAACTAGTCGAGCACCGGATAATCACACGATTCACACGGGTTTATAAAACATATAACATACGTCTGTAATACTGCATACACATTACATGAGAACACTCATACATGTGCGCGGGTGTGGATGGATCCTAAGACTAAAGCAATTAAAAAATACTGCACTGTACAATCGTTTCATCCAAAAGAATACTAGGACTTGAGCAGAGTGGGGATGTCTACTTTGCGCAGAGCGTCTCTTGCTTTGAGGAGCATTGTATTGTGCGGTTGGCCAGTGAGGCCGGCCAGGTGATGCATATACCTGTCAATGTTGCCAACGCTCGGACCGGACGGTTCCAGCGGAGGCAATGGGACACCATTGAGGGCTGCAACCAGCTTCTGGCGCAGACCCTTCACGTACGCCTCCAGTCGCAAATTCTCCCCCTTAAGTTCGGCCACCTCGCCCATCACCTTGGCATAGCCAGCCTTGGTATTGTCCACGTGCTGCTCCAGGACCGCATTTTGCTGTTCCAGATCCGTTTTCGTCTTGCGCAGCGTTCGCAGCTCGTTCTCCGTGCTGCGATTGTGCTCGATGAACTCGTTTGTGTAAATGGGTATCTCACCCGGCTGAAGCGGACGCGGTGCGGCGGCAATGTTGAGTGCTATTGTTGCTGGAGCTTGCGCTTGTGCTTGTTGAGGTGGTGGTGGTGGTGGTGGTGGTGTTGGAGTCGGCGTGCGTTTTACCTGGGACAGCGGAACATCATCTGGGTCAGGAGAGTGCTCGTTTGGCCTCTTTGTTGCTGGGGTCTTCACTTTGGGTTTCTTTCCTTTGCCGACGCTGACATCGTTGTTGGCTACAGCTTTGGGTGTCTTCTCCTTCGAAGCACTGTCTCCTTTGGTAGCTTTTTTTACCCTGGCCAACTCTTTAGCCACAATCTCGGGGTGGTCCTTGAAGAATAAGTGCATCTGCTCTTGGTATCTACAGAAAAATCAAGAAAACCCGATCAGAACAACATCTGGTAACTGATCAAAGATCGTCACTTACAAAGCCTTGTCCTTGGCAGCCGCTTCCATGTACGGAACCTTGCGCTCCTCCGGCAGCAGATGCCATTCCTCACCAATAATCTTCGTGTGTTCCAAGGCTGTACGTTGCGGCTGCTCGCGGCGCAGCTCCTCTCGTCTGTCGTTCATGAATCGCACGTAACCATTGAGTGGCATTTTGGGGGCTCCAGCTACATTGATGCGCCGCTGAGTAAGTTTCTTTATCTCGGGGTCCATCACGATGTCTGACTGCGGGCCCTTGGAATTCTTATTCTTTTTATTCCCCTTTCCGGCGGGCGTCCTCTGCAGCTTCTCTCCTTCCTCGTTGTGCGCTTCTATGGGGGCCGAATCCAGCGACTGCGAGGCTATGGGTCGTGTTTCGGGCGAACCTACGGCTTCATCTGGGACCTCCTTGCCAGGTTCGGTCATCTCTGTTTCCTCTGGTTGCCTTTTTAGGTCTTCCATGGGAATATTTATAAATAAAATTACGCCTTTAATTGTTTATGCCTCAATTTTGGTTTTATATCGTCTCGTATGATGAAAAACCGAACTTAGCCCACTTAAGCCCCCTCGATTTAAATAGTTCAGCTACTTGAGGTAAATGGCGGAAAATATTAACGATTGTAAATTCTTCTTGTAGATCCATGCCATCTTTCCTCTGAACTGAAAACAACACGATATCTTTCACCTGAACTGCGTTAAAATTAGTAAATTTGTATTATTTTCGGTGGAAAATTAAAATACCCCCTTGGCCTGTAATAGGTTAATCGTTCTCCGTCAAGGATTGGAAACCATATTCCTTAATATTGATGTTCCGTCAAATATTATAAGCTAGATAAAACATTTAGCCATGCCCACATCATTTTATCCAGTTAATGAACATATTTTCTACTTGACTGGTTTATTTTAGATAATTCAATTTATTGGATATTGTCTAAAAATGGTTTGTGAAATAAGTAGAATATGAAAATTATATATACAGATAAGAATATATTGAGATTTTCAAACAAAACGGAACCTATCGACCAGTTCGATTGAAAAAACGTTTACATGGAACTAGTTAAAATCTGAACCACCGGTTTGCGTTTTAAATTAATAAATATATATACAGTGCGATGGTGTTATAGGAATGACTCATGGAGGTGTCGTCACATATGGGACTTTAGTCGTCATATTATAGGAAATGGGAGTCCAATTAGCAAGGACACTAGAAATTAGAGACTATATGTACTGTATATGTTTACGTAGGAATAAGGTGACTCACTGTATCAATCTATGCTATTATTATAAAGTGCGCACCTTGAAATATGGCGTGTTCAAAAGTAATGAGATAGTGGCGCGATTCTGATTATCCACCAACCCACTCCAAGTCTTACATCATTTTGCTTTATGCGAATAATGCACTATAAAGAAATCTGGCCATTATTTTGTGTTGTGGTCTTTTATATATTTTGAATATATTGTAGTTATTTTTTTTGAATGTTTTCGCATAATTTTTTGAGCACATTTCAAATGATTAGCCTATGTGGTTAGAGTGTGTTAAACATAAATGGAAACTTACGGATTACCTACGAGTTTCAGTTAAATATCATTTACATATAGAGCCATCGATGACGAAATTCTTTCTATACAGCTTATCAGGTAAAACACTTAAATCTTAGGGCGGCCGGCCAAAATTAACAATACATATTAGAATAGAGAGAAACTTTGTGGATCCAACAGATTTTTCAATTTGAAAAACGAATATTCCATTCCCAGTTTGGGAGCTTAGATCAAGCTGGGGAACAGCTCATCGAAATTGCTCTGCCAGGGAAAGTCCTCTTCCGTGTCTGTGGGCAGAGTAAGGATCGTGGATGTGGGCGAGCCCAGTATGGACTCGTAGCCGTGATCGGAGGTGGCTGAGTGTAGAGACAATGCGGGAGATTTGGCCAATGGGGAAATGGCTTTGATGCGCGGACAGAGGAACGACTCAATGCGATTAAAATCGCACTCGTCGTCCGAGTCGTCGGTGGCATTCACGACGTTGAGATAGACCTGCGATGGGGACGTTGCTGGCGGCGGACACTTCATAATTACATCTGTAGTGTCATCCCCAGCACTGACGCCATCGCAGTATATCTCCTCAACGGCCTCATTGACGGGAACTGCATCTCCATCCATTACGATGGTTATTGAGTTTGTCTTGGCATCGTAGGTGCCATAAACTGTATCCGGAGTGGCCTGCACAAGTGTAGCGGCCGCCGCTGCTGAAATGGTTGCTGTAGTCGTCTTAATCGTCTTCGTCTTTTTTGGCGCTGCTGTGGCTCGCTGTGAGTTTCCATTTATCTTCAACACCGGCACATTCAGGCTCTGTTTGGGTTCGTTCGCGTCTAGGCCATCAGCTCTATGCCCGCCGGATTCCAGGCGCTCTGTTGGGGTCCCCACCATTGATCCAAGCAGTCGCTCTTTTTCGCCTGAATCTTTGGCAGCAGTTGGGCCGCACGCTCCAGAGCCAGCTTCCAGGTCTGCTGTGATATCTGCGAGCAGACTTTCGGCCAGTTCTTCAAGTCGCCGCGCGTCGAACTCTTCATCGTCGACGAGCAGCATGTCTTGTAGAGTAGGCAGAGAGCCACAACCTTCCAGAGCGAGGCTATGGTCTTGCTGCTTTTCAGCTGTTCCGCCAACAGACGCGCTGACGACTGTGTGTCCACTAGTGTACCCTGCGGCAGAGGGTCAGCATTGGATGCTGCGGATCCAAGGATTGTGGACGCACAGCCCTCAGCGCCTGTGTTGGCATTGGAGCTGTTGCAGGTGATGTTTTTGGCGTGCTGCTGCTTCTGTTGTTGTTTCATCTCATCAAGTTCCTGACGCAATAGTTCTACTTCTGTGTCCAGTTTTTGGTTTTTGGCCAGCAACGACTCATTGATGGACTGTAGACTTTCGCATTTGTTTTGTAGTAATTCTGTTTTGTCAGTTAGCTCCTTGATCTCGTACTCCATTTCCTCCATGCGAGCCTTCTTGCGGTCGCGTGATGTTTGGGCTGCAACGCGATTCTTTAGCTTCCTGGTGAGTGAGAACAAACATGCGATTAAGTATTGATTTCCGTACCGCGACCCATCGATTTTTACCACTTACTTTCTCTGTACTTTTTCCTCCCAAGTGAGGTGATCCAGGCGACGCTTCTTGGCCTTGGGTGGTGAGGCCACCAAAGATTCTTCCTCCTCCATGTTATCGTAGGAGGACGAGGCGTATCCCGAGCTCGAGCGTGTGGGCGAGGCCGCCCCCTTGAGCAGAGCCGCTGTCAGGGGTGCGGGCCGGAGCTTGGGCAACGTATTCGTGGATATAGCCACGGGCGTGTCCACCGTTATCAAATAGGCATTCGCGGTCGGTGCCATATTTTAATGTTACTCGGATAAAAAAATAAACTGTTGTTTAGAGTGCAACCTTTTGAGAAAGCGTTGCCGAAATTAAATTTGCATGGTTTCCGTGTGTTGTGCTCGGGCACCGAATTTTATCTGATTTTTGTTTTGCTTAGATCGTCTCGTTTGCCGTAACCGCGCTTCTCAGCCTAGCCGTCTTCAACTTCTTCATTTCCTCTGCCTCAGGCTTTTCGGTCTCAATCTCATGCAACTTTTTCATTCACCTTGTAATGCTGGACTCTGTGTGCTGGACTCTGTGCTTGCGTGTTCTTTTTTGGGTGGCTGGTGGGCCTTGGGTGGAAAAGCTGACGTGGCTGTTTTTGGTTGGTATACCGAAACATACGTTTCAATTTCAAAACATACCGTAAATATACCAATAAAAAAATAACCTTAGCCCACTTAAGCCCCCTCCATTTAAATAGTTCAACTACTTGTGGTAAATGGCGGAAAATATTACTGATTGTAAATTCTGTTTGTAGATCCGAGCCATCTTTCTCCTGAACTTAAAAAAAACCACAATATCTTTCACCTGAACTCTGAAATTAGTCAATTTGTATTATTTTCGGTGGAAAATTGAAATACCCCCTTGGCCAGTAATAGGTTAATCCTTCTCCGTCAAGGATTGAAAACCATATTGCTTAATTTTTATATTCCGTGGAATATTACTAGCTATATAGATCTCTCAGCTTTGCCCACATAATTTTATATGATTGATGAATCAATTTTTTTCAAGCTTAACTACTTTTAAGTACTCGCAAGGGCGGACTATCCTGGCTTATAGAGAAAGCCACGCAGCGAGGACACTGACAAATGACTGGCCTGGGAAACAGTTTTCTTAGAGAATCTTCAAGATTTTCTTCACAAATATTGTATTTCAAAAGAGTTTTACACCTAAACAGAAATTAACCGAATGTAATCACCGTGGATCCGGTGAAGGCTACCTTGTCGACATCTACGTGATTGGCCAGTACAGCGCCGGCTCCACCGAAACCAGAAACATTGACTACTCGGCTGATAGCCGGTAGCCAGTGTGGATCCCAGTTTCAGACCATCATCAGAATGGGGAAGTTCCAGGGTTCCAAGTGCCAAGAAATCACTTCCCATGGGGACGATCTTGCCATGGTTCTTACCGGCCCAGTCGGAAAAGTAGCGCAGATTCTTGATGGCCGTTGGGAGATCCATTTCCAGCGTTGGGCTGAGGGCTGAGGCAGGGCGGAGTAGTGGGCCACAACTGCGCCAAAGGGCGCCACCATGTTAATGTTTCTTTGCTGACATTATTTCTTGCGCCCCTGTTCGGCCTGAGCTTGTTCGGCCTGTTCCTTAACAGCTGCAGCCACTTCATAGATTGTCCCCTTATGCTAAAGTTTTAAGGAAAACAAAAGTTATAGAAGCCAATATATTGATAATCACCAGCTCTTACCTTCAGTTGGTTAATATAGAACGTGTAGGGAATGTTTCCAGTAATCGGATCAATGGCCACCGGCCACATGTCCGCCATTTCTTCTTCAGAGAAAGGCTCTCCCTCCTCTGACATTAACTTTTCGAAATACTCTTTGGTAAGATATTTTTTGTTTTCTGGGTCAAGCACCTGAAAAGCCGCATACAGCTTTTCTGCTGACGCTGGCTCCATACTGTGGAAGGTAGAATAACAATGAAAAATGCCATTATTCGTCCTTTAAGTGTTCTCACTGGTTATTCATAAGCAGTTGGGAGACATGAGCCATAAATTTTGGTAGCTGCAATTCCCCGGGGTACTCTATCGACTCAGTGGCGGCAATTATATCATTGATTTCCTTCTCGGTCGGCACACAGCCCATAAATCTGAGAACATTTCCCACATTGCGAGTGTCTATGTATTTATCACCATGAGTATCAAAGACGCAAAAGGCCTCCGAGATCCTAATCTCAAGATCGTTGTTCAAAGCAACTGTAGTATTTAATAGGGCTGATTAAAGTAAGAGAGAACCTAGGGCCCCCGATTACTTACCGCCAATTTCCATGGTGAAGGTAAATTTTAATACTTATGTAGATTTTGGTTTGTTTTCCTTAATTTTTTCACTTTTAATTTTTGATACACTTTGAAATTTGTTTATTTTTTTTGCTGGGTTTGTAGTGTTGTTATTTTGGAGCACAAATTTTGAATAAATTTACATGATTTGGCGTTTTGGGATTCGAAATCAAGTGTCCCCGCCAACTGTCTCCGCCGTCGTAATCACAAACTCTCCATCAACACACGATATTTTCATCAAAAGTCTTTAAATCTTTAAAAAATGGATATGCTATGCATTTCGATATTGTCCTTGCAATTTAATTTAACTTGTCAATAATGCAAAATTAGTCATAGTTTTTATCCTTTTTTGAGCTTAGTCGATTTGATGGCGCGATTTGATTGAGTTTTAATTTAATTTTAATAGATTTCGACATTTGAATCTGGCGCGCTGGCTCCCGATGAATGACGAGAATGATACGATGATTACGTTCAAAGTGTGACCCCCGTCACCAAAAATACTATTCAAAAGTGTGACCGAACGGCACGACGAATAACTCACCAAAACTACCATGGCGCGTTTCATTGCGTCGCGTCGCGTTGTTTTGTTTTTCGTTCGGTGTTTTTATTTTAATTTATAGTGCATTTTTATCAATTAAAGTTATCAGTTATAGGAATGCAGCCAAGCAAATGAATTAATGGTGTGTAAATTTGTATTCCAAGTAGTTTTACACTTATATCCACTGCAGTACAACACAGTGCATTTGTTTTGTTTGTCGGTGTGCATACTTTCCTGTGCATGTGTGTGAGCAACAGGTTTGTGGTTTGTATCGATAGTTTCCTTACACTGGAATTTTATTTCTGACCGATAGTATCGGGCATCTTTAGGCGCTTGTTGCCAAGCAACATTATTCAAACACCAGCAACATCTGCGGGCGGTTTTAAAGAAAATGTATCTCACAAATGTATCTCGGCCGCAGACAAGGAAACAACATTGTTTCCAAACTTTTTCAAAATAAAAAATATCACCTGCAAATATAAAATCAAAAATATATACATATATTTGATATATCAAGGTATCAGCATCCGTACGTAATATTCGAGTCTCCGTAGTTTCTGGTTCGTGTCGCGGTTGCGCTCTTAATTCCAGCGGGAAATTCAAATTGCAAATTGAATGCAAGCCTAAGAGCCATTAAACACTTCGAGTGATTTGCTTCCCTTGCCCCCTATCGCTGGGAACCCGTTTTTCTCCACGAGCGTCGCGTCTCGCAGGTGTGTGGCAGCGCGCGCGTCTCAGCGTGTTTTCAAGAGGCACGAAGCAGCGCCAATACCAATAACAAGTTCAAACTTGGCTATATTATCACAGTTAACAAGTGGGACCGCTCCGGCATCAGCATCTGAATCTGAATCTGTGTGTGTGTGTTTCGCGCGCGCTTGTATTTGTGCTATTTGGAAAACGCGTTTGCGGTTTTCATCGCCTCAAACCAAAACAAAAAAAACCAAATAAAATGGAAAGTGTCCGTGCCAATCGCCTCCCAATACTGCTGATCTGAACGCACAACAACAAAAGAAGGTGTGAACTTTGAAAGTTAATTTGTGCGGCCTCAATATTGTTTATCTTGCGTTGACAGTTTTCCAATTTCTGCCCAATGGCAGACGGCAGATGGCAGTGACCATTATTCGATTCATTCCCATGCAGAAAGTTTATTTATGGATAATTATTGCATGCTCATCGATGATTGATGGCAATTAGGTGTTGTGTGTGTCTAGATAATTCCATTTTGCGGCAAGTCTGCTTTCCACAAGCACGATCTTTTCCTTATAAAAACCGAAATCGCTTGTTTCGCCCTCTGGTTCGGCTTTTAAACGTGCCATCTACTGCTTTTTTAGCCGCCTCACAGACGGCTTTAAACGCTGATGATGAATTTCACCCATGAAGTGAAATGATGGCTTTTGTGTTTTTCCTTTTTTTTCGGTTTTCCATCTTTGCGGTTGTTGTCCCCGCCCCGCCGCTGCTCTGCTCCCTTGTTAACTGCAACTGGTCTGGTCTGGTCGTGCGCCGCCTGATTGCAGTCGAAAGTGGCTTTGGGCTTTGGGTCTGGAGCGGGGTTTTCTCTAATGCTACGTGAAGTTTTCGCCAACCGCCAGACGACGACGACGACGACGACGACAGGTGGCTGAGCGATCGGTCCACTCCAACAAGGCTTGAACCGCAGGTCGCCGTTGCGCAGCGCCTACGTGCCCCGTGTGGCAAGTGGCAAGTGCCTGAACCACCACCAGTGCCTAGTACCTAGTACCCAGTAACCAGCACCAGCACCAGAACCAGAGAGTTCTTGCCTGTGGTTGTTGGGGGGCTACCTTTCGGTTTTCGTTTGCCGCGATCTGGTGGCATGCCATGCTCTGAAAAACTCGTTTCTCCCCGCCTGTTGTTGCCTGTTGTTGCTGGCATTCTTTGTTGGTGAATGTCAGTGCTACGCTGCTACCCGCAGAGTTCCCTCTGTAGAGCAGAGCCTCGCCTCGGTTCTTCCACTGCTGCTGCTGCTGCTGCTTCTCATTGGAGTACATTTTTCGCTTGAGAGGAACTGAACTGAATGGTGCTGCCGTGCTTGATGCCCATTTTTTCGCACAGTTAATTTTCTTGCGCCCTCCTATTCACTTTTCATAATTCTGTCGTGTCGTGTCCGTGTCCGTGAGTCAACGTTTTGGATACACTATTTCCCTACGTTTCATATTCATAAACATTTATGCGAAACCAGAGTCCAGAAACCCCTGTTCGTTCCTACGGCATCGCTTGGCCCCTGCGAATATTTAATGAAAGAAAGTCTTTCAGTAGAAAACATAAACAGCGTGCGCAGCTTAGCAAGAAAAACACTTTCATGACATGACGCACTCCTCAAGGCTGGATAAAAAACTTTAAACTATTTCAACGGCTTTTACTGTAACTGGCGAAAATCATAAGAGAAAAAAGCTTGCCTTGGCACGGAATGTGCACTGAAAATAATTATATATGTATGTAACTGCCATGGGAAAGTCCGACGTTGATTCTTCGACGAATGTCAACAATGCTGCAGCAGCAGCGGGGGGACTCCTCGAAACCAAACGGACTCTCGATGGCCTCCACTTTGGGAGCTGCAGTCTCTGCCATCGCCGAACAATGATCGTGTCTAGCCGGGAGCTGGCGCTGGAGATGTCGTCTAACTGGATGGCTTTGTCTTTGAATTTTGTTTGGGAAAGGAATGGCGACTGCAGCAGTGTTAGGAAGCTCAAAGTATCTGACGACTGTCTGGATCGATTTTACTTTGGGGTTTCATATCTATTTTCATAGAATTTCGATGACTAATTGCAGTGCCAGGGCTGTCCACAAAATTATTTCCTAAACTATGCATAAAAATATCTTTCGATAGAGTAGAAACTTTGAGTGTTTGCCATTGTTTGTTGTTTGCATGGTAATTTGATTGTATTTTGTATTACTTTGCGTGATGCTAATTCATGAATTCTCGTTTAATTCTCGTTCCATCTTGCAGCTTCTTGCCATTGCGATGCGATGCCTGCGAATGGATGCTCAATGACAAATGAATTAAGGCCCCAAAGCGAAGAGGCGCTCAGAGTTTAGCAAGAGTTTAGTTCCCGCAACACACAGAGAACAGAGCAGAACAGAACAGAACGAGCATTGAATAGCCCCAAGCGAATATCAGCGATCGAATGCAATGGCGAAGCAAACCGTTTGTGGTTAGCTGTAGAATATAGAAAAACGATTTGGACCAGCGTAGAGGAGGGGACAGCAGATAGAAGTGCAGATTAAAATGCCCATAATAACAGCCACAACCACGACGATAGCTGGCGGTGGGGGAGCAGGCGTGGCAGCCAGAGGCGTACCAATGGCCAAGACAGCAGCAGCGTCGTCATCGTCTGCCGCTGATTACCTAATGCTCCAACAACAACAGCAACATCAGCAGCAACAGCAGCAGAAACAACAGCAGCAACAGCAACAGCAACAGCACTTTAACAATCACTTCTATCAACAGCCGCATCAACAGCAACAGCAACAGCTGGCGCCTCTGAATGCTTCCCACCAACTCTCGCACTCACATCCACATCCACATCCACATCCTGCTGCTGCCAGTGACAGTGCCAGTGCCGGTGCCGGTGCTGGTGCTCCGGTCTCAACTAGTTTTGCAGCATTTAACGGAAACTCGAATCTGAGTTCTAGCCTGGCCAACGGAAGTGGCAAGAAATTCATTTGCAACAACAGCGACAGCGTCGATGATAATTGTGAGGCCGCTGCAACAGGCTCAGACGTGGCTGGTAACGGCAATGCGGATAAGTCCGCAATGGCGCCACCCGGCAGCGTCCACCACCTTCTGCCCCCGCCGCCGCCGCCGGCTGTGAAGAAATCATCCGCCCTTGCAACAGGCACAACGGCAGCCGCAGCCACAGCCACAGCCACAGCTGGGAACTCTGCCTCTCGCGAAGATGCTGCCTCGCTGAACAGCCAGATGTCGACGGTGCACAATCAGTTCATCGCTGGACTGCCTGGAAATGGGATAACCAATAATGGAATCAACGGAGGCCCAGCAGCCATAGGTCGACCGCCAGGCCACCCGAGCAGCATTCTGAAAGGCAGCAAAGGTAAAAGCCACTTAAATGATAGCTAACTAATTTATGGGAACAACAAGATCCATCATGTACATAATTAGTCAGTGCAGAGAGACTGTGTGCCGCCGAGCTGTGCCCTAAGCTCTGTCCCCAAATCGAATTTCCATTTTCGATTCGCCTCATAAAATATGAATTTTAATTAGTGCCTCTCGAGACACCACCACCGAAGAGTGACTCATTTCCGCCCGCCGCCAGCACACACACACACATGGCCTCCAATTTCACTACGCCCACTTGCAGTGCCACTCCCAGTCCTACTCCCACTTCCACTCCCACTGGTACTCCAATTTCCATTCGTTTTCAATTTCAAGTTGAAAATGCACTTGCAGTGCCATGAAATTGGTTGCGCTGCCTCTCTGAGGTGACGAATGGAAATTACCGAAAAACTGGAACAACGGATGAGAGGGGAGGTTGGATTGGAGCTAACGGCAACAACAAATGTTCTGATGTAAGCCAAAGCCCACTTTTGCTGGGACCTTCTTCTTCTTGGGCCTTCTTGTGCTGCCCCACCGTGTTGTGGGTCTTCTTTCTTAGCTGCTTCTTAGAGGACTAAGTATTACACCCTCAATATAACATTGGGTGTTTCTGTTGTGTGCCTGCTGTGGCTGCTGCTGCTGCTGATGCAAGTGTCATATCATACTCTACTCCCGTTACATCTAATCCACTTGTCATCACTTTCCCACACACACGAGTCACGAGTCACGAGCCACGGAAGCCCCTGGTGAACCCCAGTCGATCCATCCACATCATTGTGGTGCCAGAATCAGCCTCAGTTTCAAGCTCAGAGTGAATTCATAGTAAGACCACAACTTCATGAATGAATGAGACACGCAAAGAAGCGAAAAGCTGATTCAGAAAAGTGGCTATAAATACGAGGAGGCAGAGATGCGATGGAGGGTGCGCGGAGGTAGCCTCGTTTCTGTCGTTGATTGACTTACTTTACTCTATTCGCCCGTGCTCTCGATGGGCACTGTGTCTGAGGGGGCGCACTTAATTGGTGGGTGGTCTAGAATCTACATACCTGATGTGGGAAATTAATATTTATAGAGCAGGCCACACAGCCGATAAACTGTAGGCTGTAGGCCATTAAGTTGTAAATGTTTAGCCAAATCGTTGCTGGTCTACTAAAAATGTCCGTATTTGAGATTATTTGGCTACGATTTAACACAGGGCTGCCTAATGGATAACAGTCGGGCTATGAAACACTTTAAGCAGGGGTTTTTGGAAAATGGTATGTATTATGTGAATAGGTTCTCCCATCATTATGAATATTAATAGAACAATACGTATATGGCATGTGTGTAGATTGAGCTGTTTTGTGGCTAATAGCTTTGTGAATCTTCAGACAAAGCTCTGCATCTCCGAACAATAACCTTATAAGAGCACAAAACTTGGCCCCACATCTGAAATTAGTAACACAAGCGATCTCCGAACGAGTTCAATCTTATTTTCTATGCAAACTAAACCCACTCATCTCATTGATACATATATCCATTCGAAAAACATATATGTATGTATGTACAACACCAGCTGCGTGTGGATGGAGAGTGGAGTGGGGGGAGTCGTTTTCGGAAGTTGGGCAAGTTTGTGGTTTAGTATCTTGTGGGCTCCCTTCCATTCTGTCATCCCATTGTTGGAGCGGCCGCTGTATTTGGCAACAACTTTTCGGGGGCAACACCTGTATCCAAAGTACCTCGAGGCGTTGGGTTTCTTTTTTGCAACTTAATTAGTGGGGAGACGAGGCTTTGATTAGACGAACGCAAAGCTCTCTTGGAACGGGGATGTTAATCTGGCGGATGCCCGCGGAAGCAGAGTGTGAGACTCCTTCTGCAAGTGGCGGCAATGAACTACTCGCGTAGAGGAGGCGGGACCCTCAGCGACCCTCAATGTTGTTTTCTTCTTATCATTTACGCCTCACGTCAGAGGCAATTAGCAGGCAGCGTGTAGAACCTTCAGGCGGGGGCTTTGGAGTTGCAGTGCAGCCTGTCCCTGCATCATATGATGCGATTATTAATTTCTTGATTACGACAGCCAGCCAGGGGACCCGGGGAGATCCACTAGTTTATGGCGTGCCATGTAAGCCAAGTTAACGAAGCAGCAAAGCCAATTAGATGCAATCATTAGGCGAAGGCACCCATAAGGAGGAAGAGAAGGAGTAGAAGGAGTCATGTCACAAATGACACACAGCATGCCCGACGTCGCCGCCCTTTTTCCCTGCGAGAACAAAGACAACGTTGGGTTCATGCTGCCCCCAAGTGGGGCACACATACGTCGATGACATCAATTGCCACGCATGCGGCAGTTGTTAATCTAAAGTTGCAAGTTGCAAGTTGCAAGTAGCAAGTAGCGGACTCTATTCAAACCAATGCGGGCGGAGTAATTCCTGAGTGTAGGTCCAAGCAAATTACGAGTCTTGTTCTTGCTCCCCCACAATGGAACCCCGTCGTATGCTCAAGTGGACATTCCGTAACTTGGGGGAAACTCCAGTTCCAGATACAGCTTCAGCGTCATCTTCAGTTCAAGCAGTCTAGCGGTCTAGACGGGATATCCATAGTAAGCAGTGCTGGAGTGGAAGAACAAGCGGCTCATTACTGCCTCTAATTTATGTTCACGTTCACGTTTATGTTACTCGGGAATTGTACAAATTAGTGCTGTAGCGGAATGGGTCTTTCACTTGGCTAGACATTAAAAAGATATGTTTGTGTTGCTTAAAGGAACATACGAATGATATATATACGACACTCCAGTTAAGGCAAAACTTTGACCGATTTTATAAACGATTTCTTTGACTTCTTCATGCTGTTGTATGATCGTGTTGAAAGACACACGACTCCCGGTGACAGCTTACAAGTGGCGATATCCGAACAGACACGAACTTTGAAGTCAGCGGAGTACGTCGATCTTGAGACTGTGATACTATTTTTGGAGATCGGGGGAACCTTGAAACAGTGGTTCAAGTGGATGAAGCCAAAGTGGGTAACATTGGCAATTAGATAATGGCGTTTTTAACATCATTTAGGTTCAAAATGCGAAATAAAGAGCTGAGGCCACGACTCCGTAACGAACTGGCCAAGTCACGCCCCCCTTGCCTTGTCCGCTTGGCCCGCTCTCTGACCCCCATTCGCTCAGTCCCCTCTTCCCCACGCCGCTACGACGCGTGCGTAACTATGGGTTTGACTTTTGTTTTCTGTCAATGGGCCCCAGAGTCAATGACCGTCCGTGTACTGCCGTTCAGCTTTTATGTAATTTGTGTGCTCTCTGTTGCAGATTCCGGGGGATTGTCGGTGTCTGTATCTGTGTCTGGATCTGCTTCAATGGTGGCACAGGCCGCACACATGTTCGTCGAAAGTCTGCCTCTGTTCTGCTCTGCTGTGATCTCTTTGTTTAGAGTTCTGTTGTTTCTGTTTCTGTAGTGCCATCATTATTTTTAGACGTTTACCAAAGCATTAATGCATTAGCCAATTACCGATCCGATTGATCTCTGTACAGAACTAAACTGTTCGAATTTCTCTCACTAAACTCCAAATGCAATTAGCCACAATCTTTGGTACCGATCCGTATGCCAATCATTATCATCATTATCATCGTTCTGGCAATCCCTGTAATTATGAGTAATGGATATTCTTTGTTCGGCTAAAGAAAGCCTCCGACTTGAGGCTCTCGCTTCGTTTCTTCTTTACTTCACTCTTTTTTTTGGGATCCATTCAGGCCAACATTCTCAGAGGATGAGTCACTTTTATGAGCTGTCGTACAAGGCTTACGATTTGTTCTCTGCCCTGGAAAGCAACTATCAAGCAACATCTCTGAGGAAAGTGCTTAAAGACGAGATTCGAGTGTACATAGATTGTTGAAATAGATCAGAGAAGCTGAAACTTAAAGACTAGAAAGACTAGACTGTTCGCTATTATACCTGTAGCTCCAATTCTCTTCTTATAGTACGATGGTTAGGTTGTTCGAAAAATAATCATTTGCACGGCCTTATCTACCCATGAACGTATGCAAATATATACCTTTGAGATATGTACATTTTCAGCATAGATAACAGCGTATATCTACGATAGTAACGTAACGGCGAATGTGTGTCGGAGCTATGTAAATATTAGACCAAAAGAGCAGTAAATATTAGAGCAAAAGAAGGTGGCTGGAAAGCAATAGCCATGAGTGGGTGGATGTGGGAGTGGGTAAGGTAACTAAACTGCATTCCATTCGGTTGGGCATCCCTAGTCGAAGTATTAGTTGAACACATACACACACACACACGTGCGTACAGCTGTGAATAGTATTCTGTGCTACATCTGGCGATCAAATACACCCGGCCCCTCTCCCTTAATCGCTCTTCTGCTCGTACAAATATTTACACAATGCAGTGCAAGCAGTGGAGTTGCGAACGAAAGCAGCGCAATAGCAAACGATGAACCAAAGCGACGGTGGGGGAAGGAACTGGGAGGGAGTCAAACTGTGCCGCAGCAGCCGCCCAGCAACTTCCGCGCTGGCAAGGTGTATCTAAGTAAGGTCCACACCTTGCCATACACATAGTACTGCTTAATGCCTCACCTCATATAAGTCTAGCATGCACGCTGGGAGAGACTCTCCGCTTGTTCTATCCGTCTCCCTCGTTTACACTTTCTGGCTGCACTTTCTGAGAGACACACACACGCGCGTTTTGCATCTGCAGACTACAGCTATTCAAACGAGCTTCCCGCTCAGCCTCTCCCACTATATCCCTCTCTCGCTCTTACCATTGAGAGTAAAAACTAATCTAAGAGAAAGAAAAAGCAGAATAAAGCATCAGAAGATGGCGCGCTTTTACCGTTTAGCAGTGTGTCTGTCGCTCGCTTCTGTCTCCCTTCGTTCCTCTACCCCCTTCGTTCTCTACCCGGCGGCCTGTTCTACTTGCCTGTGTGTCTGGCATGGCATAAATATTCATCTTTCTATTCAAATGATTCGCAATACTCGTATGTTGTATGGTGGTGAATATGATGGCCAGAGGTGGGTCTTTCGGTCTCTGGGGCCCCCGTCATTCGATTAGCCCTATTCCACGGGTGCATCTATGTTTAGTATACATATGGAGTACAACTGAGGGGGCATGCACCTTAAAAGGGGTTAACGATGAGTGGTCTGGGGCCTGGCGACATTATCGATGTATATTTTAGCATAATTATCATGCCAGCATCATGACTGATTCGATGCAGAGGCGTGCTTTGAACTAAGGTTTTCTTAAATCCAATCGAGTTTTTCTTATCATGATCTCTGCTCAAACGGTGTAACCTTGGAAAATTGCATAGGCCATGTCATTTTTCCACTTAAAGGGGCCCAGTCAGAGTTGGCCATAATTAAAATTTCTCCATTACTCATCGCCGCATCCAACCAGAGTGGCGACTCATTGCGACGGGAGCTCCGCTCCGACTACCCACAACTCATCCCATGCCATGCCATACCACACCATTCCATACCACTCTCTCTGGATGTGGAAAGTAGGTCATTAGCCTAACTAGAGCCTGCCTGGCAACTGTCGTCGTGCCCTGACCACTGAAAGCACAGCACCACACAGCACCACAAAGATGCTAATAATAATTATAATTCCGGTTTGCCCCAATCGAAAACTCTTAACGCTTCAATCAACAGAGAATCGTCGAATGGATGGGGCAGTGTCCAGTCAGTGGCAGTCAATGGCTGCATCAGTGTGGGGGGAGGCTTCAACAAACTATTTTCGGGTGGCTGGGCAATCAGCTCTGTGACTCTTTTTCCCCAATTGCAACCTGCATTTGGGTTCAATGAACGATTTGAGGTTGGTTGAGGCTCTAACGAACTGTTTCCCTTTTTCCATGCAGAGAATCTCCTGCAGAACACGTACTACAACGGCGAGGCTGGTGACAGCAGTTTGGGCAGCGAGTGCGGTGGCGGAGATGGTAATCACGAGGATCCTGGCGACGGCCTGGGACCACTGCCTCCTAAATGGGAGACGGCATACACCGAACGTGGCGAACTGTACTTCATCGAGTAAGTAGAATGCTCTCAGATCTAAATCGTGGTCTTTAACTTACGATGATGTCTGTCCCATTGCAGCCACAACACTGGAACCTCCCACTGGCTGGATCCTCGCCTGTCCAAGTACCAGAAGAAGTCTCTGGAGGATTGCTGCGAGGACGAGCTGCCTTATGGCTGGGAAAAGATCGAGGACTCCATGTACGGCATGTACTTTATCGATCATGTGAATCGCAGGACGCAGTACGAGAACCCTGTTCTGGAAGCCAAGAGGAGGGCTGCAGAGCAACGTCAGCAGCAGCAACAGCAACAACAACAACAGCAACATCAGCAGCAGCAGCAGCTTCAGCTCCAGCAGCAACAACAACAAAACCAGCAGCAGCAGCATCAGCAGCAGGAGCAGCGTTCCAAGACTCCAACGGCGGTGGATGCAGAGGTTGAGGATGAAGCGCCAGTGAAACTGCTCTACAAGTTCACCCGCAATCCCGCAGAGTTGCAGGGCCAGCGCATCAACACCACCTTGCTAAAGTCCACCCGTGGCCTCGGTTTCACCATCGTTGGGAGCGATGGCAGTGCTGGCGGGGATGTGGAGGAGTTTCTGCAAATCAAGACCGTTGTGCCGAATGGTCCCGCCTGGTTGGATGGCCAGCTGCAGACGGGCGACGTCCTGGTCTATGTGAACGACACCTGCGTCCTGGGTTACACGCATCACGATATGGTCAACATATTCCAGTCGATACTGCCCGGAGAGAGGGCTGCCCTGGAGGTTTGTCGCGGCTATCCGCTGCCCTTCGATCCCAACGATCCCAACACGGAGGTGGTGACCACCATGGCCGTGGCCGTTGCTGTGGATGGACGTGACTCCGACAAGCAGCGGCGTCTCAACATGGATGGCAACTACAACTTTCTGGATCTGTCCGGCGAGGGGGCCGGCAAGGCAAGTGGCAGTGGCAGTGGCTTCATTCTGATGAAGAAGCCGGAACTGTACACCTTCTCCATCATGAAGGGAGCCATGGGCTTCGGATTCACCATTGCCGACTCCGCCTGCGGCCAGATCGTGAAGAAGATTCTCGATCGCAGCTGCTGCACCCAACTAATGGAAGGCGATGTGCTGCTGGAGATCAATGGAATCAACGTTCGGAACAAGCCACACTTCTATGTGGTCGAGCTACTCAAGGAGTGCAGCCAGACGACACCCACAGCAGTGAAGATCCAACGCACGCCCCCCGACCAGCCTGCCAACCCGCTCAGTCAGTTGAATCAGCTCAATCAGGTGGGGAACGTGGCCAAGTTGCGCAAGAACTTTGTGGGCAGCGGGCTCTTCCGCAGCAAGACCCCCACGGCAGACCTGTACAGCACCCAAGTCAAGGAAGTGCTGCCCATGCGGCCGAAGACTCCACTGGTGGACACACGACGTGCCAGGGTCCAGACGCCCAGCAATGAAGTGGACGGCGGTGACGCACCGTCGGACGAGACGGAGGCGAGAAAGCCCCTTCAGATGCACTCTCAGGGCAAGTCGAACAGCAGTCTGCAGGAGCTGGACGACATACCTTTCATGGATCCCTATCCCAAGATGGTCAGTCGGCTGAGCGAACGTCTGGCCGAGGCTTCACTTCAGGCGGATAGTGGAGGCGGCATCTATGGGCTGCCTCCCAGCATGCAGCCATTGCCGCTGCCGCTGACGCACCACGAGTCCTGCTACTGCTACGACTGCCAGGCCCAGCGCTACCGTCCGGGCTACTTTGTGCAGCCGCAGCACTCAACGATCTCGGGAGGAAGCGGCCAGTACTCGCCCCTGCAGGCGGCCCACATTCAGAACGAGCGGATACAGCGGCGTGTCAACGAGCTGCTTAGCGATCGGAGGCGCGTGGGCTTTGCCAACCTCGATCCTCCCCAGCAGCAGATGCAGCACTCGCCCAGCTGGCGCAACGGAGCCCTACTCGATGCCTCCGAGGACGCGGACCAGTGCGAGCTGACCGAGGTGACACTGGAGCGTCAGGCTCTGGGCTTTGGCTTCCGCATTGTCGGTGGCACCGAGGAGGGCTCTCAGGTGACCGTCGGCCACATTGTGCCGGGCGGGGCCGCAGATCAGGATCAGCGCATAGCCACCGGCGATGAGATACTCAGCATCGATGGCATCAATGTGGTAAGTGGCAGTCGCAGTGCATCGTGTGACTCCATAAAGTCCTCTGCTAATCTGTTTCCCACAGCTAAAATCTTCGCATCACAAAGTCGTCTCATTGGTGGGTGAATCTGGTCTGCGTGGCCAGGTCACGATGATCCTGCGCCGACGACGGGGTCCACTTCTGCAGCAGGCTCCTCCGCTGGTATCGCAGATGCGACGGTATCCCTACGATGTTATTGTCAGCCGACATGAGAACGAGGGCTTTGGCTTCGTCATAATATCCTCATCGAATCATTATTACGGCTCGACCATAGGTAAGGCGGTCTCATCTAGTCTAGTCGCTAAATCCCATCCTAATCTCATCTCAATATCCCTCGGATCCCTAGGAAAACTGATTCCCGGCAGTCCAGCGGATCGTTGTGGGGAGCTCAAGGTGGGCGACCGCATTATAGCCGTGAATCGGATCGAAATAGCAGGCATGTCACACGGCGACGTTGTGAATCTCATCAAGGAGTCTGGTCTGCATGTGCGTCTCACCATCGGCTGTCCCCTGAAGCAAGGCGGCCCCAGTCCCGGTGGAAGCAGTGCTGGTCTGGGCAGCAATACACCGCTCCAAGCATCTCCCAGTCTGCTTAAAGCGCCATCACTGCCATCACATCAGCAACAGCAGCAGCTACCACAGCAAAATCAGCAAGCCATCCAGCAGCAACATCAGCAGCTGCAGCATCAGCTCCACCACCAACAGCAACTGGAGATGCCCATGTCAATGCCCATGCCCGGACAAGGGGGCTACGTGGAGCGACCCAGCAACAATATTGCGGCCACTCTGGCCCTGCACCAACAGCAGCCACAATTATGACTCTGAGATCTACGAATCCGGCTCTACAAGAGCTTTCTCTAGTGTTAGTTCTCGTGCTCGTATGGATCGGAAGGAGACTTGTTTGTAATTAGTACTTCATTAGGTAAACCCAAAGACTGAATTTAGTAAGCCTCTGTAAATCTATCACTTTACGAATCTCGAGACGTTTCGTGAATGCATCTTCTATACCAGTTTTTATTCGAAATACCATTCAGTGGCGTAGGCTTAGACTATATCCAGACATAGGCATATCAGATTGTGAGATATTTACTGCATTTTAAACTCGTATTCGAAAATTAGATTGTAAATGTACAAATGTAAAGGACTTCAATATTTTATTCACAAGTATTTTATAAATCCAATTTAGACTTATTTAAACGGTATTTGTTGGTATTTAATTTACTGTATATGTACGAATATATATAATATGCTTAAAAGAATTCTTCATTTGTTTTTCAAAGATCAGACGCAATGGAATGTGATTCATCGGCAGCTATTGCTCCTTGTTTGAATAAAAGATGTGTACATATGTGCTTCGCAAATTGCTGATGATACATTTTGGAAATAAGAAAGAAATAGTGAAAGACGCTCGTTTATTCAACGCATTTTAACAAAATTCAAGAGATATGTCCACAAAATATATCAAATATTCAAATATTTATTGAAAATTAAATGGGGATATAACCCGTGGGTTGTTGATGAAGCGAAAACTAAAGATATCTCCAGTCCTGCAACTCTTCTCCACGCTCTTGGCTTATCCACTTGTGGTATGCGGGATCCTTGGCCAGTTCCCGATCGATGGCATCAACTGTAGCCTGGGCCCGACGTTCATAGGCACGCTCTCTGCGAGCGGCAGCACGCGATACCGATTTGGCGGCACCGTTTTGCTGGACGGCTGGGTAATGGCTGGCAGACCCGCCTGCTCCGTCAAGACACTTGGCGTCTCCAGGACCCGTGTAGAATTCGCGTTTGGTGACCGTGACTTGATACTTCGTCTCCTGACAAAGCGCTCCGCGCGAATAAGAGTTTTGACCCCTATTTTGTTGCTGGGCAGGGGCATAATCTCCAGATTCGCCTTGATAGTCATTGTTGGGATATGACTTGTATTCGCACTGGTATTGATATTTGGTGTTCCATGGATTTCTGCGACTCATCTTGAATTCTGCGCAGGGAGGACAGGACAGTGATGAGGATTTCACCATATGTATAAATCTGTAATCAATTAACCAACCAAAGCTCTTTTTACACGACTGTTCACTTCCAGCTTCCTCAGAAAAATGAATTTTGGCTTCACTTCAACCGATTCTCCATCCCCACAACTTGCCCAGTGCGCAGTTTTATGGTACCCATACAGAAACGTAATACGTATGTGATACATACAAGCATAAACAGGCTGTGTATATGTTCATATGCATGTATGAGACCCTTTATTGTTTAGATCTCGGGTTTCTTTGGTAAATTTGAGCTTCGAGCGCCTCTGACTCTCCATGTCTGAGATTTATAAAAAATATGTGATTGTAGTCGATAAGCAGAAGTCGTAAAGTAGTATAGAAGCAAGAAAGAGGATCAATAGGCAAAGACAGAAACTACGCAGTAGAGTAATCCGCTATTTAAATGTGTGGCGGCAGTGGTGGTGTCTCTGAGGGAGAGAGCAGTAGAAGGAGGATCAAAAAGGAATTGATGATAGAGAGCAATAGGATGATCCATGATGCAATTATACAAGGTGGTCCAGCCCCAAGCGGGGCTTATTTTTTGTCAGTAACAACATACACAGCAGCAAGCTTTGTTTTGTAATTTGAGAGTACAAATAAGACCCTGAAGAAAAGGAGTGGACCCATGAATTGCATCATGGGATGAGTGTAGGTTTGCTAGCAGAATATTTACATACATACATATGTTGTATGTAAACCCGACTCGCTGCGCTCAAAGCATACAAATTGTAAGAGAAAGAGCAGCACAGCTGCCCGGCCGGCTGTACATGCATAGACATGTATGTACATATGTATGTGTGTATATTCAAACATTGCGAGGAGTTTTTCGATTCAGCAGCAAATATGAAACCAAAAGACTCAATCATGATGTCATTTCCTAGTCCCCTAAAAAAGTCATTTCCTAGAAACAAACGTACATTTATTTTATGGTCATTTATTCGTTACACAGACTCCACTTCATTCAGTTTTCCAGAGCGTTCTCCAAACTGTACACAAATGTTGTACTAAAAGTAGAGGAGCATTAGGGCTAATACAAGTACTAGTGTTGTTGAGGCTTTGTTACAAAAATAATGCGTCTGTTTAAATAGACTTATGCGTAAAATCGAATATGAGAGTGGGCAGCTTATATGGGCTTGATCTTGAAGTGCAGGCCGATGAGCGAGAAGACCAAACACTTGAGATCTTGCACCAGATAATAGAAGCAGCGCAAGCCCTCGGGGTCCTTTGAACGATTCACGTCCACCAATGAGCCTGTTTTTGAGGTAGTAAACGAGATGTGCTCGTCGCCAATTACAATCTCCAGTTCCTAAAAAACGACGGGACGAGGTAAATACACTTTCACTGGCAGTCATTCAGGTGGTGGCACTTACCTGACGACCCACGCGATCTGGTGGCGGCCAGGGCAAATCGTCTTCCTGCATTATCTCAGAGTCAATTATGATACGTTTCAGCTCTTCCATGACGGACTGGTGCACAAACGCTTCTTTGCGGATCATAGTGTCGTTTTTGTAGTTGGAATTGTTGGCGTAGCGCAGCTTGCCGTCCGGCCGGAACTCGAACTCGAGAAACTCGTGTCCGAACTTGCCCTTGTGTCCAACGTAATAGCGCAAATAGAAATCCTCGGAAGACATGATCGTACTACAACTGATCTGTGATGTTTTATTTAATGTTTTCAGGAAAAAACACAATTTTTCCAACTTTTGCTAAAACGCGGCCAGAGGTGGAAAACACCTATCGATACAGTCGCGTTTTCAGGGTTGTTCACAGCCGATAGGTGGTAATATTGGTCGGAATGATGGTGTTATGACATTAGACTGCGACAACTTTGATGCGAAGAGATAAAATACAAGACAAAGCGCAAAATTAGTGTTCGAAACCGTCTCTGGACGCTATCAGTCAAACAACTGAAGAACTGTTTGTGAGCAAGCAGCCAGCAAGGCAGCAAGCGTGCTCTTCTCCAAAGACTAGCCCTGTTGTTGCAGCTAGTCAGTTGGCACAGTCTAGTGTCATACGCCCATGAGCAAAGTCTAGTGTCATATGGCCATGAATGGCAGAAATGGAAGAAGCAGCATGTCATCGGCATCGATACCTCAACAACAAAACAAGGCTGAGTCGAAAGTTAGAGTTTGTGTTAAAATGTAACTTTATTTTGCTAAAATGAAACTGCATCAACAAGTAAACTACTAATAAACTACGGTAAGGAGATTCCGCTAACGTTACAACTAAAGCCAACCTCGTAATTTCCCCAGCAACATTGTGATCATTGTAAAATTGCAACAAAGTTGGTGGATTCGCATTTATTTGCTTGTGTGGGTGTGCGGCCGCCGCTGGGACTCCGTTGTTGTAATGGCGTCTCGATTTCCATGTCCATGTCAAAGCGCATGGGAGAGGACATGTGGAAGGCTCTCGAGCGCCAGCTCCCCGGCGTATCTCGGTCAAAGTAATTTTACAAAAACACAAACATCCATTAATTTCAGCAGAGAGCCGGAGAGCGCATCGAGAGCGATAGAGAAAGCCCCGAAGTGAAAGTGCAAGGATATCAGAGCTCATGCGCCGCAATTGGCGGGAAACCAGAGCACGTGGAACACCATCCTGGCCGTCGTCCTTCGGGAAAACTCGGTCGTGCAACAAAGTTGCGCTCAGCTGCGACTCCAAAGCCTTCTCTCTTTATGAGCGCTTACTTCGGTGGTGGTTTGTTTTGACTGTCCGCCTCGAAAATCGATGACATTGAGCGCAACATTGTTGTATGCCTCTCTATGTTGCATCCACTCCCCATCTTCATCTACATCCGCCTCAGCATGCCGATGTGCCCCGCCTAGTAATGCTCACGTTCTGGCTCCTCCTCCGCCTTCCATAATATGTAAAACACAAACAAAACTCTCTCCGACTCTCGCTCACTGCCTGCAATTTTGCATCGCTCTCTTTGGCCGTCTCTCTCCGTCCGTATATGCCGGCCCGCTCTGGTCTCCGTCTCCGTCTCCGGGTGTTCCAGCGGCCGAGTCGCTGCCTCCATTTACAACTTTGTTAACTTCGGGCCTTTTGTGTGTGCAGTTGGTATCGAGGACAGTAACCGGGACGAAGTTACTTTGTTGCGCGCTAATTGATTTTTCCACAATCAGTTTTTGCTTCCTTGTAAAACCAGCAAGTGGCCATAAAAAGCCGGAAGAAAGTCTGCCATTAAAAGCGACCTTTGAATAGAAGCCAAAAGGTGTGTGGATTCAAGGGGACTATAAAGATGAGATTTGTGTGAAAGTAAGAAAAGTATTTCGGTATGTATCTATGGTTCTGGGACATATGTATTCGTATATAAGTACATCTGTGCGTGTATACGACGTACATGTTACTGCAAAAAGTAACTGGAGTATGTATCTAATAGAATCAGGAGATATACCATGTACTTATCCCTGGGGAATTATATCAAAGCATACTTTTAAGAGTGTCTTCCTATAGGGAAATCTTATAGATATGGGAACGGAACCCTTTCTAAAGATAGTATTTAATACAATCACAACTCTAGATAACTGAGATGTAAGCTATCAATTTTCTAACTAATTTCCTCCATTTGTATACCATTTATTTCCAGGCCATGTAGACCACCCCGAAACCCTTCCATAGTACAATCAGGAAAAGCCCTACATGCAACATTCCATCGAATGAATAAGCAATTATGGATACATGAAACGTTTCACGATTTCACGAAGTAACGCGAAGTCAACATGTCAATGAACCCCAACCCCAACCCCAGCACCAGTCCGCAGTTGCCAATAGTTCAGACAGCAGCAGCCTATGCTATACCATGCAACCGTAACCGGGAGAGAGAGGTGGTGGTTAGAGGTAGCTCCTCGCAGCGGAATCTGCTCGAGTTTGTGTGCATCTGCGTTGCGTGCATCGCCTGTTATTACAACAGCACCCAGTGCGGGCTCGTGTTTGACGACATCAGTGCGATAAGGGATAACAAGGACCTGCGGCCCCACACGCCACTGCGTAATGTGTTCCTTAACGATTTTTGGGGCACGCCGATGCGCAAAGAGCAGTCCCACAAGTCCTACCGACCGCTCACAGTGATGACGTTCCGCTTCAACTACTTGCTGCATGCACTGGAGCCGTTTGGCTACCATCTCGTCAACCTGCTGCTGCACTTGCTGGTCTGCCTGCTGTGGCGTCGGGTCTGCCGGCTGGTGCTCCGGCAGTGTGCGGCCGTAGGCAGTAATGCACCGTCGTCCTCGCTCAACACATGCGCCTTTGTGGCCTCGCTGCTCTTTGCCATTCACCCGGTGCACACGGAGGCCGTTACTGGCGTCGTCGGCCGCGCTGAATTGCTCTCTTCCATCTGCTTCCTGGCCGCCTTTCTCAGCTACGCGAAGTCCGTCGGCGATTCCGGCTGCACTCGGCGCACCAATTGGCTGGGACTGTTCTTCTGCTTTGGCAGTTGCCTTTCGGCATCCATGCTGTGCAAGGAGCAGGGAATCACCATTGCCGGAATATGCGTCGTATACGAGCTGTTCGTCGTGCATCAACTGCGTCCGCTGCACTTGTGCAACTTTGTGCTGCGCTTCTTTGAGGAGCAGCCCGAGCAGCAGTCCCCCAAGCTGGGGAGTGTGTCGGGCGCTCGTCGCTGGTCGTCGTCGACTCTGTGGAAACGCTTGTTCTTTCTGGGCGGCATCACGGTGGCCCTTTTGGCAGGGCGTGTCTATGTGATGGGCTCACAGCTGCCCATTTTCACGCGCTTCGACAATCCAGCTTCGGCGGCAGATACGCCCGAACGTCAGCTCACCTACGGCTACCTCATCTACCTAAATTGCTGGCTTCTCCTGTGCCCCTCTCTGCTCTGCTGTGACTGGACCATGGGTGAGTGCAATACCTCATTAAAAAGAGTGTCTTATTAACTGATTCCATTTCAGGCACTGTTCCGCTGCTGGAGGGATTCTCGGATGCTCGCAACGTGACCACTCTGTGCACCTTCCTGGCCCTGGGAGCGCTGGTGGCCAAAGCCTGCTTCACCCGCAATCTGGCCCAATCACGCACGCTGCTCATGTGCCTCGGGTGGATGGTGCTGCCCTTTCTGCCGGCCTCCAATCTGTTCTTTCCGGTCGGTTTTGTGGTGGCCGAACGCATTCTCTATATGCCATCGATGGGCTACTGCCTGCTGGTGGCCTACGGCTTCGAGCAGCTGCAGCGACGTTGGTGCCTCAAATGGAGAATCGTGGGGCAGGTGGCACTCGGCGTTTTACTGCTTTCCCACGCCCTGAAGACCCATCAACGTAATCGGGACTGGCGGACGGAGTACTCTCTGTTCATGTCCGGCGTGCACGTGAATCAGCGCAATGCCAAGCTGTACAACAATGTGGGACACGCCCTCGAGAACGAGGGAGGGTACGAGGAGGCCCTGCTCTACTTTCAGGAGGCGGTGCGCATTCAAACGGACGATATTGGTGCCCACATCAATGTTGGGCGCACGTTAAATAACCTCAAGCGGTACGCAGAGGCAGAGCAGGCTTACGTGAAGGCCAAGGCTCTCTTTCCGCAGGCCAAGCCTGGAGTCAGCTATCATGCACGCATAGCCCCTAATCATTTAAATGTTTTCATCAACCTAGCGAATCTCATAGCCAAGAACCAGACACGGCTCGAGGAGGCCGACCATCTCTACCGCCAGGCCATCAGCATGAGGAGTGATTACGTTCAGGTGAGATCCCTTGATCGCCCCTAGACTGACAATTGTAATATACTATATACTTCGCATCCCTGCAGGCCTACATCAACCGCGGCGATATTCTGATGAAGCTCAATCGCACAGCCCAGGCGCAGGAGGTGTACGAGCAGGCTCTACTGTATGACAGCGAGAACGCGGACATCTACTACAACCTGGGTGTGGTCTTTCTGGAGCAGGGCAAGAGCCAGCAGGCCCAGGTGTACTTCAACAAGGCCATCGAGCTGTACCCGGAGCACGAGCAGGCGCTTCTCAACTCGGCCATTCTGTTGCAGGAGCTGGGTGGCGAGGAGGCGCGTAAGGTGTCCCGCTCGCGCCTGTACAAGGTGCTGGCCAAGGATGATCACAACGAGAAAGTCTACTTCAATCTGGGCATGCTGGCCATGGACGAGTCGAGCTTCGAAGAGGCAGAGCAGTTCTTCAAGCGAGCCATCCACCTCAAGTCGGACTTTCGCAGTGCGCTCTTCAATCTGGCCCTCCTGCTGGCGGACACGAAGCGGCCCCTGGATGCAGTGCCGTTTCTCAACCAGCTAATACGCCATCACGCCTCGCACGTCAAGGGCCTCATCCTGCTGGGCGATATTTACATCAATCATATGAAGGATCTGGATGCGGCCGAGAAGTGCTATCGCAGCATCCTTCACTACGAGCCCCAGAATACCCAGGGCCTGCACAATCTGTGCGTGGTGTTTGTCGAGCGCAAGCGGCTGGCCAAGGCGGCCGCCTGCCTGCAATATGCCCAACGACTGGCTCCCGCCGAGGACTATATTGGTCGCCATCTGCAGATTGTCCATTCGAGACTGCAGAAAATCAACAAGTTACCTGAGTCGGCGCCAGAGCGGCAGCTCGCGTACGAGGACTACGAACCGCACGAGTTTAAGCTCCCCCAGGATCGCGCAAGCCCACACAAGTCTCGCAAACGATTATAGCAAGAGCGGGTATAAGTCAGAAGAAAGATATTATATGTATAATGTATAAAGAGAAAACCGCAACTTAACCACTTTGTGTTGAGTGAAAAGTATCGCATTATGTGAAGCGTTCAGAGTCTGATTAAGGATAAAAGATATCCCACGCTATTCCAGAGTACTCGCTCCTGTACTTATTAGTTATTAACAATACCATCCGAGGATATTTATACAACTATTGTGTATTCTTTGTACACTTCCAATGTGATGGAGCCGTCAAATGAGTGAAAATGGTTTAATTCTTTTGTAAATACGAATCTATGATTTCTACGATTATGTGAATGGCCTTGACAGCTGGAAATTTGCATTTGACATGCAACAGATAAAGTAAATGTACTTAACGATATTAATATATGTACGAGTAATAAATAAAACATTACCTAAGCTACACCAGAACTTCCACGGGTTTCTCTGAATAAAATAATATGTTAAATATGTATTGCATTGTTTTTTATTATGTATTTGGTGTGATATAGAGTCGTAAAGTAAATACAATACATAAATACTCGCAGAATCGATACTTCTTGGGGCCTTAATCATATTTCGAGCTCAGCAAAAGTTAGTATGCTCTCTTACCGGCTAATAGTAATCGCATTGGATATAGTCTGCTCCTATATGCGGACTATCGAATTGATCAATGATATTTAACTTTGATGACATCTACATACATGTCTCGATATTGCTTACAATTGAACTTACAGGGCGTTTACAGGGCACACATTTAGAAGTACAAAGTTACACGAACTCAACTACGTACTATAATTCTTCGGTATAATTCTTTACAAAATCGGTGAGAAAATTCTGAAAAGATGTTGTACGTAACATATGCATTAAGTACATTATCGTATCTATACACACACACATATATCAACGTTGTCCTACTTCGAGTGACTAGATTTCTGAGGCTATCATCAATAATGCGTCTATGTCTTCCACCACGGCATGATCCACGATCCACGATCCATTATACATCTATACATAAGGCAGCGGGACAGGTCCTGGGGCTGGGTTGGCTCACTCGCAGGCTATTTTGCCATCAAAACTGCTGAGGGCTATGGCAAAGGCTTGCATGGCGCACAGGGGATAGCGATAGTCCATGGTGAAGACATCCTCCGAGGTGCGGCCGAACTGCATCACAATGTACTCGGGATCGGAGTCGTGCACCAGCTGAAAGTTCTTCACCGACGCCTGGGTGACGCGTCCATGGAAGTTGAGCACATACGACTGCGTCTCGTCGTTCCACACGGGCGTCTTGTTGTGCAGCTCCACAATGTTGTCCATATTCTGCAAAGATTGTTCAATTCCTGGGATGATACATAAATTCGGATCGGATCAGTGAAGAGTCCCACCTTCATCTTATACAAGTCGAGAATGCCCGTCTGCTTGGGATCCGCTGAACTGATCTTGACACGCTGATCGTCCTCAGTCATGCCCGGCAGTATCACAGTCATGTTGCGGGGTCCCTTGAATCCCAGGATGTTGGTGTCCTGTTGGAGAGTAAAAATCCTTTAGGATTGCACCACCTCTCTGAATGTTGTACTCACGTAGATGATGACGGCCAGGTCGAGACGCGGACTGTCCGTGCTGTCCTTGTTGCCACTGTCAAAGACCGTGAAGGATGTGCCAAAGACATTGGATCGCAGTTTGCCGCAGAAGCCATCAGCGCTGCGGGACAGGTCCGTGGGGTCGCAGCTGACAATGTAGTTCGATGTCTTGCTCTTCTTCCGCTTGCGACCTGCAAAGGAATCGGAAGATTAAGCAGAGAGTTCCCGGAGAGAAGGAGTCCATGGTTGACCCACCTCCCAGCAGAAAGATCTTCTTTCCGTAGTCCCGCTCCAGGTGCAAATAGTATATGGGGAACAGGCCGCGATCCATGCCCTTGCGATCCCGTGTGATGCGACATTTGTACAAGACTCCCTGGGGCGCTGGCTGCATCACGAACTGATCGATGTTACCGATCACATCGCCCTCGGACTCCCCACCGGCTCCGTTCGATGTTTCCATGCTGCTGCCGTCCAGACCCGCCTCCTTGTAGGGCGAGGAGGCCAGTCCAACGGGACGGACAGGTGCCGCACCGGCTATGTTGCGGTTGGTGTAGTCATCCTCGTCCAGGGTGTCGTTGAAGGACGGCTGGCGGGTGGTGCTTGGCCGCTGCGAATGCGTGGAGTTGGCGCTGTGCGGCGCGGTCTGTTGCTGCTCGATCACCGTCACGGGACTGCTCTCCTCGTCCTCCAGCTCATGCGATGAGATCTCCTCGATTAGATCCGCTGTGGATGGAAGAACGCACTCATTATCTCCTACATTTCTGATTGGGGCTAGGGCTGTCATACCCTCCTGGCTGATGGTACTCAGGGTTCGCATATTGTTCGAGTGATTTCGAGTGGAGTTCATGGCAACTGTTCCACCGACGGGGCTGCCGTTGGTGAGTATCTGGTCGGGATTGAGTGGCGAGCTGATGAACTGCATCGGTCCGTCGTAGGCATGCAGCTCGCGGCTGTTGCTGCGCATCCCGGACATGGGTCGACTGATCTGCAGATCACTGGCCTGGACCATGCCCGGCGACGCCCTCTTCTGTCGGATGTAGGCCTCCATCAGCTGGCGCTGTAAACAAACGGAGGATAAGATTAGCTACTTTCAAATCTAATCTAAGAATAATTTATAGATGGCTTCGATTGTGACCTTTGATAATTAGAGAAACCCACAGATGTGTACCCTGTTATATGGATCCATCACTGCAATTACCATTCTTGATTTACTAAACGGCAATTTGCACATTTGTTTTGAATTCAACATTTTGCATATCCAATTATTTGTGGCAATTCTCTCCTTCCCTGCCAGCATGCCATGCCGCGCCAAATTGCCGAACAACATGTACACCCACCGACGGCGAATCGGATACATGGCTGTAATAAATGCCGCGTATTTACATATGCATGGACACCCCTAATCCCCGCCGCAGCGAGTGCAAAGCGAGACGAGAGCTGCAGGTAATTGTCTCTAGGGAAAAGCGTGCGGACCCATAGCCCAGCCATCATCCAACGTCAGCAGCCCCCAGTTGATTGCTTGCGAACGGGTATGGGTATGGGTATGGTTTGGGGTATGGGTATGCAAATGGAACCCAGCATCATCATCCCCACAAACATCGGTGGGATATGGCAATGATTTCATTAAAGACTTAAATTTTCAAGTTCACGTTTACGTTTACTTTTGCCAGCACACGTACGAGTATAGCGGGGAAACCGTGGCGCATTTACGGCACCAATGCTCAGGGAATCCACGCCCACCCATTACTCAAGGAGCAGGAGCAGGAGCAGGGGTAGATCAGGGGCTCCTTTCTAGCTCGTTTATTGATTGACGTAAATATGTATAAGTAAGAGTACTACAAGAAGTTAACGTTGCTCAGGATGCTCTCGATGGTGGCGTTCACCACGCGCTTCTGGGGCGTCGGCTCGCACTGCAGCTGGAAGAAGTCGGGCAGATCCTGCTCGGACTCGAAGGCACTCGTCTGGTTGGGACTGATCCAGAGGTCCATGCGATCGTAGATGACGCCCGTGAGACCCATCTGGATGAACGAGTCGATGGAGGCGCGGTCCTTGAGGTCGGCCCCCCAGGCCAGGACCAGCTCGACCTGGTCCTTGGCGCTCTGCACCAGCGCGGGATTGGCCTTGATGGGTACGGTGTTCGGGGCGATGCCGGCTAGATCGAAGGCCTGCACAAAGTTGATGGTCTCCACGACGCTGGTGCGGGGATCCGAGTAGTAGTCATTCGTGCTGCTCGAGAGGACCAGCACGGGGTACATGTTCTGCTTGAAGCGCAAAAGGGAGCACAGGTCCACGTCGAAGCTCTTCAGGATGTTGAGCCGCCCGCAGCCGTGCTGCTGCACCACCTCCAGGATGCGGTCGACGAACAGGTTCTTGTCGATCGTCTGCTCGCTCTCGTACTCCCCGTTCGCCTTCTGCTGCGGCCACTTCAGCTCAATGTCGAGGCCCACGCTCTGGTTCACGCGCTCGAAGAAGTCCTGCAGGGTGGGGAAGAGGCGCTGCTCCAGCTGCTCGACGTTGTTGTGGGCCGGGTACTCGACGATCTTGTTGCCCACGATCTGGTAGGTCTTCAGCTCCTTCAGCTGCTCGTAGGTGATGTCCTTCAAGAGGACCTCGGTGAGGTCGTCGCGGCTCGTCGGCGTCTTGGGGTGGATGCACACGTGGATGCTCCAGTCGTGGTGTATGATGGCCACCAGGTCGCTGGTCAGCTGCACATCGAACTCCACGAGATCGGCGCCCAGCTCCACGGAGGCCAGCATCGAGGCCAGCGTGTTCTCGATCAGAGGCGCCGCATTGGAGGTGACCGTCAGGCTCTTGCCCAGTCCCCGGTGCCCGATCTCCAGCCCCGTCCAGTTGCCCCTCCAGTAGTGGGCGAAGCTGGTGCGCAGATCGAAGCTGTGGTTGGCCATCGGACGGATGAGCAGGTACTCCATCCGCAGCTCTCCCACCACGCGCTGCCACAGGGGCGAGATCAGGCTGAGGGTCACAGTGCCCTCACTGCCCGTCAGCGATGTGGGCTGCAGGTGGGCGTAGCCCAGGAGCCGCACCAGATCATCCTCCGTCTGTTCTGCATAGACCTCCACGAGGAAGGCGACCTTCTCCAGCTCATCCAGGGCCGCGTGGTACATGAGGATGTCGGGGGCTGCATACGGCACTCCGTATTCCGGCTGGGCCCGCAGCTTGCTGTCGGCGTAGGCCATGCGGACGTACTCGATGTTGGCGCGAGCGGAGCTCAGGATGGGCGACAGGGTGGCCGGATCCACGGGCTGCACACGCAGACGCAGCGCTCCACGCCCGGAGTCCACGGGATCCTCCTCCAGGCGCAGGGCGTCGCGGAACACCTTCAGCTGTAGAATGCTCCCGGATTCCTGGAGCCAGCCCAGCGTCAGCTGTCGCTGGCCAGAGATGACCCCAAACTCGTCGCTCCGGTTGCCCGGCAGCTTGGTGACGTTGAAGGTCCTTGGCAGCACATGCGACTCCCAGCGACGGACTTGCACGTTCCCGGAGCGGCCCACGGCGGCGGCAAAGTAGCGATACTCCACGCTGCTGTTCTGGGGAATCTCCACCGATCCGCTCCACACGTTGTGGATGGCCGTCCGGTTCAGGAGCAGGGCTCCGCTGGCCTTCCAGGCGCCCAGCACCTGCAGATTGCCGACGAGGGCGGGCCGCTCGTGGACTGCCAGTTGGGCTGAGTCGGAATCGGTCAGGGTGAGGGTGAAGTTGAAGAGCAGCGGGGCATTCCGCTTGAGCGGCACGTAGCGACGGGCAGCGTAGTACTTTTCGTAGTAGGATGTGTCGCAGAAGGTCTCCACCGGCAGGAGGCAGACCATGCTCAGCCAGGTGATGGTCAGGGCGACGAGTGTCCTCGACCAGGACGCGGACGCGGACGCGGACATGTCTACGCTCGACGGCAAACGCGTTGCAACTGCCAGTCAGCTCTGAGTTTGGCGGAGAGCTCTTATCACAATCGCAATCAGAATCGCAATCGGAATGGCGGGATTTATGGCAACGCCAACATCACATCTGAGTGGTCAAGTGTGGCGACGCGGCGACGATAAGGTTCCACTTGCCACTCGGGACTGACTGATTATCAGATTTCAAGCCGTCGCGTCCGACGAGACCGGGCCGTTCCTATTCTCACGCACGTGTGGCCTAGACTCGTGCACAGCTCTCTCGGATGCAGATGCAGATGCAGATACAGATACAGAGACAGCCAGAGCCACAACTACAGCTACAGCATCAGCATCGGCATCGGCTTCAGATACAGATACGACATGCTCAGGCAAGAGAGCTTTTCGGTGGGGGCTGTGGTGCCTACGTCATCAACGAATTGCTTCTGGGGGGCAGTTTTTAAACGAATTTGATTTCGAGCGTTGCGCAAAAGCTTCACCTTGCTCTAGAGGGAAGGGCGGTGGGGATCTCTCATCTCTCATCTGTCCCCCTCTCGCCATACCCTCTACCCCCTTATGTGGTGGCTGACCCACAATTTACATGGTGAAAGTTTGTCGGCGTCCGTGTAATTTATCCGCTTCGCTCAATTACAAATTTCGTAACATGCGGCATGAGGCCGAGCGGTGGATAATGGGAAATGGGGGGGGAATGGGGCAAACTGTGGGAGAACCACCAGTTGCTAGTCGAGTGGAAATAATTCCTGATTGTTGTAAAGTAAAACAAAAAAAAGCGAGTACAGTTCCCTCAGTAAGGAAGCGATCCTGGCTGGGTCTCGGACCTACAATGGTGGACGGCGCACCAGTCCCACGAGGGGGATGACGGAGTCGAGGGGTGTGTGGGGCCCCGACGGGCTGGAGGGGACAACCTGGTAGCCCTTTTGAAGGTGGGGGCGACCAACTTCAAGGCCTGGGGGAACCACCTCACGGGGCGTACAGACGAATCTCGCCGATAACTTTTAGGTAATCGCCAGGCCTCGTTTTCAGGGTCCTACCCCTGGTTTGAATTACCACGGAGGTCTTTACCCAGCGAGGATATCGCCGAGAGTGCCTGGGCTATCGCCGGATAACACTTACGGGACCCTGGGGAACTACTGGGATCATGCGGGACACAAACAGACGTCACCGGGAGCGCTTAGGCAATCGCCGGATAGCGGCATCGGGATCCTGTTGGGCTACGAACTACTGGAGGGAATCATGCAAGGGCACCGACGGGCATCTGTATCGAATACGGATCACCTCGTGGATGGGGCAAAAGGGGGACTAGGGCAGGAGGCGTAAGGATGGAGAGAGAAGACGAGGCCCCTGACATCCAGGAAAACGCAACTGAATTCGAATGTATAACGGAATCCGAAACTTAGGGTCCTTCCAGGGGAAAGAAAATGGTGGGCGGAAAAAATGTGGGTGCAGCGTACACTCCCTCACACCACAAAACGACGGCGTAATCAGGCTAGTCTCAAGCGTTGCTCGACTCGCTGCAATCACAATCAAAGCCTCCCCTTGACTCCTGTCACGATGAATCTCCGGTCTAATGGTAATCACCCCAGCCGACTCGTTCCTTTAAAGAGCGGCGAGACTCGTTACGCACACGACGTGTATTTTGTTTTTGGGCCCGAATGTGTTCCACAGCTCGGGCTCGGATGCCCATCGCTGCTTTAAAGTTTCAACATTGCTCGGTTTTTCTTTGCTCTGTTTTCGTTTCGTTTTATGAGGAAAACGCGATTATGTGTAAATTTGAAATCAGTTGGCAGAGCGGAAAAGCGAGAGAAGAGGGACAGGCGGTGGGAGACAAAGTAGAAGTAGAATAACACAATTCCAGGACACGTACAGCAGAAGCAGGAAGCCGAAGAGGAAATGCTGCGCTTACGCGGAAAAAGTTGAGCGACGGAAGGAGTGGGGCGGAGGGGCTTGGGAGGCTGGGCAGGCAGTCGAACGGGGTTCGTTTATGGCTTGAAATAAATAAGGGAGGGAGGGCAGGGAATCCACAAAGTAAACCCCTTCGTCTGCCTGATCCATGCGATCGTATATCCTCGCAAAGCCGACACACTTGGTGCTTTATATTCATACTGTCTAGAGACCCAGAATGTGCATCTCTTTCTGTGGCTGTTTCCGTGAAGTTCCTGCAAGTTGTGCGGTTCTATTATCTTTCGATTTTCCAAACACAATAATGTGCTTCAGCAACTTTTGCGCTTTGCTTAGCGCATTTATTTTAATTTGAGGCCAGACAAATTTGCGTATGCGTAACGTAATAAAGAGGTCTAACACTGAGCCATAAAAGCCATGCCCCGTGCCCGCGTGTATGTTGGCAACACACAAAAACCCACCACCGAGCCCCTAACCCTAGTGTGGGGCACATTAAAAGAAGGTCAACATCTGTGCGGCATGCTCTTTCGGGGGTCGCGTAATAAAATGATTACTCATACGCCCCATGCCCCGAGCCGGAAAACAAGAAAGAAAATTGAGAGCGTCAGCAGCCAAAAGCCAGCCAAGTCTTTGTCTCCCATTTTGTGGATACCCTACCAGAAGGCAATTCAAATGTTGAATATACTCTGTCTGCTTGAAGGCGGATAGTCCTCTTCAGGACTTGCCAGGGTATCCAGGCCATGGGTGCCTCCGCACCTACAGCCTTCTTTCTTGTTTTAGCTTGTTTACTGTTTGCTGTGTGCTGGGGAAAACCAAATCAAGCCCTGAATCAGCCAGAAAGAGGCTTTTTCGTCGAAAGGATTATGTATATGCGTGTATTACAGCGGCTTTGGTGAGATGCCTGGAGGGCATTGGAGCATCCGCACCCACCCGGTGTTTTAAAACTTACATTGATTTCGGCAGAGGGGCTGTTTAGCCAACTATTAAATGCCCCACACGGCCACACACGTACCGGGGCACACGCAAAAGCGAATAAGCGATGGCCTGGAAAACTGCTCATCAATTTCCAGGCTGGTCAACACCCAGCAGTCATCGACACGATCCGGCCATTAACCCCCAAAGAGAGATGCGGGAAAACTATTACGAGGGACAGCTTTTCGTGCTTCTTCCTTTGACATTGCCCTGCAGTCATGGCCCTTGCCCCGGTCCCTGGCGCCCGGCCCCTGGCCCCTGGTCGGTTTTTTGGCCCATATTGACAATCATTTACGTGCTCGCTTCATTAAGCCATAAGCCATGGCCATGTCGAGCGTGTCATGTTCCACCCACCCCCCAATAGAGGCAATGGCCGAAAAGCCAGGAAGGGCAAGGGGGTTGTGGTCCCCCGATTTGGATAAAGAGATTGGCGTCTTGCGGGCCATGGATTTGGGGAGCAATCAAAAGCGTTTGTTTCCTGCTTATCTTCTACCCAAAATAGTCCTGCTTGAAGAGCTGGCAAGACAAGAAAACCGTTAAGATTTGTCATAGCCAAAGCTAGCAGGAAAGCGGCGTTTCCTCTGCACTGAAAACCGCCGTGTGGAAGTTTTCAAAAATTGATGCATAAAACAACACAAATGAGTAAATAAAGGATGTGCAAAATGAAATGAAATTTGCAAATTGAAATAACATTTCAAATGATTTCCTGCAGGGGAAATATGCTTGCAAAACACATACAAATCGCTGGCCCATTCGCATTCGGACCGAATTTGGTTTTTTCTTTCCCTTTTGGATTTTTAATTAAATAAGGATTATGAGATTGCTTCACTCTTTCGAGCGATTTTTCCGCAGCCTTTCGGCTCCAGGGCGCACGTGGGCGTGGCACGTGCGCGTGTGTGTTTAAGGCTTAAACGTTTAAACGTTAAAGCCATGCAAATTCGATTTCCGGCTCAGCGGCCATAACATTTGCACTGTGACCTGCTGGGAGCGATCCACAATTGGCGGACGGGTGCCAGGGGAAGCCATTAGAGGAGCATACTCTTTTCTCTTGGGGCGATTCTGTATCGGTAGATGTGTATATGGTCACGATTAGATGCACATCCTTCGCCGGTCCTGCGGTTGCCATCGAGTCAACTGGCTTTTGTGCTTCCGGTGCTGTATCCTGGCCGTATCCTTCTTTGCAGAGGCGAAGGCATCGCCGCAAATGGGAACAAGAAAATTGCTGCGGTCTTTCCTTTCCTCCCAGCTGTTGTCGTTTCTCTTGTTTCCCCCTCTCCTCTGTGCTCCTCTGTTCTCTGCGGCTGAATGTTGCTGGCAAGTGGCTTTGATTTCATTTCTCGAGTGAAAATTCCTCTGCCGCCTGCATGGCCTGCGCACAAAAAAGTTGTTAAGACTCGACAAAGCCACTTTACGGGCTCACAAGTCCTTCTTCAGCCGCACACTCCCCCTTCACTCGAGTCCTTCAGGGCCTTGTGCGTGCGTGTGTGTGTGAGTGTCGCCAAATACACGAGATCCTCCTCGGGCACAAATTAGTTACGTTTTTAGTGTGATTTCCCCCTTTGCAGGCGCTTTGTATGCAAATTCCGAACAATAACGAGAGTATCAACAAAAGCCAACACACACACAAAAACAAATGGGAATCATATAGGACTGCGACTGCTGCGACTATGGGACACCCTTTACAGGGAGAGATGAGAGTGCTGGCAGCGTTCATAGCCGATGGTAGCAAATACAGAGACAGCCTTCCGGGAGAAGCATGCAGTGAGAGCGAGAGAAATATATGCGTTGGCTTTCCAGTTGAGCCGGTCGACGTGTCTACCGTTCGTGTATCGTGCCAGAAATGTGTATCAGTGAGAGAGAGAAGATCCACAAAAGTAGTCCGTTATTCCTTCGATTCGTATACGCTGAGAGCGAAAGAGAGTCATCACAGACGAGTGTGTCGCCTGTAGCAACAACAGTTGCTGAGAGAGCAATGGCATGAACCGATTGCGAGAGAGGCGGAGCAGGAGATCAAGAGATAAGAAAACTGCGACTGCACTGCTTAGCGCACTAGAAAGGCAAGGTACTCGTAGGCAATAAGGTAAGGTAAAAAAGGCAATGGCGAACCGATTGCGAGAGAGGCGGAGCAGGAGATCAAGAGCTAAGAAAACTGCGACTGCACTGCTTGACGCACCAGAAAGGCAAGGTACTCGTAGGCAATAAGGTAAGGTAAGAAAGGCAATGGAAACAGATCCGAATTCTAATGGAAACCCGACTTAAACGTATACAACCTCTAAGGTCGGTTCAGTACACCCTGGTTCTCCACTAGTGGCAGGGTATTACAACGAATCGACATTGACTGCGGCTCTGCGCGCGAGTGTGTGTGTGTCATATATGTGTCAGTATGCAGGAGGACCACAAAGCACGCAGAGAAATGAGGCGAGGCAGGGGCAAGTGTGTGAACAAGTGACAAGGAACAGAAAACAATCGCGCGCCCCGCACGCTGCCACCTTGAGGCATGCCCCTTTGTTGCAGCAGTGCAGCAGTGTGTACATGGGTGGAATGTAGGTCGGAAATTTCAAGAAGTTCCCCAAATACAAGTTTAGACGTTTCAATTTGCAGAACAATAACTGAATAACTGACATCTATCGAACAGCTAAACAGGAATTGGCAACGCACTTCTCCCATGAGGCTTCTGTGGAGAGAGAAGCCACTAGTTTCCCTCGAAAGCAATCTACTGACAGCTGAGACTTGTGGCTGACTTTTCGCCCAGTTCGTTTTTCCCCACCGAGTTGACCAAGTTGTGGGCCACAAAACTTTCCGTTCCGTTCCGGTGCCCGGCTGCCAGGGTGCCCGTGAAGTCAAAGTAGCAGAGCCTTCGGCACTGTCGGGGCTTTGTTATGTTACATATTTGTGGGTTCTCCACGGGGCATGTGTGTGTGTGGCAAGGGGTGCACAAACAAAGAGCTCCATGAATTCACTCGTTAGCACCCAGGAAACAGGGTACGGTACACCCACACTCCCAGACTTGCGCCATCTGCTCTGGGAGATCCAGCAAACACCCGGAGGCGCCTCGTACTCGTACTCGTACTCGTGGAAAGGTTAAATCAGTTTGGACTGTGGCCTGTGACTGTGCCCGTGTCCTCCTTCTGCTCCCGAGAGTCTCGGGACTCTCTTGATGCACGGAGTCGTCTCCCCTCCCCAGTGGGTGCTTGGCGAGAGCTGTTTGCGGAGCCCAAACAGGGCACAGCTGACAGGTGCGCCTGGCTTTTGTTGCCATGCAAGCATATCCGGTGCGGCTCATAGGATGGCTTGTCTGTTTGGACAATGGCCGACCCCGACCCCGACTCCTACCCAAATATTTAATAATGGGAATAATTAAACGAATGTTTGCCAATCGAATCGGATATTCATTTCCTAATTAGGTCTCGCAGTAGAATTACCTCCAGCATCCTCCGATCTTCCGACTTTCCACCTTGTATTTCCTGCCATAATCTGAAATTATGGCTTTGGCTAACGATTTCTCTGCAGTGGAGTGGCGGGAAAAAGCAACAAATTGCAGCCAGCTCATATTTCTAAATCAAATGTGCTATTTTTCCCATGTTCCGCGCGTGGAAAAACCGAGCGAAAAATGTAAAATTGAAAAAGTTTTCCCTTTGCAACTGGGCGAAACAATATTTTCTTTATGGAAAAAACTGCTCATTGTTCGGCGGGAAACGCGAGTGCCAGCCAGCTATTATTTCCATCTACTATATGAATTCAATGGGGTTTTCCCCAGCGAGAAAAGTTCGGGTTTGGGGCGCCAAAAAAGTTGTTGAATTTCGCGCAAGAAATACTTTAATTAATCATTATGTTCTTAGGCCTTTGCGCGGATTTAAACAAGAGGAAAGGGCATTGAAAAATGCGTAAAATTCACCTGAAAGGCCGTTTCCACCGTCATTTTCCGACGCCTCAAAGAGAATTGCATTCGCTTTTGGGGCTTAAAGTCGGCAGCAAAAAAACTGCGGCTTTTTAAACACACACACATCGTATATTTTCTTTATATGCAGATGAAGTATCTGCCAGAATCCGGCCAGACCCATCTGGTCCGTGGTTCGTGGTCCGTGGTCCGTGGTCCCTCGTCCGTGCTATTGGCAGTAGTTTTCCTCATTTTATTTCTCCGCCTTTTTATGGAAATCCTCGTGCCACACACGCCTGTCTGTGTCAGATCTGCATTTCCATTTCTTGCTCTGACTTTGCCACACATTTATTTGCTACTTACCAGAGACCATTTTCCAGTTTTTCCTTTTTCGCTTCCTCTTTTCCCTCTTTTCATACAAAAATATATTCCAGCCACATACCAAAAACTGGTTCGAGATAAAGTTTTTCCGTTTGTGGGGGTACCTGCCCGGGGACCTGCCACAGGACTATGTGCAGAGTTCCTTAAGGTGACACAAATTGTGTGGCATAAAAACAAAGTAAGCCAGGAAAATCTTACAAATGGCAAGAAACTTGAGACTGAGAGATGGATGGATGTATGGATGAAGAGAAAGATGCACACACACACACCCACGCACACACACAGCAATGGGCAAGGAGAAGTCCTTGCTTCAACAGGGTTATATTGATTCAGTGAAAGTTCATTCGAAAAGAACTCGCGAATGTAGGGAAAAGTTTATGTTGAATAAAAGAAGAAGCGCCAAAGAAAAAGTTAATACTTGCAGGATTTTATTTATGCTAAAAAAAACATACACATGTCTCTATATAGATTTGTAGGACCCTCTTTATCACAGTGTCTTTTAAACTAAAACAAACTCTGAAATTTTCTATACTTTTCCAAGAATTATATATGCCACAAGAGCGATCAATTTGCAGGGTATCTGCCCCCCTTTGCTGCATTAATTATCGTTTTATGTGTGTAGTTGAGAGGATCGTAAAGTGGAACTTTTGCAATCATTGCAATCAATAAAATAAACTGCCAATAAAACGTATAAATAAAAATAAAACTACAAATGGCTCGTTTATTGCACTATAAATTCTCAATAAATTCGATTTCCGAGAACTTTACGCAGTTGAAGACAGAGAAACAAATCTGTCAAATAATTCGCTGAAAAATGGCTTAAAGCGACCGCAGAAAAAGGGTCGTGTCGTTTCGTGTAACCTTCTTAACTTAATCGGCTTTTGTTCGAATTTACTTTTTACTCTCCTTTCGCTCCTCTTTTTGGGGAAACCCGGAAAAGTCAAAGAACCGTTTACCGAACTCTTTACACACATAAATGTGGGGCGGTGGGCGGTGGGCGGGGATTGGGTTAAATCTGCTTCGGCTTTGGCATTCTGCAGGCAATTGGAAACTTGCAATATAAATGCCTCTCTCTGTGCCTTTGATTGTGGTAACTGGGAGCTGGGAATGCCAGTGAAACTTTCTCCCCCTCCCCCTCCCTCTCCCTCTTTCTATCCCTATCGTTTTCCCTCCGGAAAGACTGAACGGACCGGACCGGAGCCCGGCCGGATGGGCGACCATCAACGAGCCACAAGGGACTACGAGAAGTTTGTGTCTGTGGGGGCCTCAAGGCATAAGCTCTGGCAGGCAGCCTCTTCATTGATTGTGGGACACATACTATATATGTAAAGCCTCCTGTCATCGGCCAAATTACTCGATTGAATATGCAAGTGCCCCTTCCTCCGGCAGCTGTTGTCCGATGCATCTGGCGGCCCCCAAGGGACAGTGTTTGTTTGCTAATTCCGTGCCAATTACGATGGAGCATTGTTTGGTTGACGTGATTTGACCAATTGTTATTTAATTAGAGCCTTACAGCCTTAGCCATTCCTCGCTGGAACGTACATCTCACAGGGAAAGAGAGGGAGATAGCGCTACATTTCCGCTTCTTCTTTTGGGCTGGAAACTGTTGCCTACTTTTCAGGGCTGCCTGCCGAGTCGAGTGCATCTCTTGAATGGCAAAAAGTTTCCTTTTCATCTGCATGCCATAGTCTTGATTACGTATCCTTCGGCCGGGACAGACGGACACGGCTTAGCAGTCGCATTAAGAGCGCTTCTGCTGGCGGGGGGCGGGGGGAGGCCTGGGCGTGGGCATTCATCAAGTGCTGACAGTTTTGAGCAGACAGCAATTATTTTAATTGCATCAGGAGACGACAGGGGACAGGAGGCTGTAGGCTGGCGGCAGGATACTCATGTACGAGTATGTGTGGGCGTGGCGACAGCTGTGCCTGTGGCTGTGGCTCCTTCACTAATTAGTTGCACTTTTCCAGTGCTAATTGGACATTAGACGTGCCTTAATCGAGTTGTATCGAAGGTCCATTAAAGACCTCCCGCTAAACGCGACAGTTATGCCATAAATCATGCAAATCAGGACCTAAGTAAACGCTGTCACTAAAATATAGTTTGATTGATGGGCCCAAGGATAATCGGTGGCTCAGAGACTCTCCGTCCGAAAGGCAAATATCCACGCGGGACAGCCTCTGCAAGGATACCGTTGCCTTGGCACACTAACTCCAGCGACGCGGACGGAAAGTTTTATCAATAAAAACTCCTCGAAAGTCGCTTGGCTGCAACATGCAACGCTTTGCTGTTGCTGCGACTTGCACTGCTGTTGTTGTTGTTGTTGTGGCAGCTGCTGCAATGCCAAGTACTCGACGCTGTCATGTCGAATGTTCTCCACTGTTTGCATCCGCATTAAAAAAGGGAATCCAATTTAATTTACACTTCTTTCCACCGATAAAAGGTGCCAGGGAATGGGAATGGGAAGTGGAAGGGGAATTCCTTTCCATAACTCATTGTCTCTGTATTTGTGTGGGTGTGCAACAGATTTGAATAGTTTCCAATCGTCAGAGGGGCGGCATCCTTGATGGAAGCAGCAGACCTTCACAGTGTCGAAGGAAGGACAAGAATTCGATTAAAATATGCAAATGTCATTAAGTCGAAGGGGGTTTTTGGGAATGGGGATGTACAGTGTACACACCCTATAATCAATGGTGGAAAAGGAGACACTCTATATAATAATGATTTCCCATGCTCAAATGTCTAATAAATTACTCCGACCGTTGTACCTGCCCCCAACCAGTGGCAGGTTCCATCCGTAATTAATGGAAAGGCCCTCGGGTCATATGTCACTGGGAAATCATTAATTCTGATTCGATATTTCTGATAAGTAATCAAGTTTTTCTGTTGTGTCTGTCTGTCTGCAAAGAGAGACACGACTAGAGGCAGGGAACCAATGTGTTCGCTCTTGCAACTGAATAAAAAAGCGATTAAAGCCATGACACACGACATGTGGAACGTTGAGACTTCCAAAGGGTGGGGGGGGGAGGGGCGAAAGGAGGTGGTTCTCGATGTCAAAACAAACAGCAGAACAAACGCCACGCACAATCGATTGAGCACACAGAGCACAGACGCAGAGCAGTAGTCGAAGGGGGCCAAAAATGGGGGCGATCTGTAATGGAATGAAATGCCTCAACTGGGGAGAACATCCTTGCACTGCTCTGGATAGTCCCTTCTGGCAGTCCCTTCTCCAGCCATGCCTCTGCAATGGTCGTTCGTCAAAGACCTCTAAAAGAACAGTCCCCACTGCAGGTGCAAAGTGGTTCGGGGGCGGAGGGCGCAGGGGGGAGGGGGGAGCGGGGAGTTGTGGCCTAGCCAATCCAGCTAGAACGCTGATATGCCTGAATGGTTGCATGAATGAATACATGAATGAATGGGCACTCACCGCCCTGCCTCTGCCACCACACACACACACACACACATGTGGAACATTCGATTTTTCCTCCCTCGCAGGACTTTCCAATGAATGGCACTGGCCCGTTCTGGGGTTTCTATTCAACCTTCTTCCCGCACTTTCGGCGCTTGTAATTAAGGTGAATGTTTAAGGCCACAACGGTTCCAGGAAGCCAGGAGGCGGTACACGCGTTCCTAATGGCTGGCCATGGACTTGGAACCAGGACTTGCACTTGTTTGTAAACGAAATGAACTCGAGTCAAGGCTAGAACGGAAACATAGTCCAAAGGGGGTAGAAGGTACTGGGAATCTTGTAGTTGTGAGTCAGGAATCATTGTCTTCCCTCAACTACCGCTCGAAATGAATCTCAACAGAAGACAAGTACAATATTTGTTCCCAACAGAAACAATAACCCAAACACTACCGCTAATTAGGCTGGGGAATAGAGGCTGGCCTGGCTGGTTGACGGCCACAAAGTTCTCCGTTTCGGCCGCTGTAGGTTAACCGCAATTAATGCCAGAAGAGCCAGAGAACCAGAGAGGGGGGCGAGGGTGAGAACGAGGACGAGGACGAGGTGTAGACCAGCAATCACAATCATCCGCTTGCCGCAAATTAGGAATGCCTGGCCCGGGGGCGTGCCCTGGGACACCGAATTAGCCACGAGGCAGGGCAAAACGACGGCCTGGTTGACGGGTGAAAGTCACAGGCAAAAGAGGGGGAGCGGCACATGCCCCAAGATGGAGCACTCGAAGCGAGTTAATTGTTGCCTGCTTCGAGGGGCAATCAAAAGTTACTGACCGGAACGCTCCAACGCTCCATAAACACACAAATAAAACGGAGTATAAAACATACATTTCTTTGCCTTTGAAATGGTATAATATCCAGAGTTTTAACCGCAGCCTGCGGCTGCACCCGGAGCGGACAAAGCCCCATTACGGATGTCGACAGCTCGGCGGAGAGCGCCGGAGAGTGGCGCTGAAAGCGTAATTAAGAAGAGCTTAAAGCCCAATGCAGCGGACAAGCCCATCCTCCAGAAGTGGTTAACTATGGATCCCGTTTGATGGATCGCCCCTCTCGGGAATCCCTCTCGGCTGGACGCCATTTTATTTGGAATGCCTGCCACCAGCCACCAGCGCCGAAAAGTCGACAGCAATAAATGTTTTATGGTCATGGCCTGGATTTCCATGGTTCCAGGGCTCCCCCCCCGCCCACCCCACGCAGCAAACGTCTCAATTGGAGAAATACAAACAGTCGACTGTCAACAGCAACAACTACAGTCGCAGGGCTGTTGAATGAGGGCTGAGGGAAACTGTAAAACTGTCTGTCTGTCTGTCGAGTGTTCGATGGAAAATCGAATACGTATACATATGTATATTTTCGGTGAAGGGGAACTTGAAGGGTGGCGAACACTCACTGATCGAATCGAAGTGCGCTCTGGAGGGTATACTCTGGTACCAGGAATATTTAATTGCCTTAATTCCATTTTGGAGACTATTTTGTGTTGCCTTTCGATTTCCACTAGAACTCTCCACTCCAGAGTGAAGTTTAATTAGACCCAGATGAAAATGAAATTTTATATGATTCTTAAACGCTGCGTTTAATTAAATTTCCAACGAGAGGCAACCAGTGATGGCAACCAGCAAGTGAGAGGAGGGCAAGCAGCGACCATCCAGGCGTTTGATGAACATTTAATTAGCTCCAAAACTCCTCGGAGGTTGCTTTTTCTAGGGAATTCAGAGCCAGAAATAAACACTGGACGATGCGAGGACTGTCCCAGGAGTTGGCATCACTTTGCTTTGGTCTGGTGAGCGCATTGGCATTGAGGCAGTCGAAAACTTTGCTTTTCACAATTAATTTCGATAAACAAATGCGAATCAAGTTAAATAAATACAGATATTTGCTGGTGACAGCTGGAGAAAGGAAGGAATAACACGTGCCTTGCGGCTGGCAATGCGGGAAAGGTCGGAGATTGCCATAAATATTGAAACAGAACAGAACAGAACCGAACATATATTGTGTGAATGTTTAGTTTGGCTTAGTTTTGTCTCTTTAAATGCACGATTTATATGCAAATTGAAGTGACGCCAAGGTCCTTACTTCTCCGAATCTCAATCTTTGAAAGTTACACAAAAAAAGGCACAGTGTCGTAAAACTGACGACTTGTGCAAGATGGCAGCCAGAAATAATCTGACTATTAAGGTCCTTTCGGACATTTTCATTTCGTGCGACAACAGAAAGCAGCATAAAGCAGAAGACAGAGCGCAGACAGCAGAGCACGGAGCACAGGGCGCAGGAAAAACGCAGGAAAATGTGAAAATCTCAGTTGAGTGGCGGCCCCCAAGTGCCACCCAGAGCAGAGGGGAGGGTCCCGGAAGAGGGAAGGATATGATTTTGTAATAAAGCAAAGTAAGTCGCGGCGACGGCGACAAGCATTCCCCGTGGGCCACATGACGTATGAGTGATATTAAATAACGTTATTTTTATTAAGGCCACTTTCCCAATTCAGTTCAGTTGACGACTCTATAGTCTATAGCCTCTCTGGGCCATTTCCATGCAGGCCCCCACACAATTGCACTATCGGATTCCAGCCAGTGTTCGACATATTAATTTTTGCAATTAACGTTCATTGGTTTATCGAAATGGAAATCCTTAATCCTGTCCGCACTCTGCCTTTATTTAATTTTAATTAGTATCCAATTTGAAAAAGACAAAAACAAATACAAACAGCCGGCGGGGTGTTGGCCAAATGGAATTTGCATTAATATTAGAGCGGACCGGACGGGTCATAAACAATTCAGAGAGACACATAAATTAATGGAAAGCAACAGCATTGGGCAGGCACGTGTCCTGGCAGGTGTCCCGCACCGTAATTGGCTCCGAAATCCATGGCTGAATACAAATACTCGAGTGGTCGAGCTCCAACCCGACTGCCCGACTAACCGACTAACGACCTTGTTAATTTGCAGAGCAGACAAACGGCTTAAGCCGGGATTGGATTGAAACGAAGTGAATGTCACTTTCTGCACAGACTGCTCTGTGGGTTTCCGTCAATGGCTTAACCACAGAGTCACCGCAACCACCGACCGAGCAACCACTCAATCAGTGATGGAAGCTGGCTGTCAGCTGCAGCCAAACCGCATATGAAAAGTCGATTCAAGAACTGCAATTTCACATACTTTTGCTCTGGAATTTCCTGCAATAAATTGCTAAATTCCCATCGTTGCTAATTGCCGTCCAACAGTGTGGGGGAACCGATGGATGGGTGAGCCCACACGGATGACAAACCCTTGTCGAAAGATTCCCATTTTAACACGATTTATTCATATTTTTCCACAAGAGTGGAGATAGAGAAATTTATGCCGAAAGTTGGAGCCTTGCAACGTGTAGAAACAGTACCAATTCCCAAAGTTGTAATTAATTTGCAGCAGCCCCGCTCCTAGTGACGGTTCCTAGTCCTGCAGGGCCCTCGCCCCCGGGCTGCATATGCAAAACTTTTCCTGGCGTTGGGGCCTGGCCGGGCTTTTGTGCCTGATAAATTGAATCAAGTTGGCAGCGCGTCTCGCAGGGAAACGGCAATTAATAAAATCTGCAATGGAAATGCGGTCGCCCTCGCACTTTCCCCTCTCGCACTTTGGTGTACAGAAAAATGTCGCAATAGTGTTTATGGCGTCACTCCCATATTTTCCCCCTAAAAGTTATCTCCCTCTGTGGAGTGCTTCTGATGGGCTGCTCTCGTGCAGCTTGACCGAAAGTTTCCAGTTGCCGGAGCGAGATGTGAGCCTGCCATTTGAGAGTGCAGTTGAGCTCTTAAGCTGCCAGCTGCCGACTGTCGACTGCCAACTGCCGACTGCCGACTGCCAAGTGTAGTTAAAGCCAAACGAAAAGTGTCAGAAGCAGACGCAGGACGCGTACCCGTAAACTGAAACAGGAGACGAGCTCCAGCCCAACCCAGAGATGGGGACAAAGCTTTTAGCCAGAAAATTGATTGCTAGGTATTAGTACGTACAGAAATTGTGAGCTCTAATTGAAAATGAATTGCTTTTTGGGCAAGGAGCTGCCCGAGACTTCTCCTCTGTGTGCAGTTTTCCCATTAGGTAGTTTCCGCTCATTCACGTAACTTTTCTCGCACTCGCAGCACTCGCATCGCAGTTTATTCCCTGCCCTGCCTGTTGATTTCTGTGAGATTTTCAGCGGAAAGACGTCCGGGGATTCGAGGCGCTTAGGTGCGAAGAGTTGCCAAAGAAAGTCATCTTTTGGCGCTTTCCGCATGTGTCCCGGGGGGGTTTTCTTTGAGCTGCTGCTAAGCCTCCATCACACCACCAACTGCTCATCGTTTTCCCGGACTTTAGTCAAAGAGAAACCACGGAATTGTTCATCAAATAGTTGCGAATATCTTGAAAAGTACTTCAATCCAGGGAAAGTATTTTTTCTCCACCTTTGAATCAGTTGCTAAGAACAGGCTTAAGTGCCTTTCGGCATTGGGCATATTAAATATTTGAAGCCCCCAACTTTGATGGCTGGCATTCGATTAGTCAGTCGTCTGGTTCCATTCGACGAGCCGACAGAACTCTCTACTCCACCAGCATTTTCCGTCCCCACGATTGGGTCAAGAACCTCGGCCTGGGGCCCGAAGCAACAGAGCACAAATTACAGGCCTGGCCTGAAACCGCCAAAAGGTAAAAGCCAAGAAGGCCAAGAAAGCCAGTTAACACCCACACCCACGCCCCCACACACACACAGCCACAAAAACGGAGAAAGTGAAGGTGCGATGCGTCATTTCCGTTGTTTTTGGGACTCCTCGTGTTTGATGGGGATTTCGTGTGAGGCACAGCTCGGAACAGTTCGCGGAACAATAGAGTGGTCCTTGCGCTGGGGTGAATTATGTTCACATGTGGCAAACCATCCAGTGACTTATCACTCCGCTTTACCACGACAGAGTCAGAGCTCCAGTAACCATCGATTTTATACCCCCCCCGCCACCATCGTAATGACATTCCATGGGACAACAGCAGACATGAAAACAATACCAAATATTGTTTATACATATATGTATTTCTAGTTCTCTCTGTCTGTCTCTCGGCCCGTGTCCTGTGTATCCCCTTCTGAGGGCTTGTTGTGACAGTTGCCCCTGGTTACACAGGACACAAACAACCGTGTGCGGCGAGGGGTCACGTTTTGTTTTCGGGAGTAGTCCCGGCCAAAGGCTTTATTAATCCTTTGTGTATATTTAGCCACCGCTTAAAGCAGTTGAGTGCCACACATACGTACATACCCGTGCATCTTCGTGTTGATTTACGAGTATACCATCGCATTCCAAGTGCAAATTGGCTCCACTCTGTGCGTTTTCCACTTTTTATTGCACCTATAAATTTGGGGGTTTACTTTAGCTCTAGCATGCATAAAATATGCTTAATATTAAGGCGTGTGAATTATTAGAGGTGTGAAAGCAGATCTGTATTCGTACACAGCCCGGCAATAGAGTTTTGTTATACCCGATACTAGATTTGTGGTGAAAGTGGATGTGTGTGTAACGTCCTGAAGGAATCGTTTCCGACCACATAAAGTATTATATTCTTGATCAGCATCAATAGCCGAGTCGATTGAGCCTTGTCTGTCCGTCCCTATGAGCGCTTCAAAGACTATAAGAGCTAGAGCAACGACATTTTTGATTTTTATTGAATAATTATTATTCCTGATTTTTATTGAATAACTATTATTTTTGGATCAAAACATTTATTATATAATTATTATTTTTGATTTTTATTCTATAATTATTCTTCATTTTTATTGAATAATTATTATATTAGCTTCTTATTGTATGCATAAGAATATCTCCAGACTGCATAATCTGAACCAGATCGTATAATTATAATAGCCTGAATCAAGCATACAATTTCCTGCTCTATCGCTCTGTTTATATCAAAATTTCACCACACCCCTCTCCACCGCCGCAAGGGACGAAAATCGTTACATCCCCAGATCTCAGAGACTAATAAGGCAAGAGTAACCAGATTGGGTATCCACACTCCTGTTAGATCTCACTATAAAATGTATATTTTAAAATCAGCCATGCTGACTAAGTATCGGGTATAAATGTAGAGTTGCGGTCTCCGCAGCAACTCACAACGTTCCCCCTCGTTTTTAAATCTGCTTTAGCTTCCCCATCAAGTTTTCCTTTTCGATCATTGTCTCCTTCCCTTTCTCTGTTTTTTGATATCTTAATATCCAAAAAGAAGAACCGAACATTTTCTCCGCGTAATTTCATTTGGAGCTGAAATGACTTGTAATTGTTGTACGATTATGTCTTCGTGATGTCATTGCATTAAGCAGCCGTGAACAGCTGATACATATTTTATAAGCAATCTCAGCCCCCAAGTGGAAAATCGAACCAACCAAACACTTGGCAACGATTCGATTTATGTCTGTGTGGGGGCGGGCGTGCTTGCTGGTGTTCTAGGCGATTCTTTGCGGAGCTCTTGCCTCTCCAGCGCCTTGCCACCCAACATAATTAGGGCCAATGACAGCCGTCGTATTGAGCTGCAGCAAATGCAGCAATACCCAGAAAGGACGGCACTCGGGTGGCCTGGCGGTGGAGCGAGCCGCTCAAAGGCTTTACTCGTAGAGGTTTCGGTGAGTTTCGATTTATTTGGACGCCGTTGCCCAGGCAACAGACGGGCCAGGTGGCCAGGCAGCACACGTCACAACAAAACACCTCGACAATGGCCATTGAAACACTCGGGGCCTTAAATGGCCAGAGTTGTGGACGAAAAGTGGACAATGCCTGGGATGTGATGAGTGGGGGGTCTTTGCGCTGCCAAAATGTATCAATGAAAATTTCAACTTTCCCATCCAATTGATGATTCACTCTGAAGAGCGAGGATGTTGAGGAAGGGGTTGTTTGAAGAGGATTTTTAGTTGGTCCATCGTTCTATGGAGCACGGTATTTACATCGTAATAGAAATGCGCCCTATACTCTTCGAGTACCGCTTCACCCAGGGTAACACATCTATACTAGATACATATGTACATTTTATCGGATTATGTATCGGATTAAGCTCGACCTAAGCAGGAAGTCAAATCGACGGAGGCCTTTCTTTCAGCAGTTGATAAGCTTTTGATTGAGTACGTATCAACATGAACATATGTACATATAAGAACGTTTTGGGAATAGCTCCTTCGATGCGTATTCTCTATACCCGCGTAGAGCATAGAACCAAAGATTATACAATATTATATAGACTTTGATAGAACTTATCCCAAATCCTGCCTGATCGGGACCACGCATCGGCCGGCGTGGGCTGTATGGTTATTCAGAGGCGTCAGGATGGTCTGACCAGCTTTTACCTGAGTGGGGATTTCATCATCGGTCTCGACCGGTTGCACGCTATAACATCGTGGCAACTCTTCGAGCTGTGGAGGCTTCAAGGGCGATAAATTTACAAAATAATATGAAATAAATCGGAGCGGCTTGGCGGCTATACCGAAACGGCTGGCGATTCCCTCACCTACCACAAGAGAGAAAAGTTTTCCACTTTCGATCGGGATAATAACAAACATCTGGCTGATTGGTGGTTCAGTTCTTGCATGCAGAGGCAAGTAGAAGAGTGTATCCAAATAGATCTAAGAGGTACATATCTATTTATGAACCATATACTTCGTACTTGGACTTTGTACAGACGGGGATATAACGGCAGCCTATTCACTTGCAATTATTACTTGCTAAATATAGGAAAATTCCATGATTCTCGGCACACCAACCTGTTGTTCCATTTTCTGATTGCGACTGCTAATTGCGGACATCTTGCAGCTTTGCTTTTTCTGGATCTACAGTAACACTCTTCCTTCCTTTCTCCACTTTTGTGTTGGTTATCAGTTAGCGACGCGATATATATCGCGATATGTGTGTGTATTCCTGTGTGAACGAATGTAGCAAAACAAAAACCGAAACGGGGGTCGACGGCGAAGGGGATTGCATCTGGCAGAGTGCCGCCAGAGCATGCAAAAACGTGAAAAGAATCAGGCGCTCACCCAGACCCGCACACCTGGTTCGCCTTGTAGCTGTAGTTTCAGTTGTATTTGTAGTGTGGTTCTCCCGGCGACGGCACACGCGACAAAAAACACAACCCCGAAGCGTGCAGACCAGCTGTTCTTGCACTTCTCTCTCTCTCGCTCTTGTCACGATCAATTTATGTTCTTCTCTTCGTGTTGCTTCCGCCTTCGTTTGCTTTCGATTTCTAATATACCTTTGATGCTAATGCTCAATTTTGTTATCGCACCTTCGCGTTCTGTGCACTTTTCGCGTGTTGCCAATTTTCCGTGTGAGAGTGTGATGTGTGTCGTCTGCATTGAAACGTAAAATTTTGGCGCCTCTTTTGGTAGTGCCCGGACGAAGAAGTATACCGTGCCGTTGTTGATTTCGGAATGACGACGATTTCAACAGCCAAAACGCTAACAAATGGAAACGAAAGTAAGCCCGAACGATGCCAAACGACGAGCGCTGTCGCTGTGGTTTCTGTTGTGCTGTCGTTTGCGAGAGCGAGGACGAGGACGAAACGAAACGGCTCTCTGCTCAACGTTTCCTGTGCTGCTTTCTCACCCTCATGGTTCTCGCCAAGGCAAAATATCTAGAAGGTAAACCAGCTCGTGGAGAGCGCTCAATCATGAATGTTTTAGTACACAATAATTTATATAATTATTTTTGGTAGAATATATTTTTTTAGTTAATGTGTGTGTGTCTGTGATGTCGGCTCAAAAAGAAAACTAGAATGCTAGACTGCTATACCTCATATTTTATATACCTTGACATTCTCTTCATGTCTGGTACTCTTCGCTCTCTGTCTGGCACCTTTGCTATCCTTCCCTCCTCTCCTCTCCTTCCTCTTTCAACCATGCCGTGCCCGACAGATGTGCAGCTGGCGAGCGAGTGCAGGAGGCTCTTCTTGCACTTGGATTTATGCTGTCTCTGTCTGCTCGCAGACATTGCATTTGGATTATCAGACACACAAACACATGTAAGTCGACATGCAGGAGGAGGGAGAAGGCAAGATCAGCCATCTCTCCAATAGTTGCGACGACTTCTAATCGCAGTTGGCATTTAAGCTGCTTTTACACGATAGGTTTTCCACCGCGCAAGCAGTATACAACGAGGGGGAACGTTGTGAGTTGCTGCGGACACCGCAACTCTACGGTTATACCCGATACTAAGTCAGTATGGCTCTCCTCCGGCAGACGCCGCTAATATTAAACGACACGACAAAGAGTGCGTGCGAGAGAGACAGAAATCAGTCTGAGCGTGACGTCGGGCGCTGCGTAGCCAATGCAAATTGATTTGTTCCTTTTGGCTACAAAAATTATCTGATCTGATCCAGATTCAGCGATCTGATAGATATGGTCATTATCTATGATTCTGCGTTTTTAGTTTTCTCAAATCTGCAATATTGTGGATGCAACAGATTTTCGTCCTTTGTGGGGGCGGAAGGGGGTGGGGCGAAATTTTGAGATATACGTTTTATAGTGAGATCTAAGAGGAGAGCGGATTCCAAATTTGGTTACTCTAGCTTTAATAGTCTCTGAGATTTGTGAATATCCCCAGACTTGCATCCTTTGCGGGGGCGGAAGGGGGTGTGGCAAAATTTTGAAACAAACTCGTCTCGGTCCGATATATTAGGAGTGTGGATACCAAATTTGGTTGCTCTAGCTTTTATAGTCTCTGAGATCTAGGCGCTAATGTTTTACTCTAAGGAAAGCCGCCTATGCTACGTGTGTGTTAGAGAGAGACAGGGCGAGAAAAAATGAAATTGTTTTCTTGATGCTGGCTATAATAATGATACGATCCAATTCAGATTCTGCAGTCTAAAAGATATGGTCATTCTCTACGATTCTGCGTTTTTGGTTTTATCGTATCTTGAAAATTGTGGATGCCACAGATTTTCGCCCTTTGTGGGGGCGGAAGTGGGCGGGGCAAAGTTTTGAAATATTTTTGGAGCAGTGACATATCACAGAAGTCTGGATCCAAAACATCGTTGCTCTAGCTCTTATAGTCTTTGAGCATTAGGCGCTGAAGGGGACGGACAGACGGACAGACGGACAGACGGACGGACGGACAGACGGACAGACGGACAGACAGACATGGCTCAATCGACTCGGCTATTGATGCTGATCAAGAATATATATACTTTATGGGGTCGGAAACGATTCCTTCTGGACGTTACACACATCCACTTTTAGCACAAATCTAATATACCCCAATACTCATTTTGAGTATCGGGTATAAAAATGAACCAAACGAAAGTGGGAATGTTTTTGCAACCCCAAAACCAAAATCGAATGGATTTAGGAGGGGGCTCAACTTTTGCTGATGCGAATATTGCAAATATGAAATATTTGTCTATAATCTTTAATCTTTAACTTTAAGCTTAGCCTAGAATGATGGGAAGTACAATTAAATAACAAATTCATTAAAATGTGTATGTAATGTGATGTATAACTGCTCTCACAGAACAGCATACGTGTTATTTCGATTCAAATTTTCCTTGTCATTTATGAGGTTTTCTAGTATTAGAAAACGTGGGATCACGGTTCCGGCGACTCTCACGATCTCAGAACTTTTAGAAATAGTTCTAGAAGAACCTGTGCTTCTTCTTCTTCTTTTCTCCCTCCGCTGGCGGCTGGGGTTCCACAGACACCTGACGTTTGGGCATCAGAGGCGGAGGCACATCCGCAGCCTGGCTTCCATTCGAATCCATTGGCGACAGTGGGCGCGGTACCCGCAGGATGGACGTCAGGGGAGGAGGACTGGCCCCAGAGCCATTCAGAGCTGGGTGGGTCAACGACTGCTCTTGGCCATCCTCCTCGATGCGGTCCAGTCGCGAGCCGTGCACCGATGCCAGCTCCGAGGGGGTCTTCAGCTGACTGCCGCCCTCGTCACCGAACTCGCTGGCCATGCCCATGCCGATGGTGGCCCCCACCTTGGCGCTGGCCCGTTTGAAGTGATCGCTGAGCTTGATCTGCACCACGTTGATGAACATGGAGGTGAGGGCCAAGCCGAAGATCAGGTATATCATGCTGACCATCACATAGAAGGGATTGCTGGGCACCAGGTCGCCAAAGCCGATGGTGGACATTGAGATGAAGACGTAGTAGAAAGAGTCCAGCAATTCCCAGTCGGACTCCAGCATCACGTAGCCGGCAGTGCCCAGCAGGATGTAGGAGATGAGCAGCAGGGAGGCCACCGAAACGGGCAGATTGAACTCATCGTCCACTTCATAGGTCTCCGGGTACGGCGATGTGGGTGTCTCCGGGTGCGATGTGCCCAAAGACCTGCCCGCCTCGGCATCCGCCTGTGACTCGGCCTCTTCCTCCGCCGACTTGCCGAAGAACATGCTAGGCCGCCGCATGGCCATGTCGTAGACCGTATTGAAGCCGGTCATCGCGTCACGGATCTGCTGTTGTTTCCGGATGCGGCGGCAGGAGCGAGTGTAGTACACCCGGCGCACATAGGCCCACAGGAACTTGACGCAGCGCGTGAAGAGCTTGCCCAGATCGGCCAACACGATCAGGAACATGGGAATGCCGATGATCGCATAGATGATAGTCAGGGACCGTCCCAGCTTTGTCTTGGGTGTTATGTGGCCGTAACCTGCGGAAGAGCGAAAGAAGAACATTAGTTGTATAATCTCAGATGCATATCTGGGTAGACTACTATATGTAGATACTAGAATTCTCTATGGAGATGTGGTATTAAAGGATTGCAAGGAAGGGATCGCGATATTCCCCCGCATCCGAGGACCCCCGTTACCTATGGTCGTGATTACGGTCCAACAGAAGATAAAGCAATTGACAAAGTTCCAGGACTTCTGGCCCGGATACCGACGCAGTCCCATCTCGGCCAGGGTATTCAGCTCATCCTCGAATTTTCTCAGCTTCTGACGGGCCATAGACTTCCAGTCATCCTCTCTGGCAAAGATAAAGCAAAAGGGTTCACCACTGGACCACTGGAGGAATAGGGTAGGATCCGTGGTTTCAGTACCTCATGTTGTGGCTGACGGTCCACAGGTTGTCGATGAAATCGCGCTTGACCTTGCGCACCTCGCACTTGTAGATGTTCTCGGAGGCCCCCTCCGTGTAGCGGAACATAAGGCCACCGAAGCCCAGCAGGAGGGCCAGGCAAATGCAGTGCGAGATGCAGGTGTTTCGCAGGCATCGCAGCTCCTCCATGCGCCGCGGGTAGTCCATCTTGAGGCATCGCCACTCGTGCCGTGCCTCCAGCCAGAAGTGGGTCACAAATGGACGGGAAATGATATTGTCGGGCAGCGCTTCTGTACCCGAATCTTTCACGATACTGCTTTCCACTTTGTCCACCTTCTGCTTTCGCTTGAACAGATTCCGCAGGCGTTGCAGGAACGTCGCCTTGGGTTCCACTTTCGAAATGGTGTCTTCGGTTGTGGACAATTCTGGTTCAGGTTCTGCTGGGGGCTCATCCGATTTGGTTGGGACATCGATTTGTTCCGCTTCCTTGCCCCTTTCCAGGCTGGCGGATCGCTTGGATCTCAGTGGCCTCTCAAGGCTGGAGCTGCGTTTGCCCTCCACCTTGCGTCCCGGCTCGAGCTCGGCCAGACGCAGGCTGGCACTCCTTCGCACTCCCTCCCCCGCCAGAGTCTGGGCCAAGGCTGCCTCCGCCTTGGCCGCTCTCTCCGCCGCCTCCATGTACTTCTGCATCAGCTCCGACTGTTGTTCCGCCTCCGAGGGTCGCGCCCTGTAGGAGTCTGTCTGGGATTCCCCCACTTCGACATATTCGTGCTTGCGACTGATCTCCGCCCGCTGCTCGGGGGTCTTGGAGCGCCGTTGAGGTCGCACCGGCGACAGGGAGTTGTTTCGACTGACGGTACGACGATCCTCCGGTTTTGGGAGGGCTGACGGTGGCGGAGGTGGAGCTCCTCGAATGGGCGCAGCCACATAGCTCTGTGGCGGCTTTATGGGCCTTCGCGTGGGTATCTCCTCTACCGCGTCCGCTTCGGAAGAGCTGAACTGCGTGGAGGATTCCTCATAGCCGCTGCTACGGTTCCGACTGCGTACCTTTGGCGTCTCGTGCCGCTGCAGGCGCAGACTGTGGATGAGCCGGCGACGCTCTTCCTCGTCCTGTGGCAGCTGGATGCGATCGCTGAGCTTGCGGTAGTTTTGGAGCAGTCTCTTCCGCTCCTCGTTGTCCAGCTGCTGGCGATGGCGCTGCTTGTGCTCTCGCTTCTCTCGCTCGAAGAGCCTTTTCTCGGCCTCGAAGCGCCTGCGCTCGTCCTCGAACCGTTGCAAGTTCTGCTCCAGTCGGCTGAGCGTGTCGTTGTGGCCACCACTGACGGGGCTCGGCTGCGGGATTGCTATGGGGGTGTAGGAGCTGCCCGTGGTCAGCTCGCTCTCGCTGGACTCCTCCTTGTGGCGGGGCGAGGACAGGCTGCGATGCTTGATAAGCTGCACGGCGTCCGGACTGCTCAGCTTTTCTGCCTCGCGGGGCTGCGATTGGCTTCTGCTCGCGGCACTGGCAAATGTCTTGTCCCTCCGACGCAGGATCTTGCTCTCGTGTGCGGACAGAGTGCCCGGCGGACGTATCTGCATGCGCACCATCTGCGGTGAGGGATCAGGATCAGGACCAGGACCATCATCCTCCCGCTCTCCCTCCCCCATCCGCTGGTGCTGTGTAATGGGTGTCTGCTCGCGCTGGCTGCGTCCCAAGCGGCGACGGTGGCGCTGGTGCTGCCTGGCCTCGACAGATGCTGCGGCTGCCTGCGCCGAGTCCATATCCATGTCCAGTGTGCTACTTTCTCGTTCTATCTTTGGGTTAGCTCTGGCTCATGTCGTCTATTTATAACTGGTTCATATTTTCATTTTCCCCATCCAAAGCAAAACGAATTTCTCGATGTAATTATATCACTTTCGGGGTGCAATTTCTTTTTATAGTGCCTCAACGGATCGTTTGTGTACACTTGATCCGCGTAACGGAAATTGCTGCAACTGTAAATTAATTTGGAATTGCTCGATATCTTTTCTAGGTACATATACATATAAGAATGTATCTATACGGATGATAGATGTTCTAGAATCGTCACTTTTCTCGTACACTGGCCGCAGAGACTCGACCACGTCTGGTATCGCACTGCTGAGAGCATGTGGAAGACTCAAAATCTTCAAATTGTTTATATATATTGTCTATATTTTTGGTTGGTTGCCACAACAGCTGTTTGGCTTTATGTGAATTGTGAATATATGAATTCCTGTCTCTCTAAATATTCTCTCTCTGAATATAAAAGTAAAATTTTGTCCTCTTATTCGCTCAGCGTCCGAATTTTGTGGAAATATTTCGTAATAAGGAATACTTTTGAAATTACTCTATATATTCAAATATAACTCCTTTAACAAAAAAAAACAGAACCAAATACCACAATCTCATGATATTAGACTGTCAAAGCAGGCAGCTATAAAACCATTAAAGTTGGTTGCTATGAAACTATTTGGCCTGGCTGTCATGAAAGTAATATACCAGTCTGCTATGGCAACAATAAAGGTGGTTGCCTGCTATACACTCTTCTGGTTGATATAAAACCTGTTGCGCGCACATCAACAATACATTTTCAAGTGGCGCCACTTAAGTTATTTCGTCCCACAGAGAGCGCATGGAAAAAAGTGACGTGCAACGAATTCAAATTAGAGACGTTACCAATAACAATTTAATTTCTTCGTTCATGAACAACTTTTAATACATTCAAGCAGTTTACATAACATATTTCACTAAATCAAAGCAATAAATTTCCTTAATAAAAGAGAATGAAGGGATCCAGTAATGGCGGAAGGCCGTGCCCCACTCTCCGGGTGTACACTCCCCGGGGGGACATAATGTATCCGATTTATCTATGCGTTCAACTCATTCGATTTCTTCTGAATTCTCAGCGATTTGTTTAGAATGCCAAACTTTTGTTTTGCATGGGGGTTTCCTTCCGTTTTTCTTTCGTAAACTATAGTTTGCTGATTTTTCGTGGGGATCAAAACGAAAGTGCTACAAATATTGAGTAATATTTTCCATGAAATGCGAATTCATGTTCGATCAGTACCACTTGTGACGTCACTGTAGCCATATAGTGGCACATTTCGCCACTCGAAGGTATCGAAATAAAATGAATTTTCTGCTGATTCTGATTTTCATCAGATACTTTCCAGAGAACGCCCCTCTCGCAACGCCCAACTGGTTGATGACGGATCGTATTCGCTTTTATGGAATTTCGCTGGGCATCAGTGTTTGTTTATTATTCGCAATTTCATTCAACATTTCTGCCTTCTTCATTTGTTTTCCCAGTTGAGCATGCACCATAATCGAGATTCTGTTTGGCATTTGCCGGGCCCGAGTGGCAAAGTCCCACAAATCGCTATTTTAATCGGAGCAGCAACAGCTTTACGATTCCCAGACATACATATGTATATGTATATATTGATTTTTATTCGAAATTATGAAGTGTGTCTGCCTGCTTATTGATTACTTCAGAGAAGGGGGTGTTTACATCCCCTGAAGATCGATCTGAGTGTAGTTTTCAGACATTTCCCATTCACGAAACATCTTTCAGCATGAGACACATATATTTCATGCTGACTCAGAGGTACCGGGTTGGGTAATACTCCTATGTACCTATGACATTCGTGTGCCTAAAAATACACAAATATTTCGAGCAGCGGTTCTCACGTGTGCCACGGGGCGTATGATAAAAATCTATACGACTTTACGACGATGAAGAGGACTTTCCACAGACAAGATTTGTTTACATTTTGTGCCAATTTTGACAACTTGATTGCACTCGGAACACTCATAATATTCGCAATTTCAGTTCACTCCATCCCCTGTCATCGTTGAGGGGCGAAAATGACTGTGAATTTGTGTTAATTGCTTTTGCGGCAATGTGGGTGGAAAGTGTTTTCCACACTTGCAGATTTATTATTTGTCTCTTCTTTTGTTGGAAACTTGTCAAGAGCGGAACACAAACTGGCAGATTTATTCACCACAAATAAATATTTCGCCGAACGAGAAAGAAACAAGCCGGAAAACAGGAGGACAATAAAGTCGAGCCACGAAGCATGTCGATCGAATAAAAGGTGCCATTAAATCATTAACTAACCGCCACATGAATACATATTAAGCGTAATGCCCCCCGCCCCCCTTGGCGGAATATTTATTCGGAATATCTGCGCGGACAAAATACTTGAATTTTCTCGGTATATTTATGAGTAAAAGTGAAATTAAAATAAAATGTAATTAAGAGTGTGTAAGGAGACGGCGATTCGGGGAAATTCTTGTACAAGGTGCGGGCTATTTATAAGTCCCAATTAAGAACGATGACAATTTTCCAAAGAATTCCGCACCACCGCCGCCACGAGAGCCTCTCTAGAGAGATCTCATAACTGTCTGCGCCAGAAGAGACACAAATTTGTTATCTCACATCGCCAAAAAAAACATTCGAAACTATTTCCATCTTTTGTGTCACAGATTTCGAGCGCTTAATGAAGAGGAATACATATACCCGCACATAAATAAATAGATTCTTTGCGTGGGCGTTTGTGCACCTACAATGCCCTTGTAGCCGCAAGTGCCCCACACCCCCCTACCCCTACCCCTACCACTCACCTATGGTCGTGTAGATGGTGCAGCTGTAGACCATCGCGTTCCAGAAGGACCAGGGATCCGTTTTCTCCGCCATTCCGTTCCGCAGGAGCGACTCGACAACGGACGGATGGTTGTTCATGATGCGCAGCACTTGGCTGTCAAAGTCAGTCTTGGACAGCTGAAAATAGCCAAGTTAACTCTATCTATCTTGTTGAGGGGGATATGAAGCATCTCTTACCGTGCTCAGCTGCGTATTCCTTGTCATGTCACGCATTTCCTCGAAGAACTGCTTCTGCAGTCCCTGCAATTCCAGTTTCTCGAGAGTTCCCTGTCGCACTGCAATAAACAGATTTGACAGAGCTTTAGACACAAGTTTAAGGCGGCCTTGACCCCTGCGGGAAGGCCGAATGAATGAACTTTGCCGTCGCAATCGCTGTGGTCGATTGCAAATTGGCAGCACTGCCAAAACAGCACTTTCAGCAGTAAATCAGAAGGATTTTCCACTCGAGATGGGAGTCCCGCCTGACTGGGAGTCAAAGGCATTCCAGAAAACAGAATGCGGAGCATAGCATGTTCCCCATTCGGTCACTGGTCGAAGGTGGGGGGCTCCTATTTGGGACTTCTCCATCCGCCTGTTAATCATCTTCAATTGGATGTCTGACTTGTTTATACGATACGATACATCTCCCCTCTCTCCTGTGTGATTCACTCGGTTGTATGCAATCTAATTGATTGTTCCCTCACCTGCTTCAACGTCGAGCGCAGGTACAGATACTCGTACAGATACAATTTCGAGGCGTTGAGCAGGCCAATTTGATGGGGGCTTGTTTTATGATTACAGTACAGCGGAATCATTCAACATGTGTGCTGGTCTGGCAACTGTTTGCTGTTCTCCAAACAATTCAATTGCCAAGAGCTTGATAAGCAAACAAAGACGTTTAGTGCACTCTTACTTCCGGACCGGATCGGGATCGCGATCGGATAACTGCAGGGGGATTCCTAATGGGATCAACGCGATGATGATGATGCTGATGATTATGATGATGATTATGATGATGATATTCTCACCTTCGACTGCTTGGAAGATCAGGGCACCGCCCACGCTGTAGAGTGCGAGGACAAATATGAGGAACATGTGGGTGAACCAGCTCCTGGACCACCTGCTGAACTTGTTGTAGAGGCCGTAGGTGAACTTCTCGCCGAAACTCATGCCGGACTTGGTGAGATCGAGAAATCCTTCGTATCCCTTGGTCATGAAGTTGCCGGAGCCAAACGGATTCGCCACTGGCGGCCAGTACGGACCGTTGCCCGTGTAGTTTGACTGCGAGGTGTACGGCGGCTGGGCGGTGGGCGGCATAGATCCCACGGACATGCCCATTGCTGACCCGCTGTTCAGATTGTGGATATTTATCCGCGGTGGTCTGTGAGCCCTTCGCGACGCTGGCGGGGTGCTGGGTGTGGGGCTCTGTGTCTGAGACATTTTCCACAGATGGGTTCAAACTCTTCCTATGGTTATACTATTTATATGATTTATGATTTATGAATCCGTTGGTTTGGGTTTGGTTTTGCACTCTCAAAACATTCGACACTTTCTTCACATCATTTCACAGTTTCGGTCACTCTTGCTGATAGAATTATTCCATCTATATGTATTTATATATTTTGTATTATTTTTAAGATTATAAGTAGAATTGCCGTCGCGATTCTTGGGCGCCGCGCATTTATTTATTCTCTTTTTATTTTGAAGGCGGCTACCGCTTCCGTCCGACTGGTTCTTGAATTCAATGGGGACTGAAGCGAGCATTCGGCCAACATTAGTGTCGTGTTTGGGGCTGGCTACTGCCTGCTGGCTGCTGCCGGCTGCCTGCTGCCTGCTCTGGGGATATGTGTGTCCGACAATGACGACATCGGGCCAGTCGTGAGCTCACTCGGAGAGGAGAGTCTTCTGGCCAGGGAAATCGCCGTCTTAGCTGCTCACTGATCTCCACATGGGGGCTGGGGGCAGCCGATTTTTTGTCCCGCGCTGATTGTATTATAATTGGGGCTGGAGATCCGACTGAGCCGCCATCGGGCTGGAAGCTGCTGCAAGTAAGTAACGTGCTTGCCATTGTTAGATGCGTAGTTCAAGCGCCACTTAGTCGGATACAGACGTACACATGTACCTACATAAGAGTAAAATAAGATCCATATACTAGTGTTATTTATACAAATGTTTTCTCATTCGCATTTGCTTGGCCTGACACTAATGAATTTAACATTTTTCCCCCCATAATTTATCATCTTCGAGACTTTTTCTCGCGCTTTTGGTTTTTTGTTTTGTTTCCCAAAAAATTTGCATAAATTTAAGCCACCAACTGTGTTCCGTAGACGAATGGACCCATGGAAGGGTTACTCACATGTTCGTTTGCGTTTTCGGAGAATTCTTTGTAATACTTAAATTTGGCCGCTGTCATTTGGCCAACAGTTTTCTAAGAAATAGAAACACTCGAGAAGTGGTAAGATTAAAAATTAAAAACTAAGCGAATGAGAAAGTGATCTAATTTGCAGGCCAAGCAAATGTATAAAAAGCCAGTAATTCGGTATTTTTATTGGGATCAATCATCATAGAAAACATTTGAAATGCCAAGACAAATAATATTTTAATTTTTTTCTCTCTTCTGGCAATTTGTTTGCTTTTATTCAGCACATTTCTGTTGTTTCTTTGCAAATGAATAATTGGGCAGTTTATCAAGAGCAGCTGTTCCCTGTGCTTGCGAAATAAGCCTCGTGGTGTTGGATATATCTACATAGGTATCTGGAAACGGTAGTGGTAGTAGTATCGATTGCTCAGTCAATGACCGGGACCAACGTGGAGGCACTCAGCTTTTTCAGTAGTTCATGACAAGTCAGTTGGATGGCATCGATGCAAGACTGTGTCACATTGAAGACCTATTCTCGGTCCTAAGTGAAAGGTAATTCAAGACTATTTCAGCTCTAGGACACAAAGACACTAGCTCATGGACCCCTTGATGGAGGTAATACACTTCATAAGCTGGTGCTGCAACTCCTCCGACCCTATATTGGCATGGATCATTTGTGGGGCATGGTAAAAACCAATGTCACTACTCTCAGCAACGATCAGGAAGGCCGGGAACTCGTCCAGCTCTATCTTACAACATTCTGCGGCAGCCTCACGATTGATCATAGAGGACAAGCGAGCATGCAAATCATCTGCATGGTGCTGCTGTGTTACGTCCCAGCCATAAAGAAGTGCTCATTGAATATCTGCTGGATTTTTTCGTCTTTCATCACTTGGCTGCAAAAAATATTACACATAATACTGTACCCATTGTACATGAATATGGGCGGCACCTTCCTCTGAAAAAGAACCAATAAGATAGATTGCTATAAGATTTCATCCCTAAGAATTTATCATACCATGGATGCACTAATTTCTTACAGAATATTGACCTTCAGAAACTAAGGTATTACACTTTAACAGAACTATGGATACCAGGCAATCAAAACTGTTGATAGGTTGTTTATTCCATTCATTCACTTTCAAACAATTTGCTTTTGGGCGCTCAAGTTTGGTGGGACCTAATCCACAATGTCCTTTTTCAGCTCAACAATGTCCCTACTCCCTTACGTTTCTTAGGAGTACTAAAGTACCCAATCTTGTAGAAACTTTATTCATCAATGGTCAAGAATTATGTGGGCAGAGCTAAAGTTTTAGTTAGTCAGCATTATTCAAGAGAATATCTAAATTGAGCAATTGGAACAATTTTTCTCTTGCGTTTTATTAGGTTTGAAACTTTTGTTTAGACAAGAGGAAATTAAAGAAAGTATTTAAAATTAGCCAATAAAATAGAAAATTGATTCATTCATCGGATAAAATTATGTGGGCAGGGCTGAGGGTAATATTCTAGCTAGTAATCTTCAACGGAAGATCAAAAATAAGGAATATGTATTATAGAACTTTAATTCGTCAGCATATTTACGGTATATTTTGAAAATGAGACGGTATATGTTGGTATAGTTCTGAGGGCCAGACCGTATCTGATTTTCTTACCACCACGTCTAGCTCACACACCTCGCAATTTGTATACTTTTCATAGTATTTTCTAGTATTTTTTAGTATATTTTGACCGACCGCCTGAAATGATAAAATAAACTCAATAAATACAATTTAACTGAACAAAAATGGAGGAAAATGAATCCCCGACAGACTCTAGGGTCTCCACTGTGGCGGCAAATGGTGAGGCAGCCGACAAATTACGGTCGGCCCCGAAATAACCATGATAATCAATGAATCTTGTGTTTCAGCTGACGATGATGACGCCACAAACCAGCATACATCAATTGAACAGACTGAGATCCGTAAGATGCAGAATGAGTTTAATACGCAGCGGGCTAAGATGCGGGAGCTGTACATGCAGAAGGAGGCCGAACATGCCCAGAGCATGGCCGAGCGCAAGAAGCTGCAAGATGAGTTGGACGAGCTCAAGACACACCTGATGGTGGCGGATCTAAAGTCCGAGAACGAGATGCAGCTGAAGGACATCAAGGCTCAGGAGGAGATATCGTCGCTGCAGCAGCTGGTGCAGGACACAATCGAAGAGTCGTCAAACTATAAAAGTGAGCTGGAGCGCATTAAACTGGAGCTTAATAAATACCAACAGCAACAACAGCAGCAGCTCCAGCAGATACAAGTGCAGGTCCAACAGCCCCAGGTTGAGTCATCTGGTGGCTTGGCCCCGCAAATGCTGAATCAGGTTAAGAGGACGCTGGGGTCTGTGAGAAAACTGGGAAGCGATTCGCTAAACAGCAGCTTTCAGCAAGAGGACGACAGTCTTCGAGGGTCGAGCAACAAAGGAAACGGGAAACAATATGTAAGTCCGCCCAAACAGCAGCCAATATCTCTGATCCATGTCTCTTTTGCAGGCATCAGAAGATGCGGAAATGCTGCATTCCATAGTCGAACAGCTGCAGGAGGAGATGAAGGCCTTGAAAGAGAAGTTGCGGGAGCAAGATGGCCAACTGCAGTCCAAGTCAATCGCTAAGCAGGCCGTTGTCACCGATATGTCTGCCATACACAAGTCGACATCCATGGATGTGGCAGAGTCAAGCTGCGAGGCCTGTAGTGTGGCACAGAAGACAGCTGAGGACCTAACTGCAAATATTAAAAAGCAGCAAAAGCAGGTGGATCTGCTACAGAAACAGCTTGTGGAGGCCCGTGAGACGTTGGGTAGAGAAGCAGCGCTTCGCAAAGATCTGGAGGATCAGTGGCAGGAGAAACGCGAGGCACACAAGAGTGAAGTACAAAACCTGCGCGAGAAATCCACGGCCAACGAGCAGCAGCTGCTGGACATGCAACAAAAGTTTCTCGACACCAAGGATGCGGTGATGAGGCAGCTGCAGCGCATCACCGACGATCGGGAGCGTGTCAACAAGCAACTGGAGACCCTGCAGGCCGACAACGACTTTCTATCCGGTCGCTACCTGGCCACTTCCGAAGAGATCGAGAACCAGTACATAAATCTGCCCAACACGGTCGTCGAACTTCAGGAGCTCATGCTGCGCCAGCAGAGCGAGCTGATTCAGGCCCGCGTCAGCAGCGAATATGAGAAGCAGAGATGTGTCAGCACTTTAGACGAGACTCAAATCCTACGCGCCCAGCTGGAGGAGAGCAACAACGAGCGACGGACCTACAAGCGGCAAACGCAATTAGATATCAAGTCCCTGCAGTAAGTTTTTTCGGCACACTCAAGTGCGCTGCAAATGGTTCATACATATACGAAATCACATTCGCAGGGATCGTCTGACAGAACACTTGCTGACGGTGCAATCATACGAGACGACCAAAACACAATTGGAGCGCAAAGAGGCTGAGCTTAACAAGCAATTGTCCGAGAGTCGGGTGGAGATCATTGAGCTGCAGGAAGCCAATGTAAGTAAAGAGCTTTCATATCCACACAAATACCTCAATCCCATTTCTCCTCATCTACAGGAAAAACAAAACAAAACCAATGCGGACTACAAAACAAAGATAAAGACTCTGCAGGAGGAGCTGTCTACCATGGAGACGGTGCAAAAAGATTTTGTGAAATTATCTCAAACCCTTCAAGTGAGTTTCCATATAAAAACATACGTTTATTGACTTAAAAAATATAATTTTCAATAGATATCGTTGGAGGAGCTGCGGCATGCCGATACGGAGGTGCGCTGGCAGGACGACGAAGATGTGAACAACTGCCCCACGTGCCACGCAGGCTTTACGGTGATGGTGCGAAAGATCCACTGCCGGCATTGCGGCCACATATACTGCGATAAATGTCTAACGAAAACGGTGCCATCGGGACCACGCAAACGGGTAGCCCGAGTCTGTGATATCTGTCACACATTGCTCACGCCAAACACCGCTCCCTACTTTAGTCAGGGACAGCCGCCGCAGCAGCATCACAACCAGAATCAGAACCACAGTCAGGGCCAGCAGCAGCAGTCCAACTAGGCGAGCAGGGGAAGGCTGGGTTCAAAGCCTATATTTATTGTGTATTATTTACGATTATGTGTGAACTAATTTAGTTTTTTCGATTACTATTTAGTTGGTATATACTTCTGGACCTTATTGCTCTTTGTTTGTGCTCCGATATTATGTTACCATTACGATTACGATTACGATTCTAGGTGCAACCTTTCCAAGTCATATCCGCTTTCTGTTTGTTCGTCGATGCCAGATAGATGTAATCCTTTGTGCTCCACATTAGCTTTTCATTATTGAATTGAATTTAACTCAAAGCAAATATACAAAATAAAATCAAAATACGTTTGCTCCTCGATTACTTAAACCAACCTTTCCTGCAATAGATTTAGATATAGATTATAGTAAATGCGATTAGAATGGTGCCATGCAACAGATATACGAATAGTTATTTGTGTTGTGTTCTTGTTTATTCAAAGAATCCAAGGAAAAATTGCCAATTTGTTAACATTTTTTGTATTTTGTGTCTTCATTTAGTTTCAAGGAGCTAGGATTGGTTTTGGTTATGAATATTCACTAAATATTTATAATTAATAACAATTTAGGGCATGCCCATATAAATTCCGTATGTACAAACAACTCTCACTTCTACTAACAAATAGTGACAAAATCTAATACTGCAATCTCCGCGCATTCCGACGACGGCACAGACGACAAACCACAATTACGGACACACACACACACAGTACGGGTACGGAGGAATCACATTTTCGTTGGGGAAGCAATTACGAGTTTGTTTTTGGCACATAGTAATATGTCTCTGAAAGTAGAATGGAAATTCGATTGCAATTAGCCTGTCAGTAGATAAAAAGTACGTTCACGTTTCAATACCCACCTCACCATAGAACACGACCTGCTATCACAGCCACTATGGTTACAGCTGCCACGCCCACAACACTGAATAGGCGCGAGGTGGCTAAAGTGAAAGAGGGAAATACAATCCTTCGATTAGTCGTGGTATATATAGCGAGTGTTAGATTTGTAGGCACAGGGGATACTGCTAGAGTCCGAATTTTGTTGTCTTGGTTTTTAGTGAATTTAGATTAGCAGCTACCCTTGAAAGCCATTCATTCGCATGCAGGGATTTGAGTATGGGATTAGATAATACGAGCACTATGCGAGTATGTACAGAAAATTGACAGACAACTGAGAGGAACAGATTTGCAAGACGGTATACAAATATAGAATGTGCGTGGATTCTTCAGTTATAGTATGAGAGATTATCCTGGCAGTGGTGCCTCATCTGGTAGTGGTAGTGGTACTGGGATGCTCTGGGGTTAGACAAACATGCCTCGACATTCACCAAACACACATCAAACAACAATAAAGAGAAATGCAACCCAATTGTGGACACTTACGCTGAAATCTGGAACTTGAGGCGGCTTGGAGGACAATCTATAGTACATTCACTTTGATTTGATTTGAATTTTGACAAAAAACACGAATGCGTAGACGTGGACGTAGATGGCAAGTATATGGTTTAACAGACACTTTTTGGGCGATCGTATTCCTTCTTCCTGCTGTGTTGGTTGGTGCTTTGACTGTGTTTCTGTGTCGTTTGTCGATTACTCTTGTCGTTTGTTCGCGATGTAGTAGGTATAGTTACAGAGATATAGCGAGATAGCGGGATAGATAGGTGTGTAGATAGAGAGTCTTTTCTTAGCCTAGAGATGAGCAACATTTATGGATGGATGCTTATACAAATATATCAATTTGATTTAAGGAGACGATTGGTGATTGATTTGATTTGATTGATGTGTGATGTATAGCATTTTGGGGATCTTCATTCTACTGCGGCTCTTCACCTGCTCCACCGCCGACATAGCCCTCCGAGAGTTCGCGTCCGTGCTTGCTCAACCACTCAATGATCACGCCATTGGACCAGCCGAATCCTGTCTGAACGCCGTATTCACCGCCACCGCCATGGCCGCCAAACTCCTCAGCATTGTACTGCAGAAAACAAGAAGATGCTTAGGATCTCTGGAGTATCACGGATTATGCATGGAAATCACTTACCTTCTCGTACATGTGGAAGCTGTCGGTGTAGGCCTTGAAGTTCGACTTGACCCAGCGAAGGGCCCACTTCTTGGAGAGCTCCTTGGCCGCGGGTGTGTTCAGATTGGCCAGTCCCTCGACCACGATATACTGCATGGGCGCCCACACATTGGGGAAGTCCCACTGCTCGCCGGTGTGGTAGAGCGTGTTGGGCACTCCGCCCGGGAATGTGTCCAGTTTGTTCTTCTCAATATAGCTCAGCACCGCGGCCGAGATCTTCTCCGTATCGGAGATGTTGTACGCCTTCACAAACAGAGGCGCTAGATTGCTGGGCACGAAGTAGTCGCGTGGCTTCTCATTGATCATGTCGTAGTCCAACCAGCAGCCTGCCTCCTCGTTCCACAGAACATCCTGGATGCCCTGCAGGAGTGTCTGGGCCTTCTTCTCGTATTCGGTCATCTTCTCCACGTTGCCGGCCTTTGCGTGGAACTCGGCTATCAGCTTGGCGTTCCAGTATAGGATGGCATTCAGGTCCACGGGTACAATGGAGCGTGTCCGCAGGTGGCTGAGATTACCGACATTGGTGCCATTCTCATTGATGAACCAACGGGAGCTGAAGTCCATGCCAGACTCGGCGGCGGACTTTAGCTCGCTGTAGTGATCCTCCTTGGCCTCGGGCGTGTCGAAGTTCTCTGCGGTCTCCACATCCTCGCGGTAGGACTCGGGCCGCGGACCGGTCGACGAGTCGCGGTAGACGGCCAGATTGTGACCCTTGACCTGGACCGAGTGATTGTTCACAAAGTACTCGAACTCGTGCTCAAGCACCTCCAGGGCGTTGATGGCGAACAGATCGTCCTTGGTGAAGTCCACGTACGACTTGACCATGCCGGTCAGCAGCGGGGGCTGTGAGCGGCCCCAGTAGTAGACTCGTCCGCCATTCGGAATGAAGCCGATCCTCTGCACAATGGACATAAAGTTCTCGATCATGCCACGGGCCGTGTCTTGCATCTCGCTGTGCAGCAGTCCGCGGATGATCCAGTACGAGTCCCAGTAATAGAATTCTATGAAGCGGCCTCCCGGAATGATCACTGGATTCGGCACTGGGATGATCGAGTAGTACTCGGGATTCTTCATCACATCTTCGTTCATCTTGCGTCCCAGATCCTTCCAGATATTGTTCAGCTCCTGGCCCCATTGCTTCAGGTCTGGATCACTGATCAGATCAAGAAAAGCGGGATTCGCCTTCCAGTCTGTCGGTGTCCAAATTTCCAGCTCCGTGCCCTTCGGGCTAAAGTAATCCTGAAAAATATAACACAATCTTCACTGTGCCTGTGCCTGCCATCACTCGAGATTGGAGTGGTATCCGTTCCCAACTTACATCCACAAACTTCTGCAGATCCTCGCGGCTGGGCGTCCGGTTCTTGGCCTCCATCAACAACTCAAAGTCCGCGAGGGTCTTGGCCGGCGTCTGCTTGAGTTTCATGTCCACAAATGTCTTTGAGTCCTCAAACAGCTTGGCCATTTGAATGGTATTCAAAAGGTCGCCATAGCAGTAGATTTCACTAGAAAAAGAGGAATTTATATTGTATGATTTGCGAGCTCTACAAATAAAGAACAGATGTGTTTCTCATCTAGCAAATAATATTATTTGGCCCAGACCTTCGTAACAATAGCATTAGAGGAATTTGGCTTAAGTTCATATTAATTGAATGAACGATATATTTTAAATATAGCCTTCCTTTATTGTGTTGAGTAGCTGTGTAGTAGCGGCAATGGCTACCATTAATTAGTGACGTCATTAATTAGTGCAAATAATTTACAAATTAAACTGCCACAAAAACAACTAGAGTCCATCCAGGTGGCTGTCGTTTTCTGGTTAAGTGAACAGTGAACAGTGGAACACCTGTCTAAAATATCATTGTCGAGATCGTATCGTGTAGTATATCTCTCCAGATCTGTTAAAGTTAATGCCCGAGCACGAGTCTGTGGCTAACACGACGTCACGTTTAATGTCTGTCTGTCCGTCTGGCTGTCTCAAGGGAAAGGAAACCACTCAAGCAATGGGAAAGATCATGTAATGTAATGTATTGTAATGCTTTGCATACGTTACTCGTAAGCAAAGATTAAAGATCACAGAGAGAGAGTCCGGAAACTTACCAACTTTCAAAATTATACGATTCCACATCCTTGGGAATGGCATTGGCATTGTCAATGCGATAGTCGATGAAGGATTTCGCCTGGGACAGAGCCCCAAGGCAACTGCATATCAGCAGGAGCAGCTGGATGCCCACTAACCTGGTCATATCGACACTACTCTTTTCAACTCTTTTCACTTGGGTTCTCTAATTATAGGATATTGTAGTAGGATCTAAGTGGTGTTGTATAAGTACAGAGTGCTGCAGTTCGCTGGCTGATATATTCAAGAGAACTTCACTTCAGGGAATATAATATATGGTATATATGTATATACATATATTGTATCCCTAAATTCGACCTGCCACACGCGAAGCACGAGCACAACCAGCGCCAGTCAGCGCAAGAATACTTCTAACTGTTTCCCCCGTTTCCAATTTTATAAAAAAAACGACGACCTACAACGATCTACGACGACGACGGGCGATCGATCCACGAACGACTCACGAACGATCGTTGGAGCAAGGTGGGAAACTGGAGGAACGGAACCACCGCTCGTGCCGCTTTGGGGGCGCGTTCAATCTATTTATAAAATCGTTAAAGTGGCCCCAAGCCGAAGCCGAAGCAGAAGTAGAAGTAGAAACCGAAAGCTAGTACCGTATTCAAATCGAGTGTATCATGTAATGCAGACCTAACCTATCTGTGTATCTGTCAGATTCATTTGCTGTCGCCCGTTTGCTGCACCGATATTGTTTAATCTTTAGCTTTTCCTTCAATTAAAAGGGTTTTTGGCACACTCAAATATTTTGCATACGACAGATATCTGACGAATGAATGATTGAATGAATATTCATGAGAGTAACGGCAGAGCCTTGAAATACATATCCATATCCATAAATACAATTCCTACAAAGTGGTGCCCTGCCCGCATCAATTGATGAATTATGGAGCATAGAATAGAATATAATGGAATATATATTTTGTGTGGTTTAGTTTTAGGACGTTCCACTGTAGTGTAGAGGCTTTACAGATAAGGGACGTCTTTCTTTTCTTTGTTTTTTTTGGCACTTTTAGGCCTAGTTAAAATGCTAATTAAAACCCATTAAAGTCACTTCAATTGTTCCACTTTTAAAGATAAAGCTGCAACGTTCTCAGCAGCGTTTATCAGGAATCCAGAACGAGCTATAAAAATGGAAATTTCTTGACAGATTTTCCATATACATAATTCAGAGCTACCTTGCCCCCGATATGAAGATACAATTAAGGGAATAACCCGCCGATTGTACTCCACTTTTGCTCCAGTATTTACTAATTCACTAATAATATCTTAGTATGCACATATGTATGTATGTTCAGCTCTATAAATAGTATGGGATCGGGCGATCGGGCAGCCGACACGACACGTGTCTGGCCACACAAATATAGCAATGAAACGGAATTGCGACGTTTCGCTGGAACCTGATGACGTCTCTCTTTCTTTGTGGGTGGTTTGTGGTGGTGGCTGTACCACTAACAAGTCTTAATTGAACTGATTTGCTGAATAAGGATTGCATTTGTGACATATGTATAGCATATGGATTTATGTGTACTCTCGTTAACGAAAATCAAGATCAAAATCTCTAAACTGCGTTGCAAACGTTGCAAATCTAAAGATTCATATAACAAAGAGAAAGGCTATACTCGGCAGCAGATTGGGATCTGGGTTTGAAGATTCACCCAAACTACAGCTATTCTGAACGAAAACGTTCTTCTACGATATTTTCCTGATCAATAACCGGAAAATTGAACAACATTTTAAAGTGATTTATTGCATATTCGGAGACTGAACTCAACACCAACAAAATCACATCTCGTTGGGTTAGGCAGCATTAAGATTATGATGGATCGCATTACGATGATATAAGAGGCCCCCGGCCCCCCCCCCTGCGGAGTCTATGGGCATCTCTGGGGGCTGCGGAGAACAGAAAACAAAAGGCAGGCAAATGGAAAACTAAAAATGCCAGCAAACGGCACAATTGTGCTTTATGGGAGAGAGAAACAGATCCCCGAACAGAAACCATTGTTTCGCTACGTTTCTGTGACGACAGCGCACCAGCGGACCGGCGGACCGGCGGACCAGCGGGAACAGCAAACAATTGCATCTGAATCAATGATGTTGCACGTCACACGGGCACAGGTGGCACTGACCATTAGCAGTGAAACCCATTCGAATCGCAGTTAGTTTGAGTGCAGATTGTAGTCACAGTAGCGTTACAGCCAATGAATCACAAGCAAAACGGAAGCAGATATGGGGCTACCAAACGTTGAAGAACAAACTAGTATTAGTTCTCAGTTCCGAACAGACTTGATCAATATTTGAACGGGTGTAATGGCCTTTTTTCAATCGATAACTAAGGCTCCGAACCGCACCTGCTGGATGACAAATGGAAACAAACCCCCAACTCTTCTACATACATACATATGTATTTATGTACGTGATAGGCGTTTACAAATATTGTTAAATTCCATTTTTTGAAAAGGGAGCTTCCGATTCCGCATAGCACAAAAAAGAATTTTGTTTAACGATTCCGGATTGGCATTCTATATAAATCATACGAAATGCAACAAGAGACTCGACTCCCACAGATAATTATCGTAAAACTATTATTTTTGAGGGGTTTCTCAAGTGCGTGCATAAAATAATGAGATATTTCTTGAATGGAATCGGGTTCGGATTCGTATTCAGATTCGGATTCCCTCACTCCCACCATTCATCTGGTTTTTTATTATGTTTACTATTGTCATTATACATCTTTTACGATTGTCGTCATCGGGCTAGCAAGTGCTAAATGAAAATGACGTCCCGTTCCCAAAAAGCGACCTGTTCCGATTGAGAAACGAGCTGCCAATTCTCGTTCAAGGACAATCATTAATCATTATGTGGGCCATGCCATTCACAATTGTATGTTTTATTTGACTAATCATTATAATAACTACAATATACCTCAGTTCAGTTCAGTCTCGTTCATTCAATATGATTTGTTTAGGCGCACAAAAGACACGAAAACTGGAAAAGTAATTAAGAAGCCCCCGTGCATCAGGTGGAATTAACTTGTTTTTGCCAGTATTTTTTGGTGCTCCCGAAACCTTCGAGAGGTCATTGATGTGCCGCCAAATCGCCAAAAAGTTTGCCAAGAATTTTACACAAGAAACGCCTTGAAAGAGTGTTTTGCAGAGAGTTGATTCTGTTGGGAACTCACAGGCCCAACAACTAATTGTAGTGGCCTGGCCACTCAACTCGAGTGTCCCGAGTGGATGATAAGCCGATAGGCCTTTATCGTCTTAATCTCCGATTTGCGATTGTCCGGACGTCATTGACGAAAGTTTGTCAAGGTAACTTTTAGATCTTGAATTCAATAATTTGCCAAAGGTGAAGTGGTGGAATTATTGGAATTTCCAAGGCAAGACCCTCACGCTCTTCAGGTTGATAGGAATTCCATTTCCACAATTGCCAATTAAAATTACTAACTCAAGTTCGGGGGCAACTGATAAACGATTAAGAAAAACTGCCTATCGATGGAGGAGTTGGGGAGGGGAATAAACGTGTTTCGGCAATCAGGAGGAGAGGCAGCAGCAGCAAGTACTCCGTACTCTTTCCAGTCTGTCTGGATTTGCGCGACACTTTTCGGTTCATAATGAGTCTACAAAGACTCTTCATTAACATACACTCGGATCGTTTAAGTCTCCGAAAAGGTGGGGATCATTGGATCATTGACATTTAGTACTAAACAAAATACAACACGAGTAGCCGTTTGGAAACGAGATCTAAGCAGAGTGTTGGGGGAAAACAGTCGTAATATCAGCGAGGCGAATAGGTGGAAAAACTGTCAGCGAACTGTTGCAGGGGGAAGAACAGAGGAGCAGCAACCACAACACAACAAATTGTATGGAAAATTATACGATAATTGCTGCCACTGCTCCGCCTGAGAGTTTAACTCAATTACGAAATTAAGTTTCAATTCAAAAAAAAGTAACAATTATTTATATTATTCTTTGGTTTGAAATGAGTTTTCACTTTGTTCGCGCATATCACACACTTTTGTTATTGGCAGTCCGCGCCGATGTGTGCGAGTTTTTATAACTCTCACATTATCTCGGTTTTGCGGCACTTGATTATTATTATACTACATGTATTATATACTATATGTGTATGCAGGCAGGGACTATATATGTACTGCTCGTACGAGTAGTAGTATTTCTTTCTAATCAAAATTCACTGCTCGACGGATAGACAGCTCTCCAGCTCCTCCGGGAACAGATGTTGAGCGTTTGAGGGCAGCTGTCAGACTGCCTTTAAATGAGATTTACATACATTTTTCCCCAGAATCCCCCGGACCAGATCAGACCAGAACAGATCGGAACAGAGTCGTCGAAATCTTTAACTGTACCCACTGGTTAAATAATCTTCTCAAACTTTCAGCCGTTACTCCGAATTGAAATGTGGTTCGTTCCTGGCGAAAAGTTATTGTTAAATAATTTCAAGTGAAGCGTAAATTTGCTTGTTTGCTGAATGAGTGATTGGTGGATTATGAAAGTGTTTTGCCATTTCCTCCACACTCGGTACACGTCGTAGTACTGTTCTGAACCGAATTGCTTTCAGTACTTGACACAGCTTTAAGATCGTAAATACTTCAGTTAAATTTCCTATAGCTCTCCTCTGGTAATAAATAAGCTACAACGATAAGGTTCAATTGTACACATGAGAAGAGTCAACGTGGTAATTAAGAGCCAGTACTAGAACACGTACTATTGTTGGTAATAAATTTCTGATAATAAATACGAGTATTTTTGATTTAGTAAATAAGATTAATTAGTTCGAAGGTAGGGCAAAGAATGCTCATTAGGAATACTCTATCGGGAGAAGTGAAAACTTACTATAGCCCCAGTGAAGTGCCATTCTTTCAGTATAGAGTATACAATGTTCGATCGACACAGCAGCAGTGCCATAAACCAATACTTTTACTAAGGTTAGCCAAGGTCAGCCGTCTCTTTAGTGGCAACCGCAGAGCAGAGTACAATGAACGCATTCGATCTGCCTTGACACTCACCTGGCTCTATGCCGAATACTCCAACTTCTAATCGCAATCAGATTAGATTTAATCAACGCCCCAGAGAACAGCTTAAGACAGCCGCGCCCTTTGGAGCGCAATATAGTGATGAGGTGATGCATACGAGCTCTGAGTATTATCACTTTTCAACTGAGACTGGGAATGGAGGGGGATCTGTCTGAAAAAGATGCCCTGGTGTCTGTCTGTCTGTCTGTCAGAGTCAGAGATGATAACAAGAGAGCGCTGATAATAAGCGTTTTGTTGCAGTAGCTGGACCAACAAAGTATGATCCTCCAGTGCGGTGCGCTATGGCAATCGATGTGCCAGGGGAATTGAGGAGGCATGGCATAACCTGTTCCCCCATTACATATGAACTGGACACACCGCCTGGAAAGAGCCAATCACCGATCAGCTGCGACGACCACACGGAAAATCCGTCAGATCCAATGCGAAACGTGACTAGAGGCAGCTGCTTTTACAGTTTAAACAATTCCCTGTAATGAGTATATATTCTGCATGCATTTATGAGCAAGTAATTGAGAGAAATCTAGGAATAATGGTAGCTATCAACGAATATAGAGACAGTTTTCTGTTAAACAGGGTTTGATGTGACTAACAAACACTTTATTAAAACTATTCATCACTTGAATACTATAGATAGCAGTACTTTAGATGCAATACATCCAGCAGCAGAAGCAACATACATAAGTGCCAGGACCATTCCTTATTGGATCACCAAATATTGGTCTTAACGAGCTGAGCTCGTTATGTCTCACTAGCACTGATCTGTTTCACAGAATTACGTCTACATTAAGTATACGTTGATTACTGGAAATTAGAACTGAAGCCGTTAAATCTGTTGCATACTGTTGGGCGGGTAGCAATGTAGAAGATGCATGTAAAAACCATGTAAGTGTCAAGTGTCAATTCGTGGCGTGTAATGAAATAAATACATACAATATGTACATATTTGTGATCTATGATTTGCTGCGCTGAAGCATTAGTTTTTAATAATTAATTCTTTACCAGAAAGAATAAAAACAAATCTACTGTAAAATTGACTGGAACCGGAATTTTAAGCGTCGCTGCCAACTTGAAAATGCAAACGGATGGAATTCGTCAAGCGTCGGAACTGGAAAACTGCAAAGTACGAATGTCGATAGTCATGCAATCAGCTACCTGTATTACCGGATTCTCCAGGGCAATTTAGATTCGTAGAAATCGATGAAGGGGCTCGCCTATCAGAAGATGGGGGCGCGTTGTGCTGATAGCACTGATAGCACCAGTCCTTAAGTTCAGTTCTTACAACTCAAAGTGCACATGCATTTCTTCCAGTGATTCATATTTCCCACACCTGTTGTACGTCGGGTACTTTTTGCCTCTTGCCAACTAAAATTCCAAAGGTGGCACCAACACAAGGTCGTATGTGACATCGGGTCCGACACGTGCTTAACAACTCTGCTGGCTAAATATTGATATATTTTTGTACTGCTTTTAAATGCATTGCAGTGCACATTTGTCACGAAAGTGCATGGAAATTGTCGAAAGTATTACACTGTTTACACGTCCACTTAACGCTAATACCCGCTCGAGAACCGCTGCTACCAGAAACGAAACCCTTTAAACTTCAGCTATAAATGAAATAGTACGAGAGTTACTCTCTTCTTCTTGGTGTACGAGTATTATACCATTTACTCTCGTTTCCATTTGGAGACCACTTGAGAACACAAATATCGAAAAGCAAAACAAAATGAAAACAGTTGTCAGCTAATCGAAAGCGAAGTTTAAATACTCTCCAATAGCTGCATCGAAGGGAAGTACTCAGTTTTAGTACATCCTTACATCAGAAGGAAATGCCTTCTTTGGAGATCGAAGATCTTTTGGCAGCTACAGTACTTTTGGATATTGATCGACAAAACTTCTGATGATGACATGACAACAAATAGCCTTTCATAGGGTATACAAACAACGCATAGGACAGAGGAAATTTTGGCCGGCTGGCACCACCAGTGTGCGTAAGTAAGCGATAAAACAAAAACAAAAGCGAAAAACAGAATCGAGAAAAACAAAAACTATGGCATTGGCACCGAATCACAGAATAGCAAAATAGCAGCAGCAGCGATTTAAAATAAAACTATAAACTATATGTATCCCTATGGGATACGATACCGATTGGCGAGACATTTTGGCCAACTCCCCCGCTGGCCCGGGGGCAGGACAGGGGAGGAAAGTGAAAGCACTCTTCTAGACAGCAGAGCAGATGGCTTTCCTTGGCAATCGAATGCACATTTCTGCAGTTCTGCCAGCTTATGCAACCGCAGAACCGTATCGAAAAAAAACATAATCACACCAAAGAAATCTACTCACCCGTTTCCGTTTATTTTGTGATTGGTGGTAGGACCCGTTTGAGCAGCCATGGTGCGGATAAGGATGGTTTCTGGAGTTGCGGCGAGCACTTTGCAAATAGCCGCAGCGCAGCGAGTGGCACACACAGATTTTAATTTGGCTAAAATTTTCTTGCGTTTTGTTTTTGTCTTGTTTTTCCTTTGCCACTGAACTTCGATCACTTTATTGCTCCGTTTTGCCGCTTTAGCTTCTCTTCAGCGTTAGCGTTTTTGGCCCACTTGTTGTTTGTCCGAGCTTTTTTCGCCACCGAATGACGATCGCGCTAACTTACGGTTTATTAAATAGTTTCGCTTCTAAATACAACCTCTCGCGTGCTCTCCACACCACACCACATTAGCATTACATATCCAAAAGTGGCCCCACAGGCAGAGAGAAGAAGAGAGAGCAGAGCACATTGGTTGGTTGTGTGGTTTTACACTGTTCAACAAACTCTTGAGCGTCGTGGCTTGGCTTCAGTTATCACTCTCGAAAAGGGAAGAAACGAAAGCCAGCCCATGTCGGATAGTATAAATATACCAGCTGTTGTCGAGTGGGAGAGAAAAAGAGAAAAGAGAGGGGTCCGGTTCGTTCTCATCGTGTGTGACGAGCGTCACGAGTGTATATTCCGCCCGCCGGTTCTTTTCCTACACTGTACCCTTTTCCTCTCCCGATATATGAATACTCTTCGTTCTTGCATAAAATTTCGTTGTTTGTACTTCTCGCACTCTGACGGCCTTCGTGTTTTATGCAATTATCAAGAGAATCTGAAATCTGACGTGTTGACAGTAAAACAGCAAGAAAGACCGACCCCCTAAATAAAATGTTTAGGAACATTTCACAAACATACTATATATTTATGTCACTTTCAAGGTGCCCTTGCCAATTGCTGAGTACCATAAGTAGGTACCTTTGCCAGACAAACCGGTTCCGTTCCAAAAATGATGTGATGTGAGTGTAGAAATGTTGTCAAAACAAGACATTTTTCTCTCAAGATATCAATGTACAATGTACATGGTTCAAGCAGCCGCAGCGCAAAAGAGAGACACAAAAGATAAGCAAAAAGTTATCGGAACAACTCCATTACCAAGTGCGAATCACATTATTCAGAAGTTAAATATAACATATCAAAGGGTTCCGAATTCACAGTAAATCAGTTATCAAATCAACTCGAAATAAAAGGTAAATCTCGGTAAGTCTCAGAGAGTGAGAGCAAGGGAAACCAGTTTTTCAACCTTTCAGATATTCACCACAAAAGCATATACACTTAGTATAGTCGAATGTCCAGACACCGCTTTATATATAGGACATACATACATCCATATGTACATAGTTTTTTAAAAGTGTTCAAGTGTTAAGGGGCTCGTCAAGAGCAGAGCATACACACAAATCTTTGCTTAAGTTTTGAGATAAATATTTCATAAGAATTATTTATATTTCACGTGAGCAGATATACATTTGAAAACAATGTGGCCAGGTTTTCAGTGCATTAAACTTTTCCTTTCGCTATTTATTCCATTCCTGTACATCCATTTATCTATAGTCCATATAGAAGTGTTGAGTTGATTGCCCTAGAGCACTTTAGTCTCAATTGTCTGCTCCTGCTCCCTCGACACTTGAAAGAGGAGGCCTGTCTTTTGAGAAAATCTAGTGGCCGGATTGAAACTGAGGGTAAATTGAATCCAATTGAATCAGCCCATACCCATCCCATCCCATCCCATCCAGCCTGCGAGCAGATTTGCAATTGTTTTTGAGAGTGGTGCAAAGCACAGGAACGGAAACCCTAATTTAATCGTGTTAATTTATTCCAATTTAAAGAAACAGAGAAAACGAAAATATTCCCTAATAGAATTGCATTTGAATGCTGTTCTGTGCGGGTCTGGTGTTACATTCCAGAGGTCAAGCTGTTATGCAAATGGAACAATATAGCTAAATGGGAAAGTGTAAACAAAGTTAACTTGTTTTTTTCCCGCTTATCTGCGTAGTTGGTCTTTTGGGGGCTCGTCAGTCTATAAAGTGCAAATCTGAACGATATTCACATATAAGATAAGGCTCCGATGATTACTCATCCCTAAGCTACGAGTAATGTAATCCGAATCCCATCCAGTAACATGATCGGCCTACGTTACCACCAATCCTAAACGGTATACTGTAAAAGCTTTATCGAGCCAAGCACCATTTATTGTTTGTTTATTCGTCTGCCAGCCATATGGTTTGCCATGCGATTACATGGGCGAGTATGTAAGTCTGTTCAGGTGTCTGGTCTGCGATATAAATACACCAATAGTACGAGTCTGTGGCGGAATGAGCAATTAATCGACTCTTATCACAAGAATTGGCACTGCCTGGCACTTTTTTGCTGTTACTAATAGCACAATTTGTTTATCGCATATTATTTTCGTTCCGATGAAAAGCTCTGCTCTGTCTGCACGTGTCTTTAAAAACGGAGACGCAGGAGCGCGGCCAACCGGCGAAACGGGACGGCATCGACTAACATTTGAAAACTCCAAGCGATAAAAGGGGATACCGAAAATAAATGACGCAAAAGAAAGATAAGTCGCGCAACCGGCGCACCCTGCTAGGAGGGGGTGTCCAGGCGGACGGCCCCAGGATGGAGCCAGCAAAAACGAACTAAGAAAAAAGGTGGTCATATAACCATTTATCCTAAAAGTATGCTTCATAATTTATCCCAGATTTCAAATGGAAATAGTTAATAATTTTCACATGTTGTTCATATATTTTAGTGCCTCGTCTTGTGCCTCTGCGGTGAAGTCATTGCTCTAGAACTTTTGGTGCTCCGGTTTGGTAGGTTTGGTTTCCCGCATGTGACAAATTCAAATAAATCCGACACATGACGCCATAAATGACGAAAGCACAACCAAAATGACTGAGAAGGGAACGTCTAAAACGTTCGTTGAGCGTCCAAAGTACCCTAGGAAATAAAACAGACTTTAGCAATATTCGATAAATCATCGATGCTTATCTACTCTACGTATTTACTTAATCTCCTCAAACTGACTAGAGCGATATTAAGTGCTGTGTCCGAAACTAATATACCCTCTTTCGCTCCCTCTTAAGCTTTCGCTGTGCTTGATGACATCAGCAGCAGCTTTTGCTAAACTCTGACTCATAGAAGTGCCGAGAGAAACTAGTTACGAAAACTACCCTTGAAACACCGAAGTCGTCATACACTCTTTCAAGTCTAAAATGACTTATATATTTTGTAGGTGTACCATATATATATGTACTTATGCTACACATAATCATGGAGGAAATGATTAATAAAATCAACATACTGCACCAAAAGGCATGCATATGCATGCAGAAATCAAAAATAGTTACCGGCAGGTACAGTCGTCTACTTTCTGGTAACCAGACACAATGATCGCACACCACAACACAATGCCAGAGCGAAAGCTGTTGGAGCTTTTAGTCTGTTTTCGCACTGATGCCGCTCTCTCACCCATTTGGGTCGTGTGGGGCTTACTTCGCCGGTAAATTAGCTCTATGACGGCAGTTCCAATCTGAATCTCAATAAGCGAACAACGTAAAGTGAAAAACAGCAATCATGACCATTGGTGAGTACCTTGGAGTGAGTGTGGGTGGAGTGCATAGAGCTATTGGATAATGGAATATTATTAATTGGGTAAGCGTTGACACAAAGAGACACAGCGGCAAGTGGAATACAGAGAAACTTTTGGCCCAACGCCCAAAGCAAAAGCAGAAGCAGAAGCAAAAGAACTGTGTCAGTATTCTCCTAGAATCGAAAACATCTGAAGTAAACGAAACATATAAATCATCTGGTGGGGAAGATTTCTGATTGTTAGGTTATTTTTTATAGTGTCAATTGATTTATGCCCTGAAAAGATGTAAAGTAGTTTCGCGGGACTGGACTGTGAAGAACGTAGGCAACTTTCACCTTGTCATCATCCAGATTCAATTATCGTGCAAACGCGTACAACATCTAATTTTGTTGCCATTCAAATTGTCCGAAAATCATACATAGTACACAGCAAATCAGACTGAGTCACACCTTGAGTCTTCGCCTTGAACTCTGGCAATAATCAATAAGAATGTGCTAGGGAGGAACCAGAACCTGGGGGTCAGACACGCGAGATGCACCTAAATGATGTCATGGGACTAATGTTGCTTAGGAAAACTTTTCGTGTAACAATCACACAGATCCAAACAGATCCAGTCAAATGTTCGTATCTGTTCGAGTATGGGTTACAGACACCATAGACCTGGCTCACCTCACTCTTGAGCTATAAGCTGGGCTCGGCCGTAGCTTGAGTGCTAGAACGGGATAGAACATTTCAGAAAGAACGAACAGCAATCGGCATGACATCACGCCGAATGCCGCTAATAAAGAAGCGAAAACAAAAACAGACGCTAAACATTCTGAGAAACATTCTATATCTGTCGTGGTATACATATAGAATATATAAACATAAAAATAACAGCGAATTCTTTTGCGGTACAGCCTGTTCCAGTTCTGATATTTCTGATAGATTCACTCTGTGGTTTGTGGCAGATGTTTGGCGATCAAACATTCGATCAAACCTCCAAACCTTCCCACCACTCAGATGTGGTTACAGGTACAGTTGCAACAAAAGCTAAAAGAGTGCCTCTTTTTTTCACAGAAATCAACACACCCGATAAATTGGAGTACCAGTTCTTCCCGGCCAGCGGTGGAGTGTTCACCTTCAAGGTGCGCTCGCCCAAGGATGCCCATCTGGCTCTGACCCCCTCCCCACAAGAGAGCGGACCCATCTACGAGATCTTCCTGGGCGGATGGGAGAATACCAAGTCGGTGATCCGCAAGGACCGCCAAAAGCCCGAGTTGGTGGAGGTGCCCACGCCCGGGATTCTGGACGCCGGAGAGTTCCGCGGCTTCTGGATTCGCTGGTACGACAATGTCATTACTGTGGGTCGTGAGGGCGATGCTGCCGCCTTCCTCTCTTACGACGCCGGAGACCTGTTCCCGGTGAACTTTGTCGGCATCTGCACCGGCTGGGGTGCCAGCGGTACCTGGTTGTTGGATGGTGAGTTTTGGGACTGGAGGATCACAAAATGGCCCTGAGAGTAACCCAAATATTCTCTTACAGACTCTGCCCCATCGGCCCCGGCCATGGGCTTTGCTGCTCCAACGGGCAGTGGTCCCGGATGCTGGGTGCCAGCCGCCAACGGAGAGGTGCCACCAAATTCCATGCAGGGAGGATTCGACGGAAGTGAGCAGTTGTACATTGCACGCGCCCGCCATGAGGGTGATCTGATTCCCGGCAAGCTGCATCCTTCGCACGGGGTCACCTACATTGCCTACGGAGGCGGCGAGCACGGACACGGCGAATACGAGGTCCTGTGCGCCGGCGGCGGCCAATGGGTCCCCGTCGAGGCTGGCAACATTCCACCCAACGCGCTGCCCGCCGGCGAGACTGCCGAAGGTGAGCCCCTGTTCATCGGCCGCGCCACCCACGACGGCACCATAACCGTGGGAAAGGTTCAGCCCTCTCACGGCTGCTGCTACATCCCGTACGGCGGCGAGGAGCTGGCCTACAAGGAGTTCGAGATCTACGTCGCCAACTAAATCTAGGATACCCTTTGGGAATCTCGGAATCTCTGAGGAAACACGCACTGAATCACAATTGTTTATCTGCGCGGCTTACAGTTCAACTGGACGCATAAATTATGGATTATATTTATTCTTGCATTTCTATTCAATATTGTTAACGAATCTCGAATCGACGTCCGAAAGTTTATAATTTTGTTCGCACAAATTGCTAAAATAAACATTGTATATGTTTAAGAAAAATAAAAAACACGCCCTAAAGTAGGCAACTACATGTTGAATTGTCTCTGATGGAAATGCTTGGACGGAAAAGTGATACTTAAATGAGAAATCGGGGTAAATATTTTCTTTGAGATCTGTCCCTAACGACAAGAGATTGTTTCCGAAAGAATCCTTGGATTGGACTGTCGTACTTCTGTGGATGATAATTTAAATGCTTTCCAATGAGAGAAGTTCTGTTTTGCCCCTCGGATTACATTTATCTATGAAATACCAATGAAAGTATAATTAGAACGAAAATTAATTGACAAATTTCTTATCCCCTAATTTAATGGGTCTATAAAGTTCCTTCACCGAAGAGCTAAGTGATGGGCAACAGAAATCAGTTTGAAATTGAGATACAGAGTCCCATAAATATTGCACATTCAAAACATTTTCGAGTACATAATCTTCAATAAATTTGTCAGTCGAGTGGAGGAGCTATCAGCATACCTACATGACCGTAGATAAGGATAAGGATAGGGATAACGATAGGGCCCATGGCCTATGGTAGGAAGGTATAAATACAGTGAGGGATTCGATCTCAGCCAGCATTACTGAAATGGGAAAACTATTGACACTACTCGTGGCCCTCTGCCTGAGCCAGGTGATCGGTGCTGAACGTGAGTGCAACTATAAGTCGTGTTGTATCCGATAATATCCTTTTAACAAATCCAGGCATCGTGAACTGCTATTGGGGCACGTGGGCGAACTACCGCAGCGGCAATGGAAAGTTCGATGTCTCCAACATCGACGCTGGTCTGTGCACGCATCTGAGCTATTCCTTCTTCGGGATCAACGACAATGGCGATATTAACTCCCTGGACACGTGGCTGGACTACGATCTGGGCTTCATTAGCCAGGCCGTCGGTCTGAAGCGTCAGAATCCCAATCTGAAGGTCCTCGCCGTGGTCGGCGGCTGGAACGAGGGATCCACCAAGTACTCCTCGATGGCCGGTGACTGGTACAAGCGCCAGAACTTCATCAACTCGGCCCTCAACCTGCTGCGTAACAATGGATTCGATGGATTGGATCTGGACTGGGAATACCCCAATCAACGTGGTGGCAACTGGGACGATCGCTCCAACTTTGTGACCCTGCTGCGAGAAATCAAGGAAGCGTAAGTCCACAGTCCCAATCACCTAAGAATCACCCTTTATCTGAAAACAACCATTTTCTCCTATAGCTTTGCGCCCTACGGCTATGAGCTGGGAATCGCTGTCGGTGCGGGAGAATCGCTGGCCAGCGGCTGCTATGAGATCGCCAACATCGCCCAGCACGTGAACTTCATCAACGTGATGACCTATGACTTCGCCATGGCTTCCGATGGCTACACGGGCTTCAACGCGCCCCAGTGGGCTGTGGAGAATGCCATCAACTTCTGGCTCAGCCAGGGTGCTCCTGCCAACAAGCTCGTCCTCGGTGTTGGTACTTACGGTCACAGCTACCAGCTGTCCGACTCCTCCCAGAACTGGCCTGGAGCACCGTGCCGCGGAGCCGGTAATTCCGGCCCCTACACTGGCGACAGCGGATACATGGGCTACAACGAGATCTGTTTGAACAACTGGTACACCGTCTTCGACTACAACAACGCCGCTCCCTACGCCTACTCTGGCGACCAGTGGGTCAGCTACGACAATGTCCTCAGTGTGCAGTACAAGATGGACTTTGCTCTGTCCAAGAATCTGGCCGGTGCCATGATCTGGTCTCTGGAGACCGACGACTACCGCGGACAGTGCGGCGAGTCCTATCCGCTCCTGAAGACCATCAACAGGAAGTTGCGTTGGTAAATGCTTTAGGATCGAGTACAAGTACTATAAATAAAGAAATTATGTATTGAAAACAATCTGGCTATTATTCTTGGTTCTCTTAATCATTGGGATATCACACACAAGCAATCCTATATGGCTTACTTCGCAAGTAGTGGGGCTTATTGGTTTTAGATGAGTATTGCTATCCCAGATGATATGGGGAAACTGGGGGAACGGATCGAGGAATAGTTCATTGAATGCTTAAGACTAATTAATTCATAGTTATAAAGCAAGCATTTGTTTGGTTGCAATCCAAAGTCTTGGTAATGGACATCAATTGTCCGTACTTTGCTGATCTTTGTGTATATTTATAGTAATGCCCACGATCGTATGACACAGACATTCCATAAGCTGAAAGATCCAGCAGTTGTGACTCTCTCAAGCTGTGGCATATTTTGGGGGGCTACAGAGTCCAATCAATCTACTTGAGATCCGATCCCTTGAAAGGTGAAAGAGTACTTACCCTATCGTTAGCTTAAAGGCGAGTTTTGAATTACTGCCATGCCAAGCACGAGCACAATTTCAAGATGCACTCCAGAGGAGACTCCAAAATGTATATTTATTAACATAATTTAATCTCAAATACATGGAGATATCGACGTTGACAGGTGTTTTGTGTCGATGGGCACTTGAATAGTTGAAATCTCGTTGGTGGATGCAATATATCAGGGAACTGTTTTGCTTTACGGCGATTACGATCACTAAGAGACTTATCTACGCCACAAACAAACTTCATGTTCCCGATAGATAAGAGCTCTTCGGCAATCGGAATCGGAGGCACTATATAAGCCACGCCAGAGCAGGCCCTAAGCCATAACCTCTTTAGAGCGTGTATACCATGAAGCTATACTCATTCTGGGCATTTGCAGTGCTCTGCCTCTGCCTAGGCCAAGTGGCCACCAGCGAGAGTAAGTTCGTTTCGAAAGGGAGCTGGAAGATCTCTGATCCTAACCCATTATCAATCCATCATCTCCTGCAGAGCTGGTCAACTGCTATTGGGGCACCTGGGCCAACTATCGTCCGGGCGATGGCAAGTTCACGCCCTCCGATATCGATCCCTTCCTGTGCACCCACATCAGCTACACCTTCTTCGGGATCGGCGATGGGGGCGAGTTCAAGTCCCTTGACACCTGGTTGGACATGGACGATGGACTGGGTAAGTGACCTAAGCTGCTGAAGGTGTTAGCTTTCCTCCTGGAGATCTCTCTATTCGCTCTTTTTTGGACGAAAAGGCTTCATCAGTCAGACCATTGCCCTGAAGCAACGGAATCCCAAGCTTAAGATCCTGGCTGTAGTGGGTGGGTGGAACGAGGGCTCCATTAAGTACTCGGAAATGGCCGCCGATCCAGGCAAGCGTGCCACCTTTATCTCCACCAGTTTGGCGTTTATCCAGCAATACGGCTTTGACGGTCTGGACCTCGACTGGGAATATCCCGGGCAGCGCGGAGGCAATGAGGAGGCAGATCGCGTCAACTTTGTCACCCTTCTCCGTGAAATCAAGGAAACGTGAGTCTACGATATATCCAGAAGAAGTTAGAGCTCAATTCTTAGATCTCTCTCGTCTAAAACACAGCTACGATCGGTATGGCCTGGAGCTGGGCATTGCTGTGGGCGCGTCTGAAAAGTCGGCGAAAATCTCGTATGATATTCCGGCCATTTCCCAGCACCTAACCTTCATCAATGTGATGACCTACGACTTCCACATGGCTCTCGATGGCTACCTGGGCTTGAATGCCCCCCTGCCCGAGGTGACCGAGTCCATTGACTACTGGCTGGCTCAAGGTATCCACAACAGCCTGCCTTTTCCGACTCAGAACTAGCCTCTTAATCGGTACTCCTTTACTTTACAGGTGCACCCGCTGAGAAGCTGATCCTGGGCATTGGCTTCTATGGTCACAGCTACCAAATGGCCGATGCCTCACAAAATTGGCCTGGAGCCGCTTGCATTGGCCCTGGCTCCGCTGGCGTGTACACGCGAGAGAACGGATTCATGGGATACCACGAGATCTGCTTGAACAATTGGCAGACTGTGTTCGACCAGGAGAATGGTGCCCCGTACGCATTCCAGGGCGATCAGTGGATAGGCTACGATAATCCCGAGAGCATCGAGATGAAGATGAAGCTGGTCGAGTCGCGCAACCTGGGCGGTGCCATGATGTGGTCCATTGAGACGGACGACTTCCGCGGCCTCTGTGGAGAGTCATATCCCCTTCTGAAAACCATGAACCGCGCTCTCGGCAAGGAGGTGAGCGGCGGCGGCGGCGGCGGAGGTGGTGGCAATGTGACACCAGCTCCCACTCCTGGTCCAACTCAGGGCGGTGGCGGTGGCGGTGGTGGATCTGGATCCCCAGCTGGAGATTGCTCCAGCGATGGTTATTTCCTGCACAGCAGCGACTGCAGCAGATACTACCAGTGCGTCGGTGGCCTCCGCTACGATTTCGAGTGCACCCCGGGCCTCCACTTCGATGTATCCATCAACACCTGCAATTGGCCGGAAGAGGCCAACTGTCCCTACTAAAATTAATGCAAAAATACAACCAAATCAGAGTTTAATCAGACTATAAACACAGAGATCTTTAAGTGGCCAAAAATACTGGCCGGACCCCTGCAACGATTGAAAGATAATCCCAGATTTATGACTAAACAAATTACGATTAGATTCCATGAACAAAAAAAAACACTTTCGATACTTCGTGCCAATAGTGCTCATAGTATTCAAAATTAGTCACTTGTCCACCGCCCGGCGATCCGGCAGGTCTAGTGATAATGCCTTAACAAGCCATGAGTCAATTTCAATATTGCATTATTGATAAGCGGAATTATAATGCAATTGTCCTCGAAACCATAATATTTACCCCTACAAGGCGATTCCATTGAAATGTATGTTACACATTTGGTACACATTACACAGTATAGTCTCGTAAACTGCTGTCACTATGATTCATACACGACATTCTTGGATTGCCTACTACCATCTGATATATTTTTAGCACTACCAGCAAGTTTCGATAAGAACATTTAGATCAAGTTTGCTTTGGACTCGACATTAAATTGAGAATACAGAATAGGGGCATTACAAGTATTTTTTTTTTAAATTTCTATATTTTTAGTCTGGGAAATTTCAAGTTTTATTCTATTCTTTTGAATTGTGCTCATCATGTGCTCACTTAATTGTGCGTTTTTGCTGATCATCTTTATGATCAGCGGCTGTGCGGCGAAGGATTGTAAGTACAAAGGGGGAAAGAGAGAGGAGTAAAGAGGAATCCCAGAGAGTAAAGTATTGTTTGCGCAGTTAAGATATTCTGTGAATACAATTTGGCGTCTTTCGACTATTTGGACGATAGCAAGTTCAGTAGCTGGGAAATCGATCCCAGACTCTGCTCGTATTTGGTCTACGCCAATGGCGTGGGTGTGGATGGGGAGACTGGTAAAGTGAAGATCACGGACAGACATGGAATATTAGAAAACGGTGAGAATACTAGAGCATTTCGATAGAACCGTATCTAAACTCCACCACCAACATACTTAGACCTTCTGAGCTTCGCTTCGATGACTCGGAAAGAAAACATTAGGCGTTTGCTGGTCACGATCGGCGGATGGCAAGAAGAGTCGAGCGACTTCTCCAAGATGGCAGCGGACTCTCGCAAACGGGAACAGTTCATATCCTCGGTGATCGACTTCATATATGAGTGGCGCATGGACGGCATCCAGATCGACTGGCGCTATCCCACGCAGCGCGGCGGCAAGCCTGAGGATCGGAAGAACTTTATTTTGTTGCTCAAAGAGTTGAAGACGATGTACGATAAATACGCTCCACATACCGCTCCGCTGCTACCAAGACACTAATCAATATTCCGTTCTTCCCTAGGATCGATGGGCATGAATTTATTCTGATGGTGGCAGTTTTGGGGCGAACGGACAAGAGCACCCTGGAATACTATGACATTCCCAAATTGGTCCAGCATGTGCATTATGTCAACCTGATGTTCTACGACAATCGGGATCCGTATAAGATGCATCTCAGCTACAACGCCCCACTCTCTGGCAAAAATGGCGTGATTGAATCCGTAAAGCTCTGGAAGAAGCTGAGCAAGGCGCCAGGGAAGCTGATTCTGAACATTCCCCTCTTCGTGCGCTCCTACATTATGGAAAAACACAAGACCACCGTCGGTTCTCCCTGCAAGGGTCCGGGCCTCAAGACAGCCCTGACCCGCAAGTCCGGCTTCATGACCTATAACGAATGGTGCGTACAGGCAGACACGTGGACGCAGAAATTTGACGAGCAGGCACAGGTGCCGTATGCCTATAGGGACGACCATTGGATCAGCTTCGAGAATAACCGCAGCATCACGGAGAAGTTGAAGCTGCTGAAGTCCCAAAATCTTGGTGGCGCAATATCCTCTACAATCGATGCGGATGACTTTTCCGGCAAATGCGGAAAGAAACACGCCCTGGAACGGGTGATACTGGAAACCCTGGACCCCCAGACAGTCCTGGTGGATATGGAGGCTCCAACAGAACCACCACCTTGTCTGAAAGATGGCGTGTTTCGCGACATTAATGATTGTCAGCTCTACTACGTGTGCTCAGCCGGCCATCGATCCGACTACGAATGCCGCTGGCAAGAATTCTTCGACGAGGCCAAGTCCGAATGCAGGCCCATGAAAGAGGTCAAATGTGAGGTATTGGAAGCCGCACTAAAAGAAAGAGAGTTACGCGCTAGAACCCGTTCTATGTAGAATTGTTTCATCACGGATGCTAATACCTTTCCGCCAAATTGATTCTTAAAATTGTGGAGTAGCCCACACCATCCCATACCAGATACTGAGCATATTATATCTAATATCTGAAAGAATTTGCGCTTTTCTTTTCAAACAACTAAAGGGTCCCACAATAGTTTTAGTCAAAGCTGAACGACAAGACAGCATATAGACATACTAACTTTACGACCTCATTCATGCTTCATTTGGTGCACTTCAAGATTTGTATACTTCTATTCTCTTCTATTTGATATTTTATCCAGAACACAGCATACGATACGAGTACTGTCAGAAAAGCGTAAAAATGTTCATTGAAATATTTCCCAAGCAATCTGGTTGCCTTTCTTTTCTTTGCCTTTTAGATTCGATAGAATTCACTATAACAGAATCGCCATGATGGTTATTCAGAAACACATAATACTCCAAACTTTTCAACTCGCCTGATCTAAAATTTACAGAATATAAAACGGGAAAGTTACAAATACATCGGTTAAATTGAATATATTTGTTTGTGTTGTTTAGATTATTAATCCCGTAAATTTCAAGTTTTAATCTTTTGAATTGTGTTCATCATGTGGTCACTTAATTGTGCGTTTGTGCTGATGATCTTCATGATCTACGGCTGTGCGGCGAAGGATTGTAAGTACAAGAGCGGAAAGAGAGAGGAGTAAAGGGGAAACCCAGAGAGTAAAGTATTGTTTGCGCAGTTAAGATATTCTGCCAATACGATATGGGGTCCTTTTACTATAAGAATTCGAGCAAGTTCTTTTCCTGGAACATCGATCTCAGGCTCTGCACGCATTTAGTCTACGGCACTGGCGTGGGTGTGGATGGGGAGACTGGCGACGTGACGATCACTGACAAGTATCTGCTGGTCGAAAATGGTAAGAATAGATAAATTCTACATGTGTACATGGGGGGATGGGATTCAACCTAACCTTCTCGGACTGTACCCTCAGATATATTGAATGTCGCACACCGCCTCAAGCGAGACAACGTTAAAAAGGTAATGTTCACAATAGGCGGATGGCTAGAGGAGTCGAGCGACTTCTCCAAGATGGCAGCGGACGCTCGCAAGCGGGATAGGTTCTTCACGTCGCTGGTCAGATTCATGTACGGGTGGGGCTTCGATGGCGTCCAGATCGACTGGCGTTATCCCACGCAGCGCGGCGGCAAGCCTGAGGATCGGAAGAACTTTATTCTATTGCTGGAGGAGCTGAAGATAATGTACGTAACTTTGAGCCACGGCACAGCTCTTGTGCAACCACTAATAGCTCCCGTTCTTCCCGTTCTCTAGTTGCCAGGAGCATCAATTTATTCTGATGGTGGCAGTTTTGGGGCGAACTGACAAGAGCACCCTGGAGTGGTACGACATTCCCAAACTGGTCCAGTATGTGCACTATATTAACCTAATGCACCACGACAATCGGGATCCGTATAAGATGCATCTCAGCTACAACGCCCCACTCTCTGGCAAAAATGGCGTGATTGAATCCGTAAAGCTCTGGAAGAAGCTGAGCAAAGCGCCAGGGAAGCTGATTCTGAACATTCCCCTCTTCGTGCGCTCCTACATTATGGAAAAACACAAGACCACCGTCGGTTCTCCCTGCAAGGGTCCGGGCCTCAAGACAGCCCTGACCCGCAAGTCCGGCTTCATGACCTATAACGAATGGTGCGTACAGGCAGACACGTGGACGCAGAAATTTGACGAGCAGGCACAGGTGCCGTATGCCTATAGGGACGACCATTGGATTAGCTTCGAGAATAACCGCAGCATCACGGAGAAGTTGAAGCTGCTGAAGTCCCAAAATCTTGGAGGCGCAATATCCTCTACAATCGATGCGGATGACTTTTCCGGCAAATGCGGAAAGAAACACGCCCTGGAACGGGTGATACTGGAAACCCTCGACCCCCAGACAGTCCTGGTGGATATGGATGCTCCAACAGAACCACCACCTTGTCTGAAAGATGGCGTGTTTCGCGACATTAATGATTGTCAGCTCTACTACGTGTGCTCAGCTGGCCATCGATCCGACTACGAATGCCGCTGGCAAGAATTCTTCGACGAGGCCAAGTCCGAATGCAGGCCCATGAAAGAGGTCAAATGTGAGGTATTGGAAGCCGCACTAAAAGCAAGAGAGTTACGCGATAGTACCCGTTCTATGTAGAATTGTTTCATCACGGATGCTAATACCTTTCCGCCAAATTGATTCTTAAAATTGTGGAGTAGCCCACACCATCCCATACCAGATACTGAGCATATTATATCTAATATCTGAAAGAATTTGCGCTTTTCTTTTCAAACAACTAAAGGGTCCCACAATAGTTTTAGTCAAAGCTGAACGACAAGACAGCATATAGACATACTAACTTTACGACCTCATTCATGCTTCATTTGGTGCACTTCAAGATTTGTATACTTCTATTCTCTTCTATTTGATATTTTATCCAGAACACAGCATACGATACGAGTACTGTCAGAAAAGCGTAAAAATGTTCATTGAAATATTTCCCAAGCAATCTGGTTGCCTTTCTTTTCTTTGCCTTTTAGATTCGATAGAATTCACTATAACAGAATCGCCATGATGGTTATTCAGAAACACATAATACTCCAAACTTTTCAACTCGCCTGATCTAAAATTTACAGAATATAAAACGGGAAAGTTACAAATACATCGGTTAAATTGAATATATTTGTTTGTGTTGTTTAGATTATTAATCCCGTAAATTTCAAGTTTTAATCTTTTGAATTGTGTTCATCATGTGGTCACTTAATTGTGCGTTTGTGCTGATGATCTTCATGATCTACGGCTGTGCGGCGAAGGATTGTAAGTACAAGAGCGGAAAGAGAGAGGAGTAAAGGGGAAACCCAGAGAGTAAAGTATTGTTTGCGCAGTTAAGATATTCTGCCAATACGATATGGGGTCCTTTTACTATAAGAATTCGAGCAAGTTCTTTTCCTGGAACATCGATCTCAGGCTCTGCACGCATTTAGTCTACGGCACTGGCGTGGGTGTGGATGGGGAGACTGGCGACGTGACGATCACTGACAAGTATCTGCTGGTCGAAAATGGTAAGAATAGATAAATTCTACATGTGTACATGGGGGGATGGGATTCAACCTAACCTTCTCGGACTGTACCCTCAGATATATTGAATGTCGCACACCGCCTCAAGCGAGACAACGTTAAAAAGGTAATGTTCACAATAGGCGGATGGCTAGAGGAGTCGAGCGACTTCTCCAAGATGGTAGCGGACGCTCGCAAGCGGGATAGGTTCTTCACGTCGCTGGTCAGATTCATGTACGGGTGGGGCTTCGATGGCGTCCAGATCGACTGGCGTTATCCCACGCAGCGCGGCGGCAAGCCTGAGGATCGGAAGAACTTTATTCTATTGCTGGAGGAGCTGAAGATAATGTACGTAACTTTGAGCCACGGCACAGCTCTTGTGCAACCACTAATAGCTCCCGTTCTTCCCGTTCTCTAGTTGCCAGGAGCATCAATTTATTCTGATGGTGGCAGTTTTGGGGCGAACTGACAAGAGCACCCTGGAGTGGTACGACATTCCCAAACTGGTCCAGTATGTGCACTATATTAACCTAATGCACCACGACAATCGGGATCCGTATAAGATGCATCTCAGCTACAACGCCCCACTCTCTGGCAAAAATGGCGTGATTGAATCCGTAAAGCTCTGGAAGAAGCTGAGCAAAGCGCCAGAGAAGCTGATTCTGAACATTCCCCTCTTCGTGCGCTCCTACATTATGGAAAAACACAAGACCACCGTCGGTTCTCCCTGCAAGGGTCCGGGCCTCAAGACAGCCCTGACCCGCAAGTCCGGCTTCATGACCTATAACGAATGGTGCGTACAGGCAGACACGTGGACGCAGAAATTTGACGAGCAGGCACAGGTGCCGTATGCCTATAGGGACGACCATTGGATCAGCTTCGAGAATAACCGCAGCATCACGGAGAAGTTGAAGCTGCTGAAGTCCCAAAATCTTGGTGGCGCAATATCCTCTACAATCGATGCGGATGACTTTTCCGGCAAATGCGGAAAGAAACACGCCCTGGAACGGGTGATACTGGAAACCCTCGACCCCCAGACAGTCCTGGTGGATATGGATGCTCCAACAGAACCACCACCTTGTCTGAAAGATGGCGTGTTTCGCGACATTAATGATTGTCAGCTCTACTACGTGTGCTCAGCTGGCCATCGATCCGACTACGAATGCCGCTGGCAAGAATTCTTCGACGAGGCCAAGTCCGAATGCAGGCCCATGAAAGAGGTCAAATGTGAGGTATTGGAAGCCGCACTAAAAGCAAGAGAGTTACGCGATAGTACCCGTTCTATGTAGAATTGTTTCATCACGGATGCTAATACCTTTCCGCCAAATTGATTCTTAAAATTGTGGGGCTACTCCACACCATCCCATACCAGATACTGAGCATATTATATCTAATATCTGAAAGAATTTGCGCTTTTCTTTTCAAACAACTAAAGGGTCCCACAATAGTTTTAGTCAAAGCTGAACGACAAGACAGCATATAGACATACTAACTTTACGACCTCATTCATGCTTCATTTGGTGCACTTCAAGATTTGTATACTTCTATTCTCTTCTATTTGATATTTTATCCAGAACACAGCATACGATACGAGTACTGTCAGAAAAGGGTAAAAATGTTCATTGAAATATTTCCCAAGCAATCTGGTTGCCTTTCTTTTCTTTGCCTTTTAGATTCGATAGAATTCACTATAACAGAATCGCCAGGACGGTTATTCAGAAACACATAATACTCCAAACTTTTCAACTCGCCTGATCTAAAATTTACAGAATATAAAACGGGAAAGTTACAAATACATCGGTTAAATTGAATATATTTGTTTGTGTTGTTTAGATTATTAATCCCGTAAATTTCAAGTTTTAATCTTTTGAATTGTGTTCATCATGTGGTCACTTAATTGTGCGTTTGTGCTGATGATCTTCATGATCTACGGCTGTGCGGCGAAGGATTGTAAGTACAAGAGCGGAAAGAGAGAGGAGTAAAGGGGAAACCCAGAGAGTAAAGTATTGTTTGCGCAGTTAAGATATTCTGCCAATACGATGTGGGGTCCTACTACTATAAGAATTCGAGCAAGTTCTTTTCCTGGAACATCGATCTCAGGCTCTGCACGCATTTGGTCTACGGCACTGGCGTGGGTGTGGATGGGGAGACTGGCGACGTGACGATCACTGACAAGTATCTGCTGGTCGAAAATGGTAAGAATAGATAAATTCTACATGTGTACATGGGGGGATGGGATTCAACCTAACCTTCTCGGACTGTACCCTCAGATATGTTGAATGTCGCACACCGCCTCAAGCGAGACAACGTTAAAAAGGTAATGTTCACAATAGGCGGATGGCTAGAGGAGTCGAGCGACTTCTCCAAGATGGCAGCGGACGCTCGCAAGCGGGATAGGTTCTTCACGTCGCTGGTCGAATTCATGTACGAGTGGCGCTTCGATGGCGTCCAGATCGACTGGCGTTATCCCACGCAGCGCGGCGGCAAGCCTGAGGATCGAAAGAACTTTATTCTATTGCTGGAGGAGCTGAAGATAATGTACGTAGCTTTGAGCCACGGCACAGCTCTTGTGCAACCACTAATAGCTCCCGTTCTTCCCGTTCTCTAGTTGCCAGGAGCATCAATTTATTCTGATGGTGGCAGTTTTGGGGCGAACTGACAAGAGCACCCTGGAGTGGTACGACATTCCCAAACTGGTCCAGTATGTGCACTATATTAACCTAATGCACCACGACAATCGGGATCCATATCAGATGCATCTCAGCTACAACGCCCCACTCTCAGGCGTAAACAGCGTGATTGAATCCGTAAAGCTTTGGAAGCAGCTGGGCAAAGCGCCAGCGAAGCTAATCCTAAACATTCCCCTCTTCGTGCGCTCCTACATCATGGAAAACGACAAGACCACCGTCGGTTCTCCCTGCAAGGGTCCGGGCCTCAAGACACCCCTGACCCGCGAGCCCGGCTTTATGACCTACGGTGAATGGTGCATGTACGCAAGCTCGTGGACGCAGAAATTTGATGAGCAGGCACAGGTGCCGTACGCCTACAAAGGCAACCATTGGATTAGCTACGAGAATGCCCGCAGCATCTGGGCGAAGATGCATCTGCTGAAGTCAAATAACCTGGGCGGCGCCATGGCCTGGACGATCGATTCGGATGACTATCACGGCAAGTGCGGAGAGAGCCACAGCCTGGGACGTGTCATCCTCACCGCCCTTGGTGACGTCAGTATTCTGGCTCCCGAAGAGCCCACAACGGAGTCAATGGGTCTCTGCCCGAAAAATGGGTTCTTTCGCCAACTCTGGGATTGTCAGCTCTACTACGAGTGCCGCAATGGAGAGCGCATCGACTACGAGTGCCTGGAGGGCTACTACTTCGATGAGTCCAGGATCGAATGCATGCCAAAGGCGATGGTAAAGTGTGATCAGAACTTTGTCACCTGGCGACCGGGCCAGCCGCTCTACAACTTCGAGAACATGCCTGTGAATCTCAAGATTGTCGAATAGCCCGATAAATATTAAGTGTATCATATAAAAAACATCGAAACGGATAAAATGTGGGCATGGTTAGCACTTTACTGAGGCGGAGTAGTTACAGCCGTCAGTGTGGGGGTCGAAGCTGAGCCCAGTGGGGCAGTCGAAGCTGTGGGTGATCCCTCCATTGCAGTAGTAGAACTTGGAGCAGTTGTGGGGGTCACGTACAAAGCCAGTCGGGCCATCAGCCCGGCAGCTGAATCCCTCTTTCTCCTCCTCCTCATCCAACTCCTTACTCGGTTCGGGAGTCAGACCTGTGGGGGTGTCGCTGCCGAACAGCACTTGATTGATCGCGTGGACCAAGGGGTAGCGTTCCTGGCCGCAGGTGCCATAAAAATCGTCGGATTCCAGGGACCAGATCATGATGCCGCCCAAGTGGTGATCCACCACATACTGGGCCTTGAGAGAGAGACTGCGTGGATTCTCATAGCCCACCCACTGACGCTGCCTGTAGGCATAGGGAACCTGCTGGTCCGTCTCCCACTTCTCGGTCCAATCCTCCTGCTGCATCAGCTCGCAGAGCTCGTTGTAGCCTAGAACGCCCGGTTCGCGGGAATATTTTCCAGCAATTCCGCGTCCAATGTGCGGAGAACCCGGCTCATGGCTATCGGCCGAAGCCAAGGTGAAGGAGCGTCCATAAAAGGGGACACCGAGAACCAGTTTCTCAGGTGGAGCACCCGCATTCAGCCAGTACTTGAAGATGGCATCCACATTGAGCTGCTTCTGGCGTTCGCTTTTATCGCTGGCAGCGGGATACAGGGGAGCATTGATGCCGACCACCTCATCCCAGGGCCCATGAAGATCGTAGGCCATCACATTGATCAGGTCCAGATAGGGAACTATGGCTGGGATTTCATAAGATGTTTCGGCAGAGAACTGAGCTGATCCGACGGCGGCACTGAGAATATAGCTAAAGGGTTCGAGCCTGGGAAACGTGGAGTGCTCGTGTCAGACAGCAGAACAGTCTATGAACATACATCCCATATACATTACCCCTCTTTAAGTTCCTTCAGCAAGGTAATATAGTTGGTGCGATCCTCGTTATCCAGGCTATGACGCTGACCCGGATATTCCCAGTCCAAATCCAGCCCGTCGAAGCCGTGTCGCTGCAGAAAGTGGACCACATCATTCACAAAACGAGCCCGCTTCTCGGCATCTGCGGCCACGATTGAGAACTTCTTTGAGCCCTCGTTCCAGCCGCCAATGGCCGCCAACGTTTTCAGTGTGGGATTCTTGAGCTTGAGGGCGTTGAAGCTCTTGATGTTGCCACGGCCACTGTTGTCCTCCAAGTCGAGATAGGAGTCGATGACGCGTAGTTGTCCGCTCTCCTCGATGCCCAGAAAGGCATATATTAAGTGGGTGCACAGAAACGGATCGATATCCTCTACACCGAACTGGCCTGTACCTGGTCGGTACACTGACCAGGTGCCCTGATAGCAGACGACGTGCTCTGCAAACGTTGGAATTAGGCATCGTTGGCCATCGGAGGGTAGATGGTGACTACTTACTTGACACATTGCCTTGAGCGACTGACGATGCAGCCATCAGGACTGCCCCAAGCAGCAGCACTATAATTTCCGATGATCGTATCCACATTTCTCTTTGTGCAACTCGTTCTGCATTGATCGAACTTTCCGTCGAGATTGCGACTTTTATACGAACGAGATTATTGATAAGGAGTGCAAGTCGTTGTAAAATGTATTTACGTTATTTACTTTAGCAAAGAACATAATCGAAGTGTTCATGTACTTGCGCCGGACAGCAAGGCAAACACAGGTCCAACACGATTACACACTTAAGGAGGTTGAAGGCCAATGCCTGGTCTCCGAAACAATAATAACTAAACGCTAGCGCTGGCCCAAACCCAGCGACGACGAAAGCCTCTAGAACTTCTTCAGCTTGGAGAGTTGATTGTTGCGGCGCAGGGCCAGCTTTCGCAGCCGTCTCCAGTATTGCTTCGAATTGGGATCGAGCTCGTCCAGGGGTATTATCCGCTCTGTGTTAAGGGTCCACAGCCAGTCGGGGTATTCTGCATCCGGTTTGATCTGAAGGTACACCAAAACGATGAGAGCTTGATAGTCTCATACCCTCTCCGGGGCACTCACCTTGACGTCCTGGCCAGTCTTTAGGTAGTTACTGCCACACACATAGCCCACCAGTTTGTTGGCGTCTGTTTCTACTGGAATGACCTTCTTTTCCATAATGGGTCCAAGCTTTCCCAGCTTCTTCTTTTTCGCCGCTGCATTGCACGGATAAAGGTAGAGTTGATCTGATTTACGATTTCTGAGATTGAGGCTCACCTGGTGCCGCCGGCTTGACAGCGTAACAACGTGTTGATGTTGCCAGTGCTGGAGCGATCACACGCTGTCTCAGCATAGCTAATGCCGCAGTTAAGCTACTCATATTTATGCACTTCTGGTTTCGCTTCAATTTAATTGAAAAATAACCATTTAATTGCTGAAACTTCTGTTTTGTTGTATAATCTTCGAACGCGGCAACACTCCAGCCCTGGTATGCGAAGGTATGGCCACGCCACAACATAGAGATGGACACTCACGAGATATATCGCTAATCAAATTTAAACTCCAACATAAATTTGCCTTTTCCTTCTTTTTAAGTTAATACATTAAATCACGTGCCAAATGGGAATATATACAGGGAAGTAGTACTAAATGTCTGTGATTCTTTTTGATCAGATATCCCCTAGTCAGTGAACCATCAATACTATCGGATAACCCCAATTCCACCTCTATGTCAGCGCCGGTTATAACAAATTACACAAGTGCAAAAAAAATAATATAATCAAAAATGCCGGGATTTCGAATGCCCTCCAACAAGACCCTGGGAAACATATGCGTTTACGGCGCTGTTGCATCCATATCAGCGGTCATGTACATGCGCTGGAGGATGGAGGATCGCGTCAGATCCTGTGATTACTACAAGCTGGCCATCAGTGCCCTGAGACACCACAAGGGAGCTGTGAAGCTGTTGGGTGAACCTATAAGAGAGTCGGGCATTGATCTTTCCAACGCTAATAATAACTGCAATGCGGAGAAGGCACAATTGGAGGTCTCAGTGCATGGCAGCAACGACAAAGGTAAGCTAAAGGAACAGAAGATGTACCTTTACTGAGAATTTGACCACTTCTCTGCAGGAACCCTGTACTTCTGGGCGACCAATCTACCAGACAAAGGCTGGCTAATTGACCGACTGGAACTGGAAACAAAGCGTAATCCAGATAAGCGTTTTCTCCTCAAGAAATCCGAAAAGTCCGAGCTAGACTATCTTCCGCCCGAGGCTCATAGCCCACAGCAGTGGGAGAATGCCACATTGCCCAATCCGCCACAGCAGACAGAAGCCTCGCAGCAGGACAACGTAACGAAGAGAATTTATGAACAGCCCCTAAACGAACGACCACAACCACAGGAGGCAGGACACTGAAAGAGCCATTAAATGGGTTTTAGAAATGTAGTAACAGTTTCCGATTTAGTTAGTTTATTCTCATTAAATTTTACTAATTCAAGCAATCTTAAATGTTTAATATTTAAGTTATTTTAATTACACATTTATTGTTGTTGTTTTACAAAAATTAAAGTCTTTCGTTATTGAAAAGCTGGCTAAAATGTCAATTATTTTGCTTCCTATGCTAGTAATCGGGGAAGTGTTTGAGTTGAGTAAACTTGACGGGATGAATGTAGGTAGTACTGTGGATGTGGACTCTAAAAATAGTTGAAACACATTCTATCGGAGGCGCAGTTCCAAGTGCAAGTGCAGTCCAAGTCAAGCACTCTTGCAATTGGACGGGACGGTCACGTGCCCACACACGAGCTGCTCATATTGTGTTTGTCTTGTCTTGTTTAAAATTAGAATAATACATAAGTCAAGAGTACTCGTACCGTACATGATAAAAACCGCGTTTAATGCTCATCTTAAACGATAAAGGCGACAATTGGTGGCGACTGACTGACTGTGACCCAAACGAGGCAACAGCGCATCGTTCATTGTCCAAATCCATTTAATTGAATCATCTCGGATCGTAATTAAATATATCTATATAGCTATGCATGTGCATTCATAGTTAGTTTAGTTATATATAACACATTGTAAATACACGTTGTATATATGCATGTATGTATATGTATGTATGTATGTTGTATATAGGCAAATTACAGACATTTAGTTTAAAGTTGTATTCGTGATCGTGTTCTGTTCCTTCTGTTCCTCGGATGTTATAATGTTAATGCTGCTGTTTCTTCAGTTACATATCTCGACGCTTGGCCATTGCAAGTGGAAGACTGTTGGGCCGCTTAGTCGAATGCTGCTGTGTCCCCTCCGCCGCCGCCTCCGCTTCCGCTTGCAGCTCCTGGTCTTATTGCGTTTTCAGCTCCTTGCCAATGCTGTACGAGACGATTTTGCTCCAGTCGATCTTGGTCCTGGTTATGGGCAGTTGGCGGCGCATTGCCTTGAAAGTTGTGTCCGACATCGTTTGATAATTCTCCGAAATGGCCAATTGGTACTCGTTTTCTGCCTCCTCGATGAGACGCATCACTTCCTTGGCCATTTGCTGCTCGTTGGTGACCACTACACTCTCGCGGCACTCCTTGGAGGACACTAGCTGAACGTTTCCGTCCTCGTAGTAGTGGACCTGCACCTTCAACACACCCTTCAGCTCGGCCAGGCCACTGCCCGCCTGGAAGGTGACGTGCCACTGCGAACGCCATCGGCCGTTCCAGTAGTTCTTCGGCTGGAACTGGTGGTCCTCAATGCAAATGATTAGCGTGATCTGGTTTCCCTGCGACTTTCCAAAAACCGAGCTGACCTGCAAACCCAAAAATAACGTTATTGTGTGCTTTAACAATGGATTCGCTCCTTTACCCCGTGTCTATAGTGACAGGCAGTGTATGCAAGCGTCTCCAAGTCCAGGGCCGCCCTCCACGGCTCTGAATCGGCATCCGCCTCCACATCCTGGTAGTCGGAGGCCTCTTTCCGTAGGTGATCGTACTTAAAGGCCTTGTTTGTACGTGGATCATAGAAGCGACCGTTGCCTGAAAGATTATTTCGTTGCCTTATCAGTGGGAAAAGGAAAGTCTCTGGCTTTTGGTATGTATACTTCACCAAAGACGAACACCCGAAAGATATCAACAAAGTCGAACTGTTTGGGGTTCGTGACTCACAATTAAGTATCAGCATTGCAGGCGAGGGGGGATGGGATCGCTGCTGCATGACTATGCCCATATATGGGCAGATTCACTGATGCCTGATACTAACCCAAATCGTTGAACTCCGATATAATGGCGCTATGGTTGCTGTTCTCGATGCGCACCGGTGTCAGCTGGTCCTTGTTGTACTGTGAGAAGGCGTGGCTGGCACCGTCCTTCAGCAGGGCGTCGTTCTTGAGGAGCTCGCGCACATCGTTGAACACCTCGTTGAACTCGCCGGGCGGAGCGTGCAGAATGAAGTCGGACACAATGCGCACCTTTTCTGCATCTGTAATCTGTGTTTGTTCCATAATTCCGTTGGTGATTCACGAAATCGGTGCAGGTGCAGGGGCAGGGGCAGTTGTTTGGTTTGTGTGTTCTTTTCTGCACTCCTCGTTGCTCGTGCTCTCGTTTCTATGGCCGGTGCTGCTGGGCTGCGTTTAGTAGTACTACTATACTGACAACTCGACTGTTTTTCTTAATGCTTTTTCTTTGATATGATATACAAAACTATGTGATCTTTTTTCTCAAAATAGGACAACGATGACGATTCAGCAGGGCTGGAGAAACATCGATGGCACTATCGATGGTTTTGGAATTTGCGACAGATGGTTTTTCGATATATCGTTTGAGAGGAAATGAATTTAACCGCAGCGCACATAAAAATTAAAAAAACAAATACCCTAACGAGAAACTGTTATAAATGGCATTCAAGAATGTTCATAAATTCGATTTTAATATAACAGCTTACCGCTGCAGGTACACTGTACCTGGTACAGGCGCATCTGTAAGAGAGTTGCAAGGTGAGCTACCTAGAGAAGGAAAAACATCGACTAAGCTTACTATTCAGTCTAGTCTTGTCAAAAGTCTTGTTCATATTAAATTAACGAAATGGGGAGAATCACGCATCATCAAGAGAATGTATTCATCAATGGCCCAAAATTGTGTGGGCAGAGCTAAAGGTTTTAGTTAGACAGCAGTTTCATTTTTTGACCTTCTTCGCTAAAAGAAACGTAGAAAATTGATTCACTAATCGGATAAAATTATGTGGGCATAGATAAATATTCTATATAGCTGGGAATATTCGACGGAAGATCAAAATTGAGGGAATCCTATTTGTTGAATCGGTAATGGCCCGGTTGACAACATTTAAATGCTTGTCGCTCACATTCAAAAAAGTTAGATTTGGCGCGCACCACTCGGTATATTTTGTAGAAACTGGTTTTCGCCGCGCTCCCATGTGGTGTTTTTTAGTGCTAAATGGTATTTTTGTCAATTATTAATTTAATTTTCAATGTTATATAGAAATTCAATAAAAGCAAGTATTTCGAATAGACCAATCATGTATAGAATTGATTCATCAATCGTACAAAAATGAGTGGGCATGGCTAAATGTTCTATATAGATAGTATTATTCAACGGAACAAAGAATATGAGGAATTGGTCGTTTTTTGAATCGAATTTGAATTCGCCACAGTTCGCTTTAGCAACAATGAGTACCATTCCATACACAATGTTGCGGCAACATTTGTTTGAAAACCGTTTTTTGGTCAAAATAAAATACTTACAAGCAATTTAAAGAAGCAATCTTGTAAAAAATTTATTTATCAATGCGATAAAGCTAAGTGGGCAAATCTATATAGCGATTCGCCGCAGTTTCGCTTTTGCAACAATGTGTCTCATTCTATACACAAATGTTGCTAATTTACCAGCAACATTGCAACTGTTTTTTTGTTGAACTATTTTGCTTAAACCTTGTTTAGTCAAAATACAATAAAAGCAAGGACTAAAAACTGGCCAGTTAAGTAGAAAATTGATTCATTAATCGTAGAAAATTATGTGGGCATATATAAAGGCCCGGTTGACAACATTTAAATCCTTGTCGCTCACATTCAAAAAAGTTAGATTTGGCGCGCACCACTCGGTATATTTTGTATTTCGGTGCTGTTCTGAGGGTCATACTGTAGAAACTGGTTTTCGCCGCGCTCCCATGTGGTGTTTTTTAGTGCTAAATGGTATTTTTGTCAATTATTAATTTCATTTTCAATGTTATATAAAAATTCAAAAAATGCAAGTATTTCCAATAGGCCAATCATGTATAGAATTGATTCATCAATCGTATAAAAATGAGTGGGCATGGCTAAATGTTCCATATAGATAGTATTATTCAACGGAACAAAGAATATAAGGAATTGGTCGTTATTTTTAATTCGCCGCAGTTCGCCGCAGTTCGCCGCAGTTCGCCGCAGATCGCCGCAGTTCGCCGCAATTTCGCTTTAGCAACAATGAGTCTCGTTCCATACACAATGTTTTACATTCCATACACACTGTTGCAGCAACATTTACTTGAAAACCGTTTTTCGGTCAAAATAAAATACATTAAGGTAATTAAAAGAAGCAATCTTGTAGAAAATGCATTTATCTATGGGATAAAGCTAAGTGGGCATCTATAGCTTGAAATATAGGCAATACCCGATTCGCCGCAGTTTCGCTATTGCAACAATGAGTCTCATTCCATACACAAACATGTTGCTAATTCCATGCACACATACCCTGGGAGTAATGGATGATATAGAATTGCGGAAATGTGTTTCATCCCATGCTCTAATTAATGCAGAAACTAGTCAGTATCTATATTAAACGATATTCTGCAATTAGTGGTCTTCTTACAGAGACAAAGAATCGCTACAGGGATCAGGTTTTATATACAAATAACTAATCAAATGCATGAAACGACCAAAAAAATGAAATCTAAAACAAGGCCTTTATTAATTACATTTGAAAGCAGCTTGGAAAACAGTATCTTTATATAATATTCACGAAATAGGGTGTACAAACGCTCATACCCTGGTTGACAACAAATGAGTCTGCAAATACCAGCAACATTGACGTCACAACCTGCGACATTGAACATTTTTGATGAAATCGTGTTTTTGTCAAAATAAAAGATTTTTGAGTACTTAAAAGTAGTTAATCCTAATCAAAATTGTTTCAGCAATCATATAAAATTATCTGGGCAAAAATAAGAGATCTATATTGCTGGGAATATTCGACGGAAGAAAGATTAACCAAGAATTAGTCGTCATAACCGGTTCACAACAATGAGTCCCATTCCATGCACACATACCCTGGGGGAAATGGATGTTATAGAATTGTGAATACGTTTGTCTTCCAAGGCTCAGTAGGTATCAGGATCGACATAAATATATACAAGATACTAAAATTGACCTTGAATATGTCTAAAGAATATCAATTTGAGAAAAGGGTCGTAATAAATTGCGTTTGATCTACATAAAAAATTAACGAAATAGGGTGTACAAAGGCCTATACACGCATCATGTCTTTAAATACCAGCAACATTGCGACTGATTTTTTGTTGAACTATTTTGTTTAAACCTTGTTTTAGTCAAAATACAATAAAAGCAAGTAATAAAAATAAGCCAGTTAAGTAGAAAATTGATTCATCAATGGGCTAAAAATATGTGGGCATGGCTAAATATTCTATATAGCTAGTAATATTCAACGGAAGAAAGAAAACGAGGAATATGCAAACTAGTACTTGAATTCGTCAGTATATTTGCGGTATATTTTTCAAATGAGACCGCATATTACGGTATATTTCTGAGGGTAGGACGGTGTATTTTATCGACAAGTCAAACTGGTCACTCCGCAATTCAATTTACTATTAATTTAATTTTCAATGTTATATAAAAATCCAATAAATGCAAGTATTTCGAATAGGCCAATCATGTATAGAATTGATTCATCAATCGTACAAAATTGAGTGGGCATGGCTAAATGTTCTATATAGCTGAGAATATTACACGGAATATCAAAATCGAGGAATATGGAAAATAAAACTTCAATTCGTCAGTATATTTGCGGTATATTTTTGAAATGAGACCGCATATTACGGTATATTTCTGAGGGTAGGACGGTATATTTTATCGACAAGTCAAACTGGTCACTCTGCAATTTACTTTTGAACCGCGCGGTTGTTGCGGCGCGTCGATCGGAATAAATAAATAAAAGCTGGATCGTGTCGTACGAAACTTTTTCGGCTAAATTCGGAAATGAAACGAACGGAAGAAACTGAAAATTAAATTTTACGATTAATTTACCAGTAATTTCGCGTTAAGTGTAGAACAAGTAATGAAGTAAGGAAAACAGTGCCTTGAAACACGAATGAGTTGGTAACAAGTACCAAATACGAAAAGACTGAAACAACGACACACACACAAACGCGCGCGCGCCTGCCTACAAGTGTGTGTATGGTAACCACTTTTTTTCTACCTGGTCTTACCTGTTTTGCGGTGTGTGAGAGAGCGGCGTCCGAAGAAGGGAGCGCAAAAGAGAGTGTGTAAAAAAAGATAAAAGTGAAGAAAATAAGTGAAAAAGCAGCAGATAAATCGGAAAATACCTGGAAAAATAATAAAAGCGCGAACTGTACGTGTTTGGTTCGATTTGTTTTGTTTCAATTTGTTCGATATTGATGTTTAGACGGTCTCCCGGCGGCTGTTTCTGCTGGTTGCCATGAAAATGCAGTCTAAACAAACGGTGGAACGTCGACGTCAGCGTTAGTTCGCACTCACACACACACACACACGCTCCCATGCACCCATGCATTGAGAGATAGAAGCTAACAAAAGTGGAAATAGAAATACAAAAACAGCAGAGCAGAGCAGAGAGAACGTAAAAGTAAAAGGTGTGCGGTGAAGTAGTGGTAGTGATCGAGTGTATACCCGTGTGTGCACCCGTGTGTGTGTTCTAGTGGATAAATACTGGGGTGATTCACAAAAGAAGTGCTCAAAAGTTGAGATATGGCGGATGTCTGCTAAATGAAATTCCACAAGTGTTCAGCCAACTGCAATAAAATGTCGGTCAGCAATCACCTCAATCTAAACCCGAGTCCGAATCCAGCACAGCAGCAGACACACCAGCAGCACAAACGAAAATGTCGGGATCGGAGGCACAGCCAAATCCACATCCACAGCTACAGCCACAGGAGCAGGCTGCTCATGGCCGTGGCCGTGGCCCTCAGCATCATCTCACCCGCCCTCTCAGCCCAGACGCTGCCGGATAACAACAACTACACCGGCGACAATCGAAAGCCCGCCTTCAAGAACTGCGCGGGCTATGCGCCTTCCGTGAAGGAGGAGCAGCCCGAGAACACCTACGTCTTCATGGTGCAGGCCACGGATCCCGATCCCAACCAGGAGATACGCTACAGTCTCGTCCAGTCGCGCTCCGAACGACCCAAGTTCTTCATAAACCCCACCACGGGCGTCATTGTCACCGGCCACACCTTCGATCGGGACGAGCCCATCCACGAGAAGTTCGTGTTTGTCACCGTCCAGGCCACGGACAACGGCCTGCCGCCGCTCGACGATGTCTGCACCTTCAACGTGACCATCGAGGACATCAACGACAATCCCCCGGTGTTCAACAAGGCGCGCTACGACGAGTCCATGTCGGAAAATGCACAGGTAAGTGTGGACGACTCGAACTGTCCCGCACAACGGAGGACCAAGTACGCGGACCCTGGATTACTGCCGCTTGGTCTCTTCCTTCACTCTTTGTGTGCGACGGTCCGCGAGTGACGTCATGCCACCGCCCCCTCCCCCCTTGAATGATGTCATGATATTTGAGCAACAATTTAATTGGCTTAGTCGCAATTTATGGGTCATTGCCATTGTCGCCTCTCCGTCGCCCACCTGCCCCCACACACACAAACACCTCACAGAGGGTCCCGCGACTTCCAGCGATAATTAACAGCTCCGTAGGCTCCGTGGGCTCTGTGGGCTCTGCGCTCTTCGGGCGAACACATCTTCTTGGGCGGAACAAGTTTTCCTGGCAGCAACAAGCAGCGTAGGAGGCTCTCAGACGGGTTTGAGTTCATTGCTCGCCCCGGCCCGATGCAGAGAACCTTGAAACCCTTTCCAACGCCCAAAGCCAAAGCCAGCCGCCTTTTCTCTCTGTTTTTCCACTAGTTTTTGCACGACGGAAAAACTGTCGCCAGGCAATGGAAAAGCTTAGTGGAAGCGAGAATAACGAATTGGTGTCCAATGCAAAGTACGACCGTGCGCAGTTTGTCAGCAAAGTTTTGTGATACAATACTTACAAGAAACCTGTGAAAATTCCCTTATAGTCTGGATAGTTTCTGATTCTATGCCGAGCCATAAATCTTGAGAATCTTTTTTCAAACACATGTTCCCCAAGGGGAATTAATGGGATCCACAAATATATATTATTCCAGGAAATTATCTCAAGCTTATGGAATGGAATACTATTTCCGCCAGCCAGTGATGCCATACAAATCGTTCGGGGGAGAACCCCATTTCCCCGTTTTCATTCCGCTTTCATTTCTGTGTAGTATTTTTAGAAAAGCTCTCTGAAAGCCGAGCATTTTCCTTTTAAAGGTTTCAGTTTAGGTTGCACTTTTGGTCAGGAGGGAAGCGAAGTGGATTTCGCGAAGGAAAGATGTGCCTATTCCTGATTTGGGCAAACTTGCAGGAAAGTGCGGTTTAGAGAGAAGACCCCGTCCCCCTTAAACGTCTTTGTGATATTGTTCGAGGCCTTATACCCCATGTCTTTTAATTGCAGCCCGACGCGGTGATCATGTCGATCAGTGCCAGCGACTTTGATGACCGCAACAACAGCATCATAGAGTACGAGATACTGCGGGAGCGCGACTTTCAGTACTTTAAGATCGACAGGGAGTCGGGGATCATCTATCTGAATCGACCGATTGACAAGCGACCCGGACAGTCGTACACGATCAATGTGCGGGCGTACAACATAGTGCCGGATCCGCCACAAGACGCCCAGATCGAAGTGCGGATACGCATTGTGGAGTCCTCGATCAAGCCACCCACCTTTGTGGACCCCATCGATACGCCCATCTACCTGAAAGAGGACCTCAAGAACTTCTCGCAGCCCATAGCCACGCTGACGGCTGTCTCCAACATGCCGGACAAGCCGGAGGTGATCTTCGAGCTGATCACCGGCCGCACGGAGCAGACGAACGGCAAGAACACGTTCGTCTTCAATCAGCTCGGCAACGAGGTGACCATCAGCCTGGGCAAGCACCTCGACTACGAGGCCATCACGGACTACACCCTCACGATGAGTGTGCGCAACACCTTCGAGCTGGGGGCCGAGCACCAGATCAAGATCAAGGTCGAGGACGTCAACGACAACATTCCCTACTTCACGGAGGTCAAGTCGGGCACCATTCTCGAGAACGAGCCGCCGGGCACGCCCGTGATGCAGGTGCGCGCCTTCGACATGGATGGGACGGCGGCCAACAACATTGTGTCCTTCGAGCTGGCGGACAATCGGGATTTCTTCGCTATCGATCGACACACGGGCAACATTACGGCCCTCACGACATTCGATCGGGAGGAGCGCGACTTCTACAACGTGAAGGTGATCGCCAGCGACAACTCCCCGTCGAGCCTGTTCGACAACGGGGAGCCCAATCGGGGCCACCAGGTGTTCCGGATCTCCATTGGCGATAAGAACGACCACAAGCCGCACTTTCAGCAGACCAAGTATCTGGCGGACAAGCTGCTCGAGGATGCAAACACCAATTACGAGGTGATTGAGGTGATGGCCGAGGACGAGGACAACGCCTCGCAGATCCTATACAGCATCGAGAGCGGCAACGTGGGCGACGCCTTCAAGATTGGCCTGAAGACGGGCAAGATCACGGTGAACCAGCGCCTGGACTACGAATCGATCACCGAATACGAACTGAAGGTGCGAGCCTTCGACGGGATCTACGACGACTACGCCACGGTGGTGATCAAAATCGAGGATGTGAACGACAATCCGCCGGTGTTCAAGCAGGACTACAGCATCACCATCCAGGAGGAGCGAGCCTTCGACAACTGCATTCTGACGATCGAGGCATACGATCCGGACATCAAGGATCGCACAGCAGACCAGCACATTGTCTACTCGATTGTGAAGGACGACTACAAGAAGCTGCTGACCATCGACAACAGCGGCTGCCTGCGGCTCATCCAGCCCCTGGACCGCGATCCGCCCAACGGCCACAAGAACTGGCAGATTCTGATCTCCGCCAGCGACGAGGACGGCGTGGGCACTACCCTCAAGTCAGTGAAGGCGGTGACCATCACCCTGCAGGATATCAACGACAATGCCCCTTTCCTGGTCAACGAAATGCCAGTGAAGTGGCCCGAGAACCGAAATCCCGGCCAGGTCGTCCAGCTGCAGTCGAACGACTTTGACGACGTCCAGAACGGTCCGCCGTACACCTATGGCATCGACAGCGAAGCCTCGCCCGACATCAAGACCAAGTTCAGCATCGACAACGACTACCTCTTCGCCAACGTGATGTTCGACCGGGAGGAGCAGAAGGAGTACTACATACCCATACGCATCAGCGACTCGGGGGTGCCGCGGCAGAGTGCCGTGAGCATACTGCACCTGATCATCGGCGATGTGAACGACAATGCCATGACGGAGGGCTCCTCCCGCATCTTCATCTACAACTACAAGGGCGAGGCGCCCGACACGGACATCGGGCGGGTGTTTGTCGACGATCTGGACGACTGGGATCTGGAGGACAAGAGCTTCAAGTGGAAGAACGACATCTCCCACGATCAGTTCCGCCTGAATCCCAGCACGGGCATGATCACCATGCTCCAGCACACCGGCGAGGGGGAGTACGTGCTGGAGTTCACGGTCGATGAGGAGTCCACCTATATACCCTACCACTCGGTGGATGCCGACGTCACGGTGGTCATCCGGGAGCTGCCGGAGGAGGCGGTGGACAAGAGCGGCAGCATCCGCTTCATCAACATCACCAAGGAGGAGTTCATCTACGTGCCCCGGGACATGCAGTCCCCGGAGGCCCTATCCCTGAAGGACCGCCTCCAGCACTCGCTGTCGAAGCTGTTCAACACCTCGGTGTCCAATGTGGACGTCTTCACGGTGCTCCAGAACGAGAACAACACGCTGGACGTGCGCTACTCCGCCCACGGATCGCCGTACTACTCGCCCGAGAAGCTCAACGGAATGGTGGCTCAGAATCAGCAGCGACTGGAGAACGAGCTCGATCTCCAGATGCTGATGGTCAACATCGACGAGTGCCTGATCGAGCGGCTCAAATGCGAGAGCTCCTGCACAAACGAGCTGCACAAGAGCTCGGTTCCCTACATGATCTACTCGAACACCACCTCCTTCGTGGGCGTCAATGCCTTCGTGCAGGCGCAGTGTGTGTGCGAGGCACTGCTGTTGAACCACTGCCTGAACGGCGGGACACCGCGCTACGGGGAGAACGATGTCTGCGACTGCATCGACGGCTTCACCGGGCCCCACTGCGAGCTCGTATCGGTGGCTTTTTACGGCAGCGGCTACGCCTTCTACGAGCCCATATCCGCCTGCGACAACACAAAGATCAGCCTGGAGATCACACCACAGGTCGACCAGGGACTGATTATGTACCTGGGGCCGCTCAACTACAATCCTCTGCTGCCGCTGTCCGACTTCCTGGCCCTCGAGCTGGAGAAGGGCTATCCCGTGCTGACGGTGGACTACGGCTCGGGCGGCATACGCATCAAGCACCAGCACATACGGATGGTGGCCGATCGCTCCTACCAGCTGGACATCATCCTGCAGCGCACCAGCATCGAGATGACCGTGGACAACTGCCGCCTGTCCACCTGCATGAGCCTGGGCGCCCCACAGGGGCCCAACGAGTTCCTCAACGTGAACGCACCCCTGCAGCTGGGCGGCAGTCCCGTGGATCTGGCGCAGCTCGGACGGCAGCTCAACTGGACGCATGTGCCCACCCAGCAGGGATTCTTCGGTTGCGTGCGCAACCTGACGATCAACGAGCACACCTACAACCTGGGAATGCCCTCGGTCTTCCGAAACATTGACAGCGGCTGTCAGCAGTCGGTGGCGGTGGCCTTTAGCTTCGGCATCGATCGAAACTTCATTATTGCTATCATCGCCTGCCTGGCGCTGCTGCTGATCATCCTTCTGGCCGTGGTGGTGCAGAAGAAGCAGAAGAACGGCTGGCACGAGAAGGACATCGACGACATACGGGAGACGATCATCAACTACGAGGACGAGGGCGGCGGCGAGCGGGACACGGACTACGACCTGAACGTCCTGCGCACCCAGCCCTTCTACGAGGAGAAGCTCTACAAGGATCCCCACGCCCTGCAGTCAGGCATGGGTCGGGATCCCAACGACATACCCGACATCGGGGACTTCCTGGGCGACAAGAAGGAGAACTGCGACCGCGACTCCGGCGGCCTCACCGTCGACGATGTGCGCCACTACGCATACGAGGGCGACGGCAACTCCGACGGCAGTCTGTCCAGCCTGGCCTCCTGCACCGACGACGGCGATCTCAATTTCGATTATCTGTCCAACTTTGGACCGCGCTTCCGCAAGCTGGCCGACATGTACGGCGAGGAGCCCTCCGACACCGACTCCAATGTGGACGACGAGCAGGGCTGGCGCATCTAGGAGAAAAAGATGACGTAGAAATGCAAAAGACTTTTTATACGCTAAGAGTTGTATGGATACTGACTGGTGTGGAGAGGAGGATGTGCAGGGGGACCGGGTGCCGGCCTAGCCGGGCCCAAAGTCGCCTCAAGAGCTACACATATGTATGTACAAGAAGTATATATAGCCCATTTTTTTATATAGAAGAGTGGAAAGGGAAGGGGCACGTTGAGGACACGTTTTTGTTTTCTGTTTTGTAAATGCAAAAAGTGATCTTGATCTTACGTAAGCGTAACTTTATCTACATATATCTAGACTAGACCATAATCCTAAACCTAAGCAACTGCGAACAAAACACACAAATTAATGCAGAGTGCAGTGTATTCATTAAAAAAATCAAGAAGAAATCGATCCCAATTGGAGGAGGAGGAGGAAACAAAATATTCCTATGAAGCGAATTCAGTAACAAATTGCATTTTACTTTGCATATTCCCAACATTAGTCCGTAGTTTATCTGATAGTTTATTATCCCATCCCATACATGATTTCAAGACAAAAAAAACACTTCATTATATCAAAAGTTGAACTCAATTTGATAAGACAAGTCGATAAACTAAGCTAAATATTATCCTAACCTAACCGTTTACGTATATATCATCATTTATATAGAACCTTAGACCCGACCCCATCAATATCAGCATAAGTTCTTAGGGTTGTCGTTGTCCCCTAGTACTACGTGTATAAATCAGCTTAAACATAAACATAAATCTAAATCGAATCGAGCTAGCGCGGGAGAACGGAGTACCGATTGTGCAGCCTATATCCATGCTATATAGGCATCGAAATATAGTTTATATATATAAGAAAATGTTCAATAAATCATTGCGATATGTATTTTTGTAAGCCTTTTTCCCGTATCTAGAAGAGAGGAGTCTTAAACCATAAGGGGGGAACCCCTACTTTTTACATGCCAAGGCGAATCAACATTAAAGAAAAAATTTATTTATATACGAGGATAGTACGTACTATATTAAACAAATGTATATCATTTACAAACCAACGAGAAAGCCACACAAACACACACACAATAATTGTGTAAAAAAAAAAACAAAAATAAAAATAATAAAATCGAAACATAGTCCCTCGTGTGTTATTCAGTTTGGCGGGTGAGAGATAAGCGCGAATGCGGAAGCAATGGAGTGCTCATTGGAAATCGTGGATTAAATACCCTGCGAGTCGGAACAACAGCTGGTTTAAGGGGCTCTGGGGCACTCCACGTAGAACACAACAAATGGAATTGCTCCACACTACACAAGTACATACATACGGTATTGGACTACTGGATACGTGGTGGTATATAGAGTATGCTCCGCTGGTTAATTGGTAAGCCATTGGCTGACGGGGGCACAGTCGTTGTTGGAGGAAAAGCGTCATTATCTTATCAGCGGAAAGTAGGTTACGCTTGCCTTTTGGATTTGTCCGTTCATCGCCCGTCGCCCGTCGCCCGACAGTTCGGTTTGAACAAATCGATTGCGGCACAAGTCAATGAACAAAATTGGAGCAGTTCACGGGTAAATAAGCGGCAAATGGAAAATGGAAAAATTCTTGTTGTGTGTCTGTGTATCTGTTGGAGCAGTTGCTGCAGCTGCATCTCTCTACACAAGGGTATGACATCCGTTGCTGTTGAACTAAGATTAGCATGACTGATATGTCAGGAGTCGGCCCAGAGATCGCCACTGTACTGGCTTAGACGTACATTTGTGGGAGCAGCTGCATCAGGGACTGTCCGGCATTGCAGCTGTCGATCGAGGCTACTCTTGGAAGCTGCAAGATGTTCTCTACATTGAAGTAAAAGAGTTGCAGATTCAGTGCCAGAAATCTGTTCCTTCAAGTTACTTTTCAATAGACTCTTAGTACAATATTTGAGTCAGAAAACTTCACAAAAAACCCATCAGACATTTGAAGCGCTGGGCCCCGCACTTCAACTTTTTGGACAAGATCCATTGGAATCGACATGGATGGATGTCAAGGGTCTATCAAATACTGAAATTTCAAATCAATTCAATGCATTCTCAAGTACAACAGCATATTTCGAGTACCAAAACAGAAATAACCCACAAATTTCTTAAAAATGAAAAAATTCTTTTTGCGGAAATGCCACACAGAAAACAAAAAAAAATAGAGCTGAACTGCCGACGGACGACAGATGTCTTTTCAATCTTTGAGTTTCGGTTAACAAAAAAAAAAACTGCAAGAAATTTTGGGCCGGACATGCCGACGCTACGTGAGGGTTTCACCGGCAACATGTGGCATGGTAGAGGGGCTCGCAGTCGTCAGGTCGAGGGAGAGAGAGAGACAGAGAGAACAAATTGAAGAAAAATGGTTGAGTAATCAAATAACCTCTTCTGGCGGCGGCTACCTGTGCGCAGCTGCAGCAGCTGCCACCGCCACCGCCGTACACTCCTCAGGTGTGTATGGGGCCCGAGAGCATGGGATGGCATGGGATAGGATGTTTGGCCAATGGATTAACATAACAGACGAGAAGAAATGAAAAGAATCGGGGAAAAAGAGATTCAGGCAGTGGAGAGGTAGTAGAGGCAGAGGCAGAACAAGCCAAGCCAGGTCGAGAGCTACCTGTACAGTGTGGACTCTCTCAGATACATGAACACGAACACACACACAGGTGTGCCCAGACACAGATACTGCCTGCAAGTCTTGGCTCTCTCTCTCTCGCACACACACATGCGTACTCTCTGAGAGAGAGAGGTATCTCTCAGATACTCACGCACACACCCAGAGAGGCAATCTTTAACGGACAAATGAAAGCAAATCTTTGTGCTGTGGCAAACTTGGCTTGAAGTAAAACCAGTATTTCCCAAGCGGCTCCAATCGAGGTGTGTATCTGTTGGATACCAGCACCTCTCTTTGGATTCTTGAGTGCAGATCGCAGAGCGCGGCCCCAGTTTGAGTTTGTTCATTCCTCGGACTCCAATCCACTCCACTCGACTCGACTCAACTCGTTCTGTCACTCACGACACCCGACGCCCGCTTCTTGTGACAGACAAAGATACAGATACACAAAACAGACACAGCTCCAGCTCCAGCTCCAGCTCCAGCTGCAGATACAGATGGGGATACAGGCGAGTAGTATTGATGGGGCACGTCTTGGCGTTTTACTACCTGTTGATGGGGAAGCCAAAGCTGAGGCTGCTGCCAAGGCCTCGCTTTGATTAATTACAGTGGAACGGAGTGGAATATCCATGGCTATGGCACCCAAAGTACTCATTAACACTCGCTGGCTATTCATCATAGTTTCAATTACAATAAAAACTAACCAGACAGGCCGACGACTACCTGGCTGCAGATTTCAGATTTCCTGCGAAAGGACTACGCATTGCATATAACCTGAAATGAGAAAGACAATAGTTGAACCCAAGCCGATGCTGAAGAGGCGGGAAAAATGTTATTAAATTCCGCCTCTTTCCGTTTGGAATGTTTGGAAGCCGCAGTATCTATTGCTGTCTAGCTGGCCTTTGCCAAACCTTCTTTTGGCTGGGAATTTTCATATAGATTTCCGAGTTTTCGCTAATGAATTCCTCCCTCTTCCGTCCTGCTTGCAATTAGCACTTCTTTCTCCTGGCCCCTTGTCCACTTGTCCAATTTGAGGTGCATTTGGCTCTGCTGCTGCTGCTGGTTCGCCTTCGGTTCTCCTCCAATGACCACAATACCCATGGGAAACTTTATTTGTTAGGTTGAATATTTCCTAGTTATATGCACTTGTATGATATATAGCATAGCGACCACAGAAACGGCCTCCTGCCCCCTCACCAAGCCACCTTATAGGGCACTAATAACTCTATGAAGTCGCGTACGTGGCTTCTGTGCTAAAGCGCTTATTAGTTGGCCCGGCAGAGGATCCTCTCTTTCTCCCTCTTGTTCGGAATGCATAATGATGAGCGCGCAGAGCTCATAAAGGGAAATTTTCATAAAAGCCAGCAAAAGTCGAAGAAGACGATAAAATGCCGCTGACCATCGGGACGTGCCGCCATGCTCTTCTGTGGTCGATTCTCTTCGATTACCAATGCCCGGCACGTACTCGGGCCTGATTTGTGGCGATCAGCAGGGATTGTTTTGTGCTGTATTGTTGGTCGCAGAACGCAGAAAAACACTGGTGGCCAAAATAGAAGAGCAGGCCAGAGGGATTACCAATAATGGTATCGAAGGAACCGAGCCAAAAACGCAATTCTCGGAATGCAAAATTCTCAGTAAGCCAAAGCCAAAGGCAAAGCCAAAGAGCGGAATAAATAGAAATAAATAGAAGGTGAACAAATTCACACTCTGCCCGCAGACTCGGGTCTCGGCCCCCTACCATTCCATTCCATTCAGTTGCTCGCTCTGTGGCTGAAAGCTGGAAACACTTTGGAAAAATATTGCAATTAAGCAGAAAATATGGTCTTAAACTAGTTTTGCCACATTTGCGCTGAAACCGAAACGAGCGAGGCACCTGACAAACTAACGCTGAACCAACACCGCCACCACAGATGGGACATCTGCTAAAAACCAGCCTAAACAAAAGCAGAAAAGTACCTTAAAAGTGTGCAAATATTCACTTGAGACAACTTGAGGCGTAGATATGGATAGAAGAAAGCTACTGTATAAGCTTTGAAATGAGCTATGAAAACAGCAATATCATTATCTGGAGAACTTGTTATGCAAATTTATAGAAAACGATGGAATCGAGGTTCATATGGGCATTTCCGTGGTCTCTTTTTTCATGTTTTCCTTTACTATGCTCTCCTATAAGAAAGATGATTCTTGATACAAGTTTTTACTAAAAGTCTAAAAGCCTTGAAACGCATAGCTGCCAGATATCGAGCCTAGCACCAATTATAGGGCTAATCCTAAAGCTACTTTATAATGGAGAAATATTTTTTCAATGAGTAAAAATGTCCCGTTCGATAGCATGGAAATGCCCTAAGAGTCTGTTGGATCTTGAACTGTTTTGCCCTTGAAGAGTGCAAAGTTCTCTCTCATTGAGGTTTCTCTACCACTCATATATCATCCATCCAATGGCAACTATCAGGAGCTGCGAATCTAATCGATTTGCGTTGGCTCGAACATATTGTTCATAGCTGCACATTCATTAGGCGTGACATAATATTTGACAGAAATGAAAACGGAAGTAGAAGACTATCCAGCAATTCAGGGGTAGTAAAAGTTATTAACGGAAGAACATATTTCATTTTTGTATATTTGCAGCGGCAGTTAAAGTTTGCCCGAAAATCAGTAAACCATTGAAGTGACAGTGCAGTGCAGTGCTGGGGGAAGTCCATCCATAAAGGAAATGCCGACCGCAGAAGGGTGGCCCACGCGGCATCGGTGGTGCGGGGTAGTCCAGGAACAACAGCTACAAAAACAAGAGGAATATGCCGAGCAAAGTAGAACAAAGGGGAAGTTTGAACTGGGGGGACCGACAGAGCGACACAGCAATAAAATTCAAATGAAACTTCGCTGGAAACCCTACAAGAAATATGACCCTAATACAAATGTGTACGAGTGTGTGTGTTTGCCCCACGCACACAATACACACAATCAACCCTCCACGCGGAGAGGGGAGAGAGTGAGAGAGAAGCCCGAATTCCGAATTCCGATCAAAAGTGCAGTTCGGGGTTCCACAAAAACAACCCCCGAATCGGAGAGACAAAGGTGAAATTGTCAATGACAATTGCATGCTCGAGTTCGCATTGGGTTCGGTTTTGGGTTCGGGTCGGGGTTCGGGGTTCGGGATCCTAAATAATTGATAAGGCAGCCCCTGAAATACGGACTGCATTCCGAAATTCCACTCGAGTGCGTTTATCTCTGCGTCTGTTTTTGTGTGCAGATTGCACGATGTGTGCCCCAGATAGTGGCCACATCGTGTCCATAGTTTGATGAATTTCGAATGCTGATATGAGGCAAGAACTGGTATGCTTCGCGCTACAGCACTTTTCTTCCTCAAATCTCGACTTAGCATAAATATTTCTACAGTACACAAATAAATGTGCCAGCTTTGCAAAAAAAGAACTCCGAATTGTGGCTGTTCGAAGCGAAGGCACGTCCAAGCCCAGCAAAAGACATTTGAGCCAGCTAGAAAAGAGCACTGCTGAAAATGAGACAAGAACGGAAGACTAGCTTCAAGATACGAAGATTTAGACACCCTTGAAGATACATTTTCATAGGGAGTTCTATTGATTCTATCGAAATGATCCGATCTTATGATCTTTCTAAGCATACATACTCGTACTGGATGCAGAGACATTATATGTACGAAGACGCAGTCCTTTCGTTGCAAAAATCGTCTCATAATTGTAATACTTTCTGCCAGGGTATAGTAAATATATAGTATCTCAACCAGCAGCAAACGGAGAACTGGAGCAACAAGCTGCTGTCGGCAATGGCGATGGCGATGACGTCGGGTCAGGCCGGGCCAACAAAAGCCAACAAAACAACAGCAACAGCAACAGCCAGCAGCAGCAGGCCACCACCACCACCACCACCACCACCAGTCGACATTTCCAATAAAATCAACCAAAAAAGAGCGGAAAATGCAGCCAACAAGAAGGCATTGACACAAAAGTTTCGGTTTACGGGCAAAAGGTGAAGACTGCCCCCCGCCTCCCATAGAAAGTGCAGCAGATAATGCAAAGCATCGACCCAGATCGGACTGGACGGGGTTAGAAATCAACTCCAAAAAGGAGCTAGTTGAGCAATGTGGCAATACGATATGAAAACGTAACCACAGCTGGAGACTAAGCGGCTTAATGAAGAAATCTGGCTGGAAGTGCTGAACACATTACTCACTTCCCCATGAGCAATGGATGTTTCGGATCGGATCAGCGAAGACCACACATAGTGAGTATTAACGCCTGAACTGAACTGATGATAAAGACACGTAAAGTGCCTTCACTAATGCACTCGGATCTACTGCCATAACAGTTCATAAAAACACTTACCCACACAGCCGAGAGCAAACATAACAGAACAAAGGGGAAGTACGAGTTTATACGGCATAACCACGCCGTAAGACGATATCATGGCGGCCCTCAGAGCGGCTCGGTTCCGAGTGTAATAAACCACCAGGAGAGTGCCAGGCATTTGACAAATTAGTCGGTCATTTGGGAATTTCAGATGCATTAGAGGTACAAGAGGTGCAACAGTGGAGACGAGAGGAGAGTGCACACAATTCTATGTATTTTCTTTGTGTACCGCTCGCTCTCTCTCGTTCCTACCTTTAAGCCACCCAACAAAACAAACAAATTGCTTTTACAGCCCGCCTCTTGTAAGCTCTTCTTTCGTTTGCACTCAATTGTTTCACGTCCATGATGTTGGGGAAGACGTTGGGTGACTGCAGAAGTAATTATTAATTGGATTTAACGCAATTTAAGCAATGAGTGCGAGTGCGTTCCCCAAATTAAGTTCAAAACACATGCAATGAAAGCAACAATCGAAATGCAGAGAGTAGCATCCTTGGCTATGGAGTGGACATCTTGTGTAGTACTCAACGTCGTTTCTTCTGCTGCAACTAGTAAACCATGTCAGTGGCTACAATCTCCAAGGGTATTTATGAGGCAATCCAAAGTTTGTTCTTTTGCTGTTTTCTATTCTCACCTTTGTGTTTGGTTTGCGTAAATTGCATTCTACGCAGCCCCAAAGCTAAGAACGGGGCCCCATACGGATTACCTCAAAGTGCAATTGTCTGTGAGGAATATTGTCCACAAAAGTGGCCTGACATCGTTACGAGTACCAGTAGCTGTCCCATCTTTCATGTTCGCCGTGGCCGCGGCTCGGCTGTGTTAATTTGGTGCTCGGCCGAACGTGCCGTCACAAAAGCTTGGAAAACGCAGCTGAAGTTCCAGCAGCCGGGGCAGCCACTGCGGCGGCGGCTTCAAAGAGTGGGCCCAATCCGGCAGTCGAGCTCAAAACGGCTGACAGTGCATTTCCGCTAGCTCTCCGATGACGCTTCCGTGAGGCATGCCGCATGCGCATGCGCACGCTCACGCACACGCACACGCACAAAAGTCACCTTGGGGACACCGTTGGACTTATTTCGATTGCCTCCGAAAACGGCATTTAAACAAATTAGAAACTTTTGTGGCCGCAAATTGGGGCTGCTCTTGTGCCTGTCATTGAACCGGAAACTCAAAATTCGGTGCCCCGCAACGGGGCAAACAAAACAAAAGAGAGAGACAAGTCCCACATCATTCATGGGAGTGCGTTTCGTTGAAGCAAATGAAGCGCGAAATTCAAACAAATCGCTTGAGGGGAAGGAGTACGAGATCACACACACCTACTCGAAGATGGAGGGGAGTCTGTTTTGGAGACAGATCTGATTCCGCTGCCAAAGCACTTAAATGTTTTCTATTATTATAGCTCTTTCCTGAACAAAAAAACATAGTGTAAACATTCTTGAGCGTAAACACAAGTGTTGTATAATATTTCAGTCGGCTGCTGCCTTGCAAAATCTCCCATCAAATAAACAGAAATGAAGCGTATCCCTGCGTGGATTCATGCTTTATTCCCAGCAACGCAGCGAATGTTTACACCACTGGAAAGGTGCCCCCATATGGTTGTAATTAGTTGGGATCGTCTGTCTCTCTGTCTGGGTTTTATGAGATACTTGTTACGTACTTGTTTTCTTTTCTCTTTTTTTTTTGTTTTGTTATGCAAAACATTCATCAGAACTGGGGAAAATTAACATAATTTCGCTATTAAACAGTACTATTCTGTACTTTATGAATAGTTGTGGGTGTGTCCCAGCCATTGACAAGCATAAAGCTGAGCTGAGAGAAAATACCTATTCGTCGGGCCCTGGCCGAATCTATGGAAAAGTATAACCGAAAAAGGTCAATTACGCGACTTCCTCCGCGGCCCAGTCATTTTCCCAGGCCCCTTCACTCCACCCCGAACCCACCCAACCGGAGCGGAGCGTCATCCTCACGCGACTCCGTTTTACACAGTCGAATGCATTTGCAAGTTGGTAACAAATTATTTTTTCATACAACGAGTACGAGTATACATATGTACCTACATAAATATTTTTCTTTCTTTTTGGGTTAAAGTCAACGCGGGGGTTAGTTAGTGTGAGCGAGCAGCGCCCAGCACCGTCATTATCGTGATGAACAATCAACCTCGACCCCGGCACAGGGGGAACAGGTGTCATCCGCTTTGCTGTTTGTCCGTCCGTTTATCTAGAACTGCACCTGTACGATGGTTGCCATGGAAGAACCACAAATAACCCTCTCTCTGAAGGCACATACTACATATATAGTTGAACATTTTCGAGAGTTTTCAGGGATAACCTACTCAAATTTCACCTTTTTCTGTTCCCTCGAACACTGCATACTGTTACTGTTAACTCTTAACGCCATTTGGGTAATTTGATCAACATTCTCGCATGTGCCCGTATGTACGAGCATATTGCAGACTGTTTTGAAAGCGTCAAGGCATTTTGCTGATTCATTTTCAGGCAAATTACACAATTTAAGCAGAAGTTGGCACAAATTGCTTTGCCAACTTTTCTTTTCTTCTTCTCTGGCTCTCTGGGTTTCTGGCTTTCTGGTCTGGTTTGCGATGGCTGATGGCGGATGCCTGATGAAACTTCCACGGAATAATTAAGAAATTAAAAAATTAGTTCATTATGTTGAATATGAATACGTTGCGAGAGGCAAAGCGGAGAAGAAACATTTATATGAAATGCAAATGAAGACGTTTCGAACAAAAGCAAAGCCGAAAGAGCGGAGTGCCTGGCCTGCATATAAGGTCGGAGATGTGATGAGATTGCTTACTTTTTGGCGTCTACCCACCATGAGACGGTTCCATTGTCCATTTTCACACGACCGCCTCTCATTCCATTCCTGTCTGGCGATTAATCAATCGCTTTCTGCTATCGATTGCAGTCGGAGCGATAATTATCGCTTTGGCTAGGGGCAATCGCATGACAGCACTTCTATAAATAGAACTAAGAAAACGTTTAACCTGACTGATGGAGAGGAGAGCACACAAGTACTCGTAGAATGTCACATCCCATCCCCACATTAAACTGAAATCATATCTTATCGCAAACATATGGTTATCTCAACAAACTTGCCTCCTGATAAGCCGGGCGTCCCACTCTCTGCTCCAGCGTTGCATGGGAGAAAGGTGTGCACCCACAGCGGCAACAACTCGTTGCCGCGCAGTTCATTCAACTTCGGCCCAAGCTCCCTACCCCAGTCCTCGGCCCTGCCACAGCCCAGGGGCAGCTTGAGAGCAACAATAGAATGCAAAGCTCAAAGCCACTACAACAAAAACAACAAAAACAAAAGAGCTGACGGTTAAATTCGGACTTCGAGTCGGACTCGGACTCGGGGACCTCTGGCCGCTGATCTGAACCCCGCCCTCTTGAAAACGGCGACAGCACAAAAAGCTGCCCACAAAAAAGGCAACGTCTAAGCTTCGGCCAAGGGTCAAACGTGGTCGACATGCAACATATGCCGTGTCCGTTCAGCGGAGCCTCGACTCCGATCCGCTCCGTTCCGATCCGCTACGATCCGCTCTGCGCCTTTCCATTCCAGTTCAAAGCCTGCAAATGAGTCACGACCCAGACGACGAACCAAACCCAAATGTTATTCTGGTTGAAAGTTGAAAATTGAGACACACACACACACACAGGGCAATTAGCTGCCGTTGCTCGCCGATCACGTGCCGAAAGCAAATGTAAAGCAATGCACAAAAGTTCCGTTTTCCTATTCTTGTGTCACTTACGTCCCCTCCCGCATCCCATCCGTTTCTCCTTTTTTTCCTTTACTCCTTTTCGGTGGCAGACACACAGAATAGAAGGTAAGCTTGCGCTCTCTCTCTCGCAGCGCATAAGCGTATGCATATTGCAGCATTGTGGAAACCGGTTTTTGCTGCACTGCCGCCTTACCTTTCCTCCAATATACCCTCGTGCCAGGGGCTCTTTGTTCTCCCTCTTATAGATGTTGCTGTTGTTGCGCGTAATTAACAAAAATAATAACAACTTTTGCCTTTGCTTATTTGACAGTTTTTGCAGTTCGCACAGCTGCCTGCAGAAATTTTGCAATTCCCCCCCTTCGCCTGCATTATATTTTGCTCAGATTTTTTTTTGTACTGCTGCACTCAACCCCTGTTCCGTTCCGAGTGCTGATTGTCCGTCCACGTCCACCCCATGCGACATGTATTCCAGACAAATCGGTGAGCAGCTGCAGTTCCAATGGGTGGAGAATGCGCCGCCAGGTAACGGAATGTCGGAGACCTATGTGGTGTCTATGGGAAACTAAGTGCGAGATGGCAGTACTATACGTGGGTAAACCAGGGAGGGGATTGGAATTTTGAGTATTTATCCAGCTTCAAACCATTTCCTGCGGGCATTCCTTCGGATCTGTCAGAACTATCAGCACATCAAAATGGTGTTCCAAGTAGAGATCTTCGCACTCCTCCGAAAAACGGGGTTTTTGAAGAGCAATCATGTTTCAGATGCATGAGCATTGGGGGTGTACAATAATCAAATTTTAAAGCCAGCCAAGACGTCACGGAGCTGTCAAAGTGAACCGATTTCTTAAATTCAATTAAATCTCTGCCCCTTTTCCAGGGAATCATGCTGATTGACAGCCGGCGTACTCCAGTTCCAGTTTTTAGGGAGTTTTCAACTCGAAACAACACGGGGGGAACATTCGGAGCGCCCGAAGTCCATTAACAGATCCGAACATGGCGGCCCATTGTTCGGTAGGGAGTGAGCGCAATCCTAAGATTTGCCAGCAACGCAATTCAAATCAAATTTAAATCAAATCAAATTTTTATTAAGGGTTCGTGCCTCGAAGCATACCCATTATTTATGTGAAACCAAAGACCATTCATAACCCAAAAAGTCTGGGTCCCAGGCTCAACCGAAGATTTCTTTTAATTAGAAAAGTTCAAATTATTTATGGGCTCTCGTTCGAGGGGGAGAGGAGGGTTTTGTTTACGCCAAGTCTAAGGCCACTATTTATTTATCCAACAAAAAGCTGAGAAATTTTAATACTAAACTTGTGGGATCTTCCCCGGTTCCACTCCCCCAACAAAGTTGCACCACGATTTGAGATTTACAATCGCCCATAAATCTTCGGGCGGCGCTTTCCGCCTTCGGTTGCAGTTGCCCATTAAACGACACCCAGGAATCGGAGCAGGGTTGGGGTGGCATCGTGCCAAGTGCTTTCACTCTGAGACTCCATATATCTGCATCCCCATGCATCTGCGAGTTCTGTTCTGTTTACTTGGCTGTCTGTCATAAAACTTGAATGCCTACTTTGGCGCTAATTTAGTTGACGTTTGATGCTCTCCTCTCGTCCAGACTCCCCCGCCGAATCCAATTAACTTTCCGTGTAGGGCTGTATAGGGCGTTGACGGGATGGGCAGCTACCGGAATGCCCCAAAGATGGGCGTTATCACGCCCCGAACGTAGTTCGTGCCTAGTTGCTCGTCGGAATGCCTATTTTGGGTAATTTGATTTGACTTAATGTCCATTGCCATCGGAATGATGACAGACAACGGGCCATTGACATTCTCTGGTCTGGTGAGTGACATCAGCATAAAAACGCCGAAAGGCAGCCATCTAGTTGTGTCACATAAATAAGTTCCAGCTTTCATGGCTCTCAAAACAAGCTGAGAGCTAAAGAAGGGGCCTACGAGAAGAGGAATCTTTTACAATAATTTTTATTGGATTTCTGATTTTCGTTCATTGGATAGCAGAAATTCTATTAAGTTCATCAAAGAGAAGTGGCATATAGTACTTCCTGAAACTCTTTTGAAAAACATCCAGTGGTAATAATCGCAGGGAACACTTTTCTCTGATATATATAATTTGCGCTGGGAAATTTTGTGGTGAAGAGCAAAGTAATGCCAGAAATAAACCAAAGGAAAGCCAAGCGATTCTGCAGCCATATCTGGATGGAGTTTGCATTTAGCGCCGTCTGCCATCTGCTATTTATAGCCGATACTCTCCAGCCTGCGCTGCTATACCCCTAAAGTGGTAGGGACGGAGAGGGAGAGGGAGAAGGAAAAGGAGACTACCACGATCTCCAAGGGGTGGTAAGTGCTCAATGAGTAAACAAGCAAACAGAGCAAAACAGAGCTCCGGCGTCTGATTAGTGTCAAGACGAGCTATTTATGAGTGTCTCGATGGGATTAGCATTAGCCGGCACCAGCTGGGTCTGCCAGTCCCGACCCGACTGTCCCCGGGTACTCTTTCTCTAAAGTGAAGGCAACGTATTCCTAAGTCAACTCTGACCTCTTTTGTGGTGTGAGCAGGTCAGGCCTCATTTGATTGCCAACGTTTATGCTTATGGCTTAAGTCTTTTCATTTCTTTTCTTTTCTTTCCATTTCATTTTGGGCATTTTGCGAGTCTGAAAACCAGTTTTCCACTCCGGCCAGTTACCAGTTTTCAAGTTTACACAAGTTTACTGTTTGCCAGCAAGAAAGCGGCTGGGCTGCAACATTGAAGCTGCATTCGAGCCAAGATCCAAGAGCCAAGTCGCGACCAGACCCGGGCCAACAGTCGGCTGTCTGACTAACTGCCTGCGACAGCCCCCGAACCCCGGGCCTCGAGCCCCACTCTGCTGCTGATTTTGTATCTTGCACCTTGTTTATGCATACAAATATTTCCAAGCTTGCAGTTTTTAGTTATTTTTTGTTCAGTCTCTACGAGTATCTTTGTTTTTCTCGTTTGTGGCATACATGAATATGGGGCTTTAATAAAAATAACTTGCTTATGAAGGGGTACGTATTGTATGTCTGTCACAATCTGGATCTCAGTCGCCATCTCACAGACTTAATGGACTCGTAAACCTCAAGCCAGAGATGGTCAAGTCTGATAGGGATAGGAATAGCAATTTATGGAAGGAATGGGAAGTACCTAAGAGAACTTCTGGGGAATCTCTGGATAAATATCCTCTCTAGATCCATCTAGCCATCTAGTATACCATCTCTTGCTGTCATACATGACACTATCGTCGCCACTTTTCTCATTGACACTGAATTATAATTGAGGGTGTAATTTTGCATGTCTCTTCGTGTTCGTGATCACTAATTAAGTTTACGAGCTTTTGAATGAATCGAAATGGTTTTGCTTCCGAGCGGCAATTATGCGATTCTCTGTACCGTACCTCTTTCTCTTGCGCTGGCCCCCCCGCGTTCGTTGATGATCGTTGGCTGTGTTTGGCTGATCTCGAGAGTTGACTGTGTCAAGGGCAGATATATATTAGCGAGTATATGTGTATGTATGTATGTACATATTTTAATTGCATTACGCAAGACTTGCATTCTCGGTGAACAAATGTGAGTTTGGAATGGAAATTAAGTTCCCCACTGAGATACTGAGAGAACACTGACGCATGATGCTCTACCACGTATATGAGGTTCGCTTTTGTTGTTTTATTGTTTTCCTTTTGATTTGTAACTTGTGATTTATCAATGCCGCAAGCCATGAATCACACTTTGTTCATTCGATCCACCTCCAGCTTACACTCCTGTTGCAGTTACAGTTCCAGTTCCAATTCCAGTTCCTAAAGAGACCCACACCTACCCACAGCCGTGAGTACTCAAACAAACGTGACATTTACCGGGAAAGGTCTGTGGTTTATTTTACGAATAGAGTCGGGGAAACGGAAGTACGCAACATGAAAGACAAAGCAAACAAATGTAGATATCCAGAGAGGGAGAACTGATAGCGATGGTCACATACGAGTGTGCATGTATGCATGTATGTGTGTGCATATGGGACGGAACGAGAGATGAAACCGAAAAAGGTGAAGCTTTTGCACGCCATTAGCACCCACCAAATGATATTCCCAACCGCATGCACGTGCAACAACACACATTCACAATCCACAGTGGGAGTATGGCCATAAATAAATGTCATAATGCTGTAAAAATGAAAACTTAAGTGGCACAGCACTGGGGCGACACGCGACCGCGACCCCAAAATGGACATATGTATGTACGAGTATATATAATGGACATGGAATGGCAAAAATGAAATCTGCAACGGAATTGCGTGTAAAATGCAACGGGGAGAAGAAAGAGAAGAAAGATATGGCAAGATGTGAGTGCGTAGGCGCCGCCAAGGTAAGGCATAGCTTTCTAGAAGCATAACAACAATGATGATGTAGCAAAACAAAAACTACTCGCAGTATGTACATATGTATGTATGCATGTGTGATATACGAAAGCTCCTTTGCTCTGCTGCTTTGGGTTCGTGTGCGTGTGCGTGTGCGTGTGTCGCAGTCACGCAAACGCGTTGCGACGTGTCGCCATCACCCACACGCCAATGCCAAACGAAGACAGAACAGACTCCACATTGTTTTCGTACGCTCCCAAAACCCGCTCAACTGTAACTAGAACCAGCACCAGAGCCGTGCCCCAAGAGCTACACCGTGTGACATGTGACTTCTTCAGACAACAATTCGCAAAAGTTTCGACACGCATACGATGCCGAAACAGCGTCGATACCATGCAGAATGGAATCTTTTGCATAACGTAACCCCCAGGCCCAGGCAGCGCCAAACATGGTTTATGGAGCCAACAAATTGCAATCAACGCACACGATCGTGTTCTCATGGCAGAGATCAAGAATTTATGCACATGAACTTTAAACATTTACACTCCGAGCAAAAGCCATACGAGTATCTCCACAATTATATCACCTGTGTGTACCCGTCTCCCATGTACTCCCATCGCTGGCTTGGCTTTCTTTTCATTTTTGGTTAGATTTTCACAGATCTAAAAGGTTCATCGCAGTCTTTCCGGTCGCTGGTTCTTTTGTGTTGTGTTCGGGTTCGTGTTTTGGGTGAAAATGATAGTTTATTATCATAATTAATTCGGGTTAATGTTTATAGTTGGTCAGCGTTTTGCTGACTTTCGCTTATGGAGTTCTGTTCCGTGTGAGCGCTATTTTTAATAACGGAATTTTTAATTCGATAAGAATCCCGTTTCCCCAGGGGACACTCGCGCGGCTTGTTTGCTCTTGAAAAGAAATATTTGCCATAAACAGAAATCATAACTCCAGACACGAAAGTCATACAAGTTTCCAGGTCGTCCCGTCCCCAGTTAATAAATATCAGCGAAGAAGCACTGGAGGGTTGACTTTTTTGTTTATTTTGGGACTTAACATCGGATAAACGAGGTCTTAACAGGACCGCCAACTTCAGAAAGGCCTTTCAGGTCCAGGGAGTGAGTAATGAAATCACGCAGCGGACGGGACGGGAGGTCCGCAGCCCTTTTCGAAAGTACGGTTTTATTTTTTTGGCAGCTGCCGTCCCGGGGTTCATTACGAGCTCCTGGCAAGGGACGCGTGCGCCAAGTCAAACGCAGGATAACCCGTAAGTGTGTCCTTATGCCGAATACGTAATTCTATTTGTTTGTCTTCCGCCAGTAGGAGGATTTCCTTTTTTATGGTTACGCATTCACAATTTCCCCCAGACTTCAAACAGAAGGGAGAATCTGGAGCAGAATAGGGGGGTTTTTTGACAAAGCAACGTCTGTTAACATTTTTTGTTTGTCTATGCTTTGCAGGTTATAATAATAATAAACCAAATAAGAGAAATAACTGGGAATTGTGGAAGGAATTCGATATTAGAACAGGAGAGAACTCTGAGAAAATACTTTTCTAGAGGCAGATAGAGAGCAACTAGAGATATGATTTGTACAACCAGTTCCTCTGTCTAAGATTACCATAGTTCCACTTTTAGTCGAAACCACCCTTGTTTTAAAATATCTTTTCAAAGTGCCCTGCGAGGGCATGCGTTTTGTATTACAAATTGCTAAAAGTAATTCAATTTCGATAATGTTGTGACCATCTAGCCCTCAGGGGTGGCTTCCGCTACCATAAATTGTATCGCTTGACACTCTATAAACATGGAAATGGAAACGGCAATATATTTTGTAAACTTACATTAAGTGAAAAAGGTTTTGATTTGTTCCGAAATTGAGTGACACTCACAGTCTAGACGAGACTGCCATTGATAAATGGGAAGTACTGCTGCTCGACAGTGTAGATCATTTTGACCCAAATAGAAGTCTGTTCTGCCTCAGATACCGTCTCTGTGACACCCACCGCCACTCCATCCCCAACCCAACTCTCCCCCAAAAGAGTCGTTTTTATGGGAGTTGTGCGTGATCTGAGCAATTATTACTTCTACTTCTCCGACTTGCAGGCTGTTCCCGAGTTGTCAGCGACAAATCTTCTCGGTTAGCCGTAAAATCTGGAGGCATGCGGCAAAGTGCTAATCGACAAGGTGGGGTGCCTCATAGTATACACGTCACAGGAAGAGGAAGATCTAAGGTTTTTTTTTAAATTAATTTTAATAGCGTTTCAGCCTCACAACAATAGAAAAGAGAACGGAATGAGCAATCTATGTATGTAGAGGGAGCAATGGATATGCCAAAGATACTCGTACAAAGATGCACAGAGATACTGGCGTCGTATACTATACGACAATTGAGAAAGAAAACCACAAATTGGCGCCCCCACACGTAAAACGGAAACTTTCGTATCGTATCTGAGCGAAGCGAAACGATTCGGAACGATGGCCATGCCATCCAATAGATACAGATACTCGTACTTAAGAGCGCTGCAAACGGGACCCAAGCGATGACAACTACAAAAGTCGCAATTAAAGCTTTGGCGGCAGATGGGAGAAAAGGGCAGACGAGGCCAAAACCGAAAAAAGAGACATTCAATAGATAGATAACTGTAAATGTGGAACAGATAGACAACAGAGGGAAGGGCGGCACACGGACACGATGCCAATTGTCTTGCGTGGGGGCGTGGCAGTGGCAGGGGAACGGGAACGAATAAAAGCGTAAGACAAATCAATCGAATGGGGAGCAAAATCGAGATGCCAAAGCCCAGATATTGTTAAATATATAGACATGGACAAGCGCCTGCCTTTCGCTGGGAATACTGGAAAATTCTGTTGGAAAAAAAGAAAACTTCCATTCGAGCACTAATATCTGACTATCCAGAGATCAGAAAATAACCATGAATCGGTTTAAAAATAGGGTTCAGAGTTATATTGTAGATACAACTTTGGAATACAAATACAAATACGCACCCCACCCAAAAGAAAGAAAAATGGTAATGATATTTTACTGTTTAAACCCCCCAAAACCGTCTCAAAGTTTACAATTCTCTGCCTAATTAATCGATCAATTAATCATACGAACTTCATAAGCAATAAATCACAGTTTAGCCCCAATCGAGTGCCTCAGCCATGGACCAATTTTAAATATATACATATGTATGTATGTATGTATTGGATCGAATCGAATCGGAATCTTTGATTTGCTCGGCATACACTCGTAATTGAATCAATTGAGTGAGTAGGGGGCCCAAAGCAGAAGCCCATGCAGAACCAGAAGCCCCAGAAGAAGAACAAACATATTCATAATTAGAGCAGCGGCAAGAAATTCTAGGAAAAATTAATGGAATTGTTAATAATGCGCCAGCACAGATTTCCCAGAGGCCTGCATAAAACAGCCCAAAAAAAAGGGAGAATCCGCTGGGAAAGGGGAAGAAGTATAGCAATTGAAAGCTTCCCAAATTGTTCAGATTCTTCCCGGCTGCTTCTGCTTCTGCGTCTGCGCGGCCAATGCACTTTGGAAGTGGAATGAATATACTCGTATGCATATAATGTGTACTCGTATATGCTAATGGATCGATGGATGTTGGGAGCTCCCATTAAGAACACTTAAGCCTCGAATGCAGACTTGGAAATGACTTTTAAATGGTTCTCTGTCTTGAGAACGGCCTTCTGCGTGCTTCCAGTTTTATGTCTTATCAAAGAGAGAGCGAGACTCTTATTGATTGGAAATATTGGAAGCAAAGTTCATATGCGTCATGACCAGCCCAGAGCTTGCTTGCCCTCTCTCTCGCCCACTCCCCACGCCCAGTCGGAGATTTATTATGCTGGATCCGAACGGAAGCAAGAAGAGCGAGAATGGGTGCCATGGCGGGTGCCGGAGGAAGAATGGCAGGCGAAGAATGCCACTTGAGCAGCCAACGACGCCGTCAAGCACTCGCATGATGCATATGAGAGCAGAGCTGGGAGAACTGGAGACTGGAAGGACAGGGGGATCGGCATCGGCATCGGCCTACGGCCCACAGAGTACGAGCACTCTTACGCCCAACAAAAGAGGAGGATCTTCGCGCCAGCCGCAGCAGAACAAGATCTGCTGCATCACTCAGCCTGCCTGGAATTGGAAATAATTGCCATTCCATCGGGATGCAACTCCGGCTCCGGCTCCGACTCCGACTGACGACTGTGCATTGGCATGAACCAAACCGAACCAAACCAAACCAAACCAAGCCCCAAGTTCCATGTGTCTCACTTCATTTACAACAAATGTTGCGTGTCTGGCAGGCACCGAAAGGGGAGACACGAGACGAGACGAGACCCTTCGGGGAGCTGTCGTATGTGACGAATTTTCATTTGATTTATGCACTTCCTCCACAAGTATTTGCATGGCATACCCGACGCACCGCCCTGATGTTTGCTTTCGCATCCCCTGCCTACTCTATTCAGTAGTTTTACGACCAACTCAAATACAATTCGCCACAAAGTAAACACTGGTAGTGGCAATATGTTTCACATTCGAGATGACTCGAGCATAAACACATCTGTCAATCTCATCTCAATGAAATATGCGTTATACCGCATTTAATATATGATAAGCATGACCCAAGAACAAATCGATCTACGCTTTGGTAGTATGTAACTAAACGCTCATCATTAGAAGTAGAAGAAAAACTGCCTCCCAGCGATCCATTTTGATGGATTGTTTTGCTCCCTCCCTCCCTTCTCCCCCCGCGGTTACAAGAACATACGCATAATGGATGGACTATGTAAAAGCAGCGCCCCGAAAACATTTCGAGTGTTCAGATTGTCTGAATTGATGAACTCAAAAAGGAAACAAAAATTCAATCAATCTTTCTCTTTTTCACTGGGCAAACTGGGGACTCCACTCCAACGCGTGCTCTGTCATTTTGTCGATGTCTCCGCTCTCTCCTCCGATCCTCTGCGTTCGCGTCTGCGTCGGCGCAACGCATTCAATCACTTCATTTGTTTGGAGTTCGTCATCGTTTTCGTTTTCGTCTTCGTCTTCGGCCTCGGCTTGGGTATTCGTCTCCGTGGAGGCACGTTCGTTGAGGCCGTAAAATGTTTTATTTACTCTGCACTTATGACCCCGATGCGGATCGGGTTAAGTGAATCTGATACCCATATACATGTACATGTACTCGTACATACATATACCCGTCCGTCGCAACGGAGGCTGTTGCATTTGCATTTGCATCTTCCACAATACCGAAGCGGCCGGCCGCTTTATGAGACTGTTGTCTGTTTGCCGGAAGATGGGGCTGGGGAGCGCAGCAGGAGCAGGAGGAGGAGGAGGAGGAGGGGGTTATTGAATGTCATTGCAACCAAACAGAGAGAAATGTTGTGGCAACGTAGCTCCGCAGCTGGGGAAGCCGAAGCTCTCCGACTCGCGATGTTTTTGTGTCCAATGATGAATTGTGTCCCTGATTCCGTAGACACAGGCACAAACATGATCTCTGTCTGTGGCTAAGCACAGTGGCTGTAATACTGTTTCCCATTGATGAAAAGTTATGTTAAGGGAACTGGTACTCGTACATACAGATGTACATATGCTCACAGCCCACTGTGCAGTTCCCTAAGTCGTTGGAGTTTTTGACACCAATTGAAGATGCCGATTAGTGCGAGTATGTACACTTAAAGAAAGAATCTTTAGATGCATAAAGTATATAAATATTTGTGTAGAAATATGTGAATATGCCTGTATCTTTTGTGTCTTTAATTGCAGAATTGTGGCCCTCGAGTGCAACCTTCGGTGTCTTGTCTGCCCGCAGATGATGCTGACACGCCGCAGTAAGGAGCCCGGAGCCCGGAGCCCGGAGCCCATGCTAATGCAGAGATGAACACAGAGACGGCATCACTGTCGTCTTGGCGATGTGATTAATTGACAGTGGTGTCGCCTGAATTGCGCGGGTTTTATTGAAGGGATGACACGACAGCGGCAACGGCAGCGACCGGGCCGACGAGTCGCAATTCCATAAAAACGCATCAGCCCAGTGCACTGCAATGGAGTGAGCAGTCGCATTGCTCGTAATAAGATTAATTACGAGCGTCTTGCTCCATCTCCAGACACGACTCTCGAAGCTCGGCGGCATACAGCTAGCTGCGTGACCACTTCACATTCATATGGCAGCGAGGCGAGGGCAAGGGATGTGGCTGGGCAGCTCCTCAATTCAATATTTTGACATTACAAATAAAGTTACCATTTACGAGTAGTGGCTCAGCTCAAGTGTTTCATTAATTTGAAAGCTTTTCGGGTACTTTTTATTCATACCCCTCCGATGCACCAGGCAGGCAGGGGGTAAGTGTTAATCCCTGCCGGAAATTAGCATATTTGATTCCTTAGCTCCTGGTGGCACGCGAGGCAGCCACCACTCCACTACCACTGGGAAATAGGGGAACAAATGAATAAGTGTGCTGATAAGGGGCTATAGGGTTATAATTGGAATTGAATGGAGACCAGACCAGACCCCAAGAGAAACTCATTCCATATTTATGGGATTTATGGGATCTCCCCTGTCTGCCAGGAAGCGAAAGTATGAAAAGTAAAAACAATTACATATTTTATTTTTAATTAACTTTTATCGTAGCCCGAGATGAATATTGTAGTACTCTGGCACACACATCTCTTCACAAGTCCCAAGACGAATGCTCAGACGAATTGGCAATGATGATGTCATTCCATTCCCGCAGCATTCATCTCCCATAAATCACCAGGCGAGGCGATCGCGAAAATCTTCAAGTTTATGCTCAAACATGCTGAGAGGCAATGACAGCAGTTGGGGCATCAGCATCGGCATCGGCCACGGAGCCAGCATGCAATGCAATGGAGTGAAGTGGAGCCAAAGCCAGAGCCAGCTGCCACAGATTAGTCAGCGTCGGATTCAGATTCGGATACAGATTCAGCGCGAGTCTTCTCCGCTCGGCGCACTTTAATTTGCTTCGGGGCAAGCTGCTCGACTGGTTTCCAGCCTGAGGAGGGAAGGCAACGCCAGGCGGGGTTGTGGATGTGGATGTGGGCCACATGGACTAAAGATCAAGGTGAGTGGCGAGAGAAATGTTTGGCGAGTTCTACGATGCCCCCATCCCAGCCAGAACATCCATAACACCAGCATCATTATTACATACATCAGAATCACTTATATAAGGAGGGATATTGTCGAAACCAAAGATTTAACGGCTGTCGGCTTTAGGGTCACCAAACTTTCTTCTTTCATAACAGCCAACAAAAAAGCCAAGACCTGCCCAAGATGCCTTGGTCTGTCCCGAGGAGGAGGTATGAAAGGCGAAACGGCAAAAATAAACAGCAAAACAAGCCCGGGCCAAAGCAAAAACTCTGCGCAGAGATTCTGAGGTTGGCAAAGGTTAAGGTAGAGGAAGTATTGGCCAAACCTCGCTGCACAAAGGGAATTTCTGGTGGTTGAGCTAAAGCAATAGATTCAGCAGGAACCCAAAACGAAAAGTAGCATTAGTATGCCCAAGACGTACACATGGACGTACATATGTACATCTGTCATGCGGCATGACTCACCTCATACGGCCGGCTCGACGAAAGCCGTGGCGTACATAAAGTGAAAAGGCCCAAACATGAGTAAATGCACATTCATGGATTTTTAAATGGGCCGTCGAAAATAAAGAAATAAACTGTTGGAACCACATAGGAGCGTGACTCGTTCCCCCATGCTTCTTTTAGTTTTCTGTTTTTTCTGCTGCGGCTCCCCAGGTCCCACCAAGTCGTTGGGCCGGCCGTCATTCATTCACGCCAAGAGCTGATAAGCTTTTTGTGGCACATTCGACTGGTTTGCATATCTATGAGGCCCACGGAGCCGTGCCTGTTGGCCTGTCTGTGGCACCATTTGATATTGGGAATGGACAACTGCAGATTGGGCTTCAACTGACATTATCACTTCTCACTTGGCATTTATTCGGCTGCAGCTGCATTCGGGGCGCACAGGAATTTGGCCTTATCCTTCACTAATTGAATCATTACACTAAACATAAGAACGATGACTCCACGTCTAGGACTGCTTCTCGGAGGTCCAGCCCTTGGGACGATCGGCCATAATGGTCCAATCGTTTTGGGCTATGTTGAGGCCGCCGTACTGCTTGGTGGGTGTGTCGGGAAAGAACTCCCAGCCCTGTTCGATGGACATCTTCTTGATGACACCAGCAATGCCTGTGGAAGAGACAGAGACAGCGTTGGGTGAGTATAAGCAAATGGGAAGAAACGCGGTAGCGGAAGCTCACCTAGGAAGAGACCAGCACAGAGACCGGCCACATGGTTGTGTTTCCAGGCCCCGAAGACGCCACCAGCAGCGAATCCTCCCAGCAAGTAGTTAATTCTGCAATTAAAATAATCGTTACTCCGGGGAGTCAGTCAGTCCAAGCTTGTATCGCATCGCCCACTCACTTGTCATCCTTTCCGCGAGCATTGGTGGCTGCCAGTGTCGTGAGAGTAAATGCTGTGGCCATACCCATCAGCGGGCCGGTGTTGTAGGCAAAACGCCCCAGCGTGGGCAGGTAGCCCTTTGGCTTCGCCAGCGTCAGCACATCGACTGTGGACCAGGCCAGGCCGGCGGCGACGGCGTATTTGTTGGTGGCCACAGTCTTGCCAAAGGCATCTTCCCCCTCGGGATGATCGTAGTACTTGGAGCGCAAGATCGACATGGTGGCTGTTTACCACAAGGAAAAATACACAAATCATTAGCAACAAGCTAAATCATGGGAATCTATTCTACCCGCTGCAATTTAGCCACCACAGGGAGCGGTCTTCAGCGTTGCGGGACATGTCTGCAGCGACATCATGGACTATTCAATTATAATTATTGTTAAATACACTAACCTGCCGATATTTACGTAATTATTTCAGAAACGCAGCCAAGATTTTACTACAAACAGCTGATGGGCAGTGTGTACACATGCAATGGAAAAATAGTGCACGGAATGTGCTGTTAAGCGCTAAAGAGGCAACGAGGTGCTGTTAAGCGCGAAATGGAGCAACTTGTTTCAATCGAGCGGTTGATTCAAAATTATATTTAATGTTAAAGTGAATCTAAATGAAAAGATTTTAGAGCCCCCTCTCTAATATTAGATTCAATAATATCAGTAAATGAGCGTACATTTTTTCGTTTTCAAGTCCGGTTTATAATTTATTCTCTATACTAGCTTCACAAACGCTGTGGCACTAGTTCTTTATTCATAAGGTGCAATAGAACGCTTTTTATTAAGGTAATTTTTCATTCCCACGCAACGTGACGAGAGGAAGGGTATTATGCAAAAGTATTATACGAGTAGAGTGCAGAATAGACGATGCGATTTTCGAATTTATCGTATGCGCTTAGTTTAGTGGTAGACTAGTTCTTGCCTTGAGTTTCAACTAACATTATTCACATAAAATCAGGCGATCGAGGGCAAATCTGAGTACGTTTGACCAAAGTGGGGCACAGTTTCTTGGAGCAGTTGGAGGGGGGCCAGTACATGTACATGTACGTGTTGGCGTTTTCGAAAGCAAAACGAATATATCAAAACATACAATACAATATGTATATATGTACAAATTAGATATCAAATTATTGGCAATTCTGTTTCATGTTAATCAGTCGTAATTTGCTAATTAGTTCACTCTGCTCCTGCAATAATTCCATCCAAATTAGGTCATCATCGATACAAATATTTGTATTTGTATATGTATGTAAGTACTAGTATCTCTATTGCTCGTCGTGCCCAATTATTTCGATATCATCAGCCAGGGGACTCTCGATTTCGGGTTTGCCCCAATTGCCATTTTGTTGATTTGCATCCAAATTAATCAATGATAATGTCATCTTACTGCTAAGAATGACCTGAAAGTGAGAATATTCGAATAGTCAATTAGAACCGCGTATTCAGAAAGAAGAGAGTAGAGTGCTGCGCTGCTCTTACGGCTGGCTCCTCGGCGGATCCATTGAGCTCAGTGTCGTAGACCTCCTCGCGCTTGGTCTGGGCGTCGGCCACCAAAATCTGAGAATCGTGTGCCAGAGCGCCTTCCAAGTAAATGGACTGCGGCTCGGGTAGGTTTCCTTCCAATTTGGACTGGAATTGTGAAGAGTGCAAAACATTATTTTCCTAGCAAAGCACAATGCTAGTAGTTGGAAAGCTATGGTTTCTATTGGATCTGTTCTGCGGGGGGCTGGTGCTGGCGCTGCCGTGGCACTTACATGTTCGATTGGTGCTCGGAAAACAGGCGTTGGAGGGCGTCCGGTCCATTTGCGGCCGCCCTCGCAACTGGCTGTTACCTCCATGCCCAGTACCTGAGCCAACAATGGGTTATTTACATCAACAAATCTACAAAAATATATATTTTAGAGATATATTTTTACCGTTAGTTCCCGCTCAGCGCTCAGGTCCCGACGCTTTCGCTGTTGTTGCTGTTTGACTCCCTTTGCAGCCGGATCCGCACCCTGGTCGGTGGTGTTTACGTTTGCATGCCCATTGGAGGAAATTTTGTCCTTCTCCTTGTCCTTCTCCAGTTGATCTTTCGTTTTTTCGTTGTCGTTTTGCTAGGGATTGGGCATATGGAAAGTTCTGTTAGAGATGCAGATAAATCTCCGGATTGGACTCAAGCATTTCTACAGCCTCAAACATTAAAAATCATAAATCGAGAAATTAATTACTTCAATTTGTGGTTAGGTGAAACGCAACGAAAAACTCAATTAGACGAAGGTTCTTGGTTAATTAACAGAAAGAATACGTAATTAGATATATTCAGGTATTCAGATAATCAGATATTCAGATATTGCATATGTATATCAAAAAATATTCAAAAAATGTTCAACGATTGCATTGCCGTGTGGGGACCCTTTGACGGCCTCTAACCTTATTCAAATCAGTTTCAGTATCACTCCTCTGCTTGTCTCGAACGTTCAATTGCTCATCGGCAGCGTCTATCAAACCTTGTATCGCCGTTACAACTATACAAAAGTTCGGGTTTCGTTTCGGTTTGGGTTTCGTTTATCATGGTATCACAGATTTCGTTTCATTACAAAACATTTCATTTTTCGATTGGTTTGATTACACATGAGAGTGAGATACATGGAAAACGTAGAAACGACAGATATGTGAATATTTATATATGGTAAATCCTATAGCATATAAAATGGCATGAGTACGAGTTTATTGGCAATGTGATGGTTTCAGTCTAGACTCTAGAGAATACTAGTATTAATTTCGGATAGAGATTGGTCAGATTGAATTGTAAAATATGTCCCCATCATAAGAATTTAGTTGAAATAGTTTAGACACAGAGGTGCAGGTATTACATTTACATTAAAGTTAGTTAGTAAAAGGAATCGTATCGTATCATATCGTATCGCATGCCGATAGACTGCAGACGAGCAAAATAACGAGTAGAACAGTGATAGAGCGGTGGAGGGAGAGAGAGAGAGAGAGAGAGTTCCGCTCCATGCAATAGTTACAGACAGAGAGAGTGGAGTGAGAGTGAGACAATGATATTATACACAGGGGTAAAGGTTAACGGTTAACATGCCGCTGCTGGAGGATAGAAGAAGAATTTTGATTGTGAAAAGGGGGAAGGGGAGCAAGGGGAACCATTCCAAAGGATTCAATTCAATTCATTTCATCTATCTACTTGAAACCGAAAAAACAAGAAGTAATCTATTGTTGGCTTGTACTTAGGTATGATCTTTGATCTGAATTTTGGTCTGATTGATTGATTGATTCTATGTGAATTGAATGTTGTTTTTGTTTTTGTCTTAGAAATTTGGCTGCCGCTTGAGAAACTTCATGGCAATCATCTTGAAAATGAGAACACAAAGAAACAGGATAAGTATTAATAAATGATATCGAATGGTGTCGGCGGTGGTGCCTGGCTGATTACGCTACGATCGTCAAAAATGATATAGAAAATGCTATTGTAATCTGTATCTGGGTCCCATATCGGAACAGTGCACTGTGGTGGTTGTTGTGACGATGCTAACCTTTGCCTCATACTGATCGCTGTTCATTTCGGCAATCAGCTTGGCCATCGCCCGCTCCGTATCCTCGAGCTTCTGGCGCAACTTCTCAATCTCCATCAGCTGCTCCTTCTCCATCTGCTCCTGGTGGTGCTTGAGGGAGATAGACAGATTGCTGGCCACCTCGGTGGCCGACACGCTGGCATTGTAGAGCTCCTCGTCGTGGCTCCGGCTCCGGCTTCGGCTCCGCTGTCTTCCATTCGTTGGGGCCTCATGCGCCTTCGCCTTAACTGCTGCAATTCCTATAAAATTTGCGTACGAGTTTTGCTTTGAGATTGAGATTTTGACGCCAAAAGGACAAACGAGACTAGAAAACTAATGTATTTACAGGGGGGGGAGGGGAGGTGGGCAAATCAGAACAAACTACATATATATTCATGTGTGGGGGGACGTGACTAAATCTGTGATTTCGTGATTGCTTTATGAGTTAGTAAACACTTACTTACTATATATACAATATACAACATCTAGAATACATAATAGGTTCACATCTACACAATAAACAAACTATACATATATATCCGCAAAAAGATACTAAACCAAATGAGGAGGACATATTTCAAAACTCAAGAATGGGCGCGAAGTTTTCCTTCGCCATCATCCAATCGACTACGCAGTGGACTAGAACCGAAATCAAGAAACGAACAAAATTCTTCGGATCTTCTTATCCATATGTGGCTTACTTGTCTGGTGTTCTCGCCAGCCTTATCGCATATGTAGGCATAGGGCAGATGCAGATACAGATGCAGATGTGTGCATGGGCGGAAGCAGAAAAGTACAAAAATGATTGGTTCGGTTAGGATCGGATCGACTGGTGGGTGTGTGTTTGGGTTACGGGTTGTGTGTTGTATATGGTGGATGGATATTTGGTCTGTGTGGCTGCTGCATTGTGGTGTGTAAGAACTACAAGAAGAATAAATAATAAAAGTGACTGGAACTAGTCTGGAAACTCACCCAATTTGGTGCCGCCCAAATCCTCCACCTGGCTGTGTTCCTGTTGTTGGCCAAAGACCTGCTGCCGAAAGCCGGTATCCGATGGTGCTGGTCCGTATGGTGCATTGGGGACTTGCTTCTTGAAAGCAATCTGTGTAGAAAAACAAGATTGGGACGAATTCTTTGAATGAGGATCTGCAGGATATATCCTTACCTTCATTATCGTGTAGCCAAAGAAAACGACAATTCCGATTGTGTAGAGGGGCATTAGAAAGCCCATGCTGCTGCCCCGCTGCTGAGGCTGTTGCAGAGCTCCGGCTCCCATTGGAGGACGCATTCCAGGAATGGGACCAGGCTGAATGAAGAAGCAAGACGAGAGCATTATAGGATATAAATTAAATTGGATAATCATTTAGAGCAGAATACACCATGAGTCCGGCAAACTTTTCCTAAAGCAATTGTTAAAAAACACCCATTCATGCTGTAACTTGTGGCATTCATATTTCTGTATCCGGCTCAATGGTTTCGGACAGGGGCAACATATAGTTCAATTCATTTATTCTCTGTGTTTGCAGTCCTCTTTTGTGTGCTACTCGTACAGATGAGAGCACAGACTACTATGAAATGAGATGAGATGGAACTGGCGCATTGAATTTGGCACAAGTTCAATATGTACTCGTACAACCCGACCCCACAGTTTTCTGTTCTCCCACTCATCCTTTACAGTTTTTGTTTCGTTTGCGCTGTCTTTTGCCTTCAGTTTGCGTGCAGTGTCATAAAAACAAAAACAAAACCAAAATAAAATAAACTTTTTCTATTTATAAATGACTTCCAACGAGAGCGATGATGTCTCATCCGCTCCATCGTCGATCCCATTATTACCATCGGGATTGGATGATCGAGTGTAATCATCGTTCCAGAGAACAATGCACAATGCAAGATGGATAGCATAACTCACCCGTCCGTCTACGATGCGCGGGGGCGGATTACTTGCTGAACTTTTGCGTTCAACAATGGGCACGGTGGGTGTGGCAGGTATGGCGCGTCCACGCTCCCGCATCGCCTGGTATATGGACTCTGGATGTAGGTGGGCCGGACGCTCCTGTCGCAGACCTGGCAAGAACATTATTATATCAATTATTTCGGCTACGACTTTTCGGCTTTGACTTTTCAAATAAAATAAACACAAAATGAGGTTAGGGTATGCGAAGAACCGACCCGTTATAGTAGGGATTTGTTAGGTAAATCGAATCGATTTAAAGTTAGTGAAAAAAAGCCCTTTAAAAGTTAAAGCAGAAATGCAAATACCGATTTCGATTATTAACGGAGATATGGAGGGAAAGTGCTGTGCTCCAATGGAGGGAGCGACCTACTTATTTCACCCGTGTACAGGTTAATATGTTTCCGGTAGAGGTGGGGCCCAAACGGTACGGCAGCATCCGGCTTCGTCGTGTTCATGAACTGTTCCCTGTCGAGCACAACATCACAACAGCCTAAAACACCAAACAGGACAGGCGAACACACACATACACACACACACACACACAGACACAGAGGCACACATAGACAATAATAAATAAAAAGAAATAACTAATAAATTTTCGATTCTAATTGCGGAAACATTGCCACTCAACTCACCGCCCGGTGCCCCGCTCCTCTGATCCTTTAAGTTCTGCTGCTGGGGGGGCGGCGGCGGCGCAGAACCGAACATCATGGGATGGAAAACCTTTGGCCACAATATGGCAATGCATCCAATGACGGTGACAATGATCAGGGCCGTCTTCTTGGGCGTCATACCCTCCTCCTCCTTGACAACGGATGGCCGTTTCTTCGTGGCTGCTGAAGGCATTTCGTAGTCGTTTCCTATTCGTTCCTCTCCTATAGTTAAAGCTAAAACCTAAGGCTTAAGTATTCCTGATCTGATTTGCTTGGTTCGTTGAATTATGCTATGCTTTGCTCTCTGAATGCAGCTGCTATATGTGGCTCCAGTTTGCGGTTAACTTTGACATTGGCTCATTTTTGTTAATTGTAGATTGTAGATGGGGTTTCTGTACGTTTAAAGCATTATCTGAAATATACAATACATAGACTTGGGGTACAATAATGTAGTAACACGCTCCAGTTCACTCCAGGTCGACGTTCACTGATCATTGATCTCGAATTGAGAATCACAATGCAAAGTCGTGTACATTAAAATATTGTTGTGGGACAACAAAAAAACAAAAAAAACTTTATTACATAAATAGCAGTCCCGATATTTTTTATTTTTAGCTCGCACAATTCGGTCTTTTGGGTCCGTCTAATAATTTTTCATTATTTTCGTCTCGGTCTGCACACAGAAATCACATCACAGTAGGCAGCGTTCAGTTTCGCTGCCACAATTAACGACCGCATAAATAATATTAAATGTTTCTCCAAAAACGTTTCAATTTCTTTATGGATATATGGATTTATCTGTGTTGCCCGGACGCAAAGGTTGCCCCAAGACTTGGGGAGCGAAAGATCTTACGCAAAGTTTGAATGTTGTTCCCGAACTGGCCAGCCAGGCAAATTTCTGAAACTATTAGCGAATTTTTAAAAACGGACGGCACGACTGCACGGCGCTCTCTGCCGTGTGTGTGCTCTTCTTCCTAATCGTCGGCGAGCATTGGTCCGTTATTTTGGCCGCTAAAACGGCAAAAGTCAAATAAAATAGAATAAAATCAAATAATGAGTGCGACAAAACGATTTGAAACGTGGGCCCCTGCACTGGGGGCATTTCTAGCTGGGAGTGCTCTCTTCCCATTCCGAGCATTTTTGAATATATATTTTGTGTTTTGATATTTTTCCGTTTCCATTATTTCACAGCTTTCTTCTCTCTCTCTCTTTCTCTCTTATTATCACACACTCGCGAACATTGGCACACCCATACTTGTATGCGAGTACTCATTTATACATATATATATTATGAATTTTCTGCGGGGTTTCTCCCAAACGTTTTCCATTTCCATTTCGCTTTCAAACGCACTGACTGCGACTGCGACTAAGCGAAAGTAAAATTGTTTGTACGCGCACTGTTTTAGCTTTGCCTGTCTTAACCGTTGGAGTCGTTGGACCTGGATTTTCGTCAGCATGCCAAAAGTACTCGTGCGCTTCGGAATTTTGGCTGTTATTTTATTTTTGGAGACACGGCATTGAAACAGGATTCAATGTCGCACAAATTAAAGCGTGTATTCATCATTTATTTTTAATACTTCGAATTTTTAGCGTCCGAGTTTGTTGTCCTTGGCGGTTTATTTGATTTTTTTGCGAAGAAACTATACATATTTTGCAACAATATTTACCATTTTCGTTAGTATTGACTGTATTCAAATATTCGTTAACTTATCTAATTACTGCTAATTTAAAACTGCGAGTTTGTCGTTATGTTATGCGAATTTGAGCATTTTTGTATGCTATGGCCAGACTATTGATTTTTCAGCTTGATTTTTCAGTGCTGCCAGATCTTCAGAGACAATATCGACAAAGCACCAATGTAGAAACTGTGTAGAAAAGCCCCTTAGAGCCATGTCCCAGGCCACATCGAATACCAATTCGTGATCAGCATCGAATTCCTGATCGTTTTCCATCAAAACCTCAATTTTTTCAAAAATGTCGGAAAAAATGCATATTAAAATAGTAGATAACGGAACTTTTTCACACTGGCGCTGCCATGGGGGTTATATGAAAAAAAAACGGGCAAAAATGTTTGATACGTACACATTTCGCCTTTAGGTGTCGCCTTTGGTAATTACATGAAAATGCAGTTAATATGTAGCAAATGTGTAGTTCCCATGTAAGGAAATTAATTTAGTGGTCAGTTTTGTTGGTCTGTTTTGATTAAACCTTATTTTATAAACAATACAATAATGATGAGAACTTAAAGTTGGCCAGTCTTGTAGGAAATTTATGTAATAATTGGATAAAATTATGAGTTCAGACCTGAGGGTCTTTGGTAGCTAGTAATATTCGACGGAAGATCAAAAACGAGTATTTATTGATAAATAACCGGTTGAAGACAATGATTACCGGCAACACTAGTTTTCATACCCTAGAGAAAGGGGTATTATAGAGTTGAAAAAATGTTTGTCATCCCAGGCTCCGTAGGCATCAGGATCGAGATAAATATATACAAGATACTAATAATATTCATGAATATGTCTAAAGAATATCAATTTGAGAAAAGGTCTTTATAAATCACGTTTCATCTTCATATAAAATTAACAAAATAGGGTATACAAAAGCCTACACGCAACATAGTGACTCTTTTTTTGTTGAACTATTTTGTTCAAACCTTTTTTTACAATAAATACAATAAAAGCAAGGATTAAAAACTAACCAATCTTGTAGAAAATTGATTAATTAATCGTATAAAATTATGTGGGCATGGCTAAATGCGCTTTATATATAGTAATATCCGTCGGAATATCAAAATCGAGGAATATGTAAAACAGAACTTGATAAGTCCAGTCAGATATCGAAAAGTCCACGGTCACACTGGTCGCAATGTTTGTGTGTGTTATAATTTATAAAATTAAGAATTTTTAAATAATACGCATATTCCGCTAAACGGTGAAATCTAGCATAGACCTTGGAAAAAACCTCAGAGATCGAGAATTGAGTTCGTTTTGGTCTGAAGTCTAAAGGAAAAGCGCGCCTGGCGTGGCTAGTTTTTTTTTTATTTTGTCACAAAGAAAGTGGAGCAAACAATGGATAGCGAATCGTGGGCCTGTTCATCGGTGGAAAAGGATCTCGACCGAGTTGTTACTAAACTAGAGCAGCTACGCGACAATGCCTCGGCCGATGTAGGGGATATTGCGATGCTGATGTCGGACTTGGTCAATGCCCTTGGCAATGCCGAGCAAATGGTAACGACTCTTAACTCGAGCACTCAGGTGAATGCAAATGCTCCCAGCGTAGACGACCCAATGGGCGATGGTGTGAGCATGCAGGTGGAGACGGAACCAACTGCGCCGCAGCGTCCCACTGATCGCCACATGGAGGTGATCAGAGGGGCCATTTTAAAATGTAATGAAAGGGTGCAGAAGCTGTCCACAGAGCATCGTGACTTGCACGGCTCGATTTCAAAGATCGGGAAGGCTATTGATCGTAATTTTAGCGCCGACTTTACATCCACCATGCGTGTCGATGTCCTGCAGGACGAGGAGAACCTGATGCTGCTAAACAAGGCCATTGCCAAGCACTATTGCCGCCAGGGCATGGACACAGTGGCCCGCACTTTGATCAAAGAATGCAAAATGACAGAGGATCAAGCCCAGGATGTGTTCGACTCGGAGCGGGAGTTCGCCGATATCTATAGTATTTGGATGAAGATACAGAAGCGGGAGCTGACCGAAGCCCTCAAGTGGACCAAGCGCTACTCACCACAGCTCATGGAGCGGCACTCTCTCATTGAGTTTCGGCTGCACCGCATGCGCTTTATGCAGCTTGTCTCGTATGGCGTGGAGTCGCAGAACGAGGCCGTTGTCTATGCCCGGACGAATTTCAAGAAGTTTGCCTTGCGCTATGAGCACGAGATAGCCAATCTGATGGCCAGCTTTATATATCTGCCTGCCGGGCTGGAGAACTCTCCTTACAAGCATTTCCTGGGCCAGGAAATGTGGACTGAACTATCGTTTATATTTCTTAAGGATGCCTGCCAGCTGCTGGGCATTAGTAAGAACTCTGCCTTGTCTGTTGTTGTGAATGCTGGATGCACTGCCCTTCCCGCTCTATTGAACATCAAGCAGGTGATGCAATCGCGCCAGGTCCTGGGAATGTGGAATGGCTGCGACGAGCTGCCCATCGAAATCGATCTCCAGCCAGAATTCCGCTTCCATTCAATCTTCGCCTGTCCCATCTTGCGTCAGCAGACCTCCGAGGACAATCCGCCAAAGAAGTTGACCTGTGGTCATGTCATCTCCAACGATGCCCTTCACAAGCTCAGCAACGGCCACATACTCAAATGCCCATATTGCCCCGTAGAGCAGAATGCCGAAGAGGCTGTTCGTATTTACTTTTAAGCCTATTAATTCTATTCTGAATTAACCCTAAGATTATAACCATTTTGCGCTAGCGCTCGGCTCAGGCAGTTCGAGGACACGGGTTGGCCAGCTTTCCTTAACAATCACAACAGTTTTAAATATTTAGTTTGCTTAGATTGAAGTTTTTAGAAAAATTCGCAGGACGGAATCGAACTACTTGGGCCATAATATAGTGTGAGAATGCGACATATTAACAGGAGAGCCTATGCAAACCATTTAGATTTACAATATATCATGTATTTTAAACCAACAAAGAATGCGTTTTCATACACAATTGATTTGAATTTTATTATAGTCCAATCATGAAACACTCTAGTACCTATGCTTGTGCTTGTGCTTTTCGCTACGATGCTTCGTAGGCGATGCCTCCTCACGGCGGTCAGATCGCGACCTGTACGATGGCGATGGAGATCGTCGGGACCGAGAAGAAGTAGATGCAGGACTGTCGTATCGCGTACTGCGGGCGGATCGCTCCGAGTAGCGCTTTGGAGAATCGGAGTCACTCCGCGAACGATTGCGTTTGGACGATTTTGAACTACGAGAGTTATCCGGTGAATAGTCACGTCGCTTGCTATCTCCCCCGCTGTAAGGGGAATGCGACCGTTTGCGAGAGGCACTTCTGTATGGAACTGGACTCTGGCTGTGCTTGGAGCTCTTTAATTTGGTGTTCATGTAGCTCAACGGAGAGTCTACGACAGACTCTGATCTTAAATCCTATTTGAAAAGATTATAATATAAGCAAATGGAAGACTAATTGAAATGTTTACGGCATGCGCATACCTGTTTCAACAAGCGCTTGCGGTAGTGGTCTACTTGTTCCACGACCGTCCAGCCAACATCCACGCGTCGCTTACCCGACTCCAGTTCATCTTGGTATTGCATGGCCTTTAATTCAATGTCCCTCAACTGCTGTCGCTTCTCATCGCTGTACTGTTGCGAGCTGTCATCGTCAGTGTCCTCATCCGAGCTAAAGAACTTGGGCGGGTCGGGCGGATCTAGTGTGTCCCATTTGCTAGTCGTTATGGCTTGGGCCTCCACCTGCTGAGGATCAACTGTCTCCCATTTTGAAGGTATAAATCCAGGCAGCTTAACATGCGACTTGGCCTCCTTTTCCAGCGGCACACCATCGAGGTCTTCATCAACTGAAATTCCACATAGAATAACATCGTATTCTCGATTACCTAGTCATTATTACTTACAGGGTATGCCATCGATTTCATCATGGTACTCCTCTCTGTTGGGCGTGTCACGCTGAGGAGTGAGAGACTCTGGCAGAGCCAGCTTCAAGGCGCTCTTAAGCAAAGCAGCACCGTCCAATGGAACACCATCCAAGTCCTCATCATCTTTATCGTCGCCAGATAGTGGTGCTCCGTCAATATCTTCGTCCACGGCCTCCTCAGAGCGTGATTCCTCCATTTGTGGAGAACTGGGCGGGATAATGTACTAAAGACGAATCCACAATGAAAAACTTCATTGCAAACAAAGGGGGATGGATTATACAAACCTGTTTGCCCAGGAATTTACATCTGAGCTGAGCCAAAAACTCTTTCGGATAGATGGTCCATTCCTCCCAGGTGCGTATGACATTGCAGACTCTGGACTTAAAGCCTTCCGCCTTAAGGCGGCTGTCAATATTCAGGCAATAGGCATGGAGACACTCAAACACGTCCATCAATTGCTTTTCCACGCTGCAAAGTACAGAAACAATATAAAGAACAAATTAAAAGCAAATAAATAACTGATTAACTTACGATTTCCGAAAGAACGAGGCATTGGAGACTTTCACAGTGCAGTTGTGCAGTATATCAGAGATCAGGTATAAACGTGCAATTTTCTTCGACGGCAGCGTATGGAGGCTTGCCATGGACTCGGTAATGCATTCGCATATCTCATCAGCAGCATCAGCATGTTCAATACAGAAGATCATGGCATCCCCGATGCGAGCACGTTCGGGTACTAGGTGTCTGATGAGATCCTCGAGTCGATCGCGTTGTGCATTGGACAGGGCTCCTTTGCTGACGACTGGTGCATCGGGATCAACAACTAGTTCATCGGGCATGCCTTGGGTATAAAAATTGGCCACTGGTGGCTTCCAAACGGGTCCATTCTTGAACATTCGGAACTCCTTCTCTCGCCACTCGCCGGGCGTGTCCCCTTGACACAGAGAGAAGAGTTTCCAGCGGTAATATATGTGGGCTGGACTCTCGTTATCGAAAAGGAACGAGAACAGCGAATTCTCCATTTCGCGAATCATTACCGATGCCTCGAACAGGGGTCCTTCGCGTATAACAAACTCAATCATACGATGGATAACGTTAAGCACAGCTCTGGAAGAAGAGTTAGGAGTTTTGCTCAGATTAGTTTCTATAAAGACCATACACTATAATGGGCCGCTCTTACTTCTCTGTAGGTATGAAGACTTTTACTATTGATTTGCTAAGAATCTAAAAATACAAAATTTTAATTCGGGACTATTTGATGGCATGCCTCTTGCATGTGCTTTTTTACCCTCTCCATATTCTCCTTTTCCTCCTCGCTGTCGTACTCTTTGTAGCTCTTTTTGGGTAACGTATCAGCCTCACTCGCGGGCGGTTGTGCATTGAATGGTAGTCCCGATGGCGGCGGGGGAAGGGTCAGCTCCATTAGCGCTTGTGGAACAAATATGGGCGTGTTCATTATGGGCACCGTCTTACCCCAGCCCAGACGCATCTCATAGCCCATGATGTAGCGGCCGTTGAGGGTCCGAAGTGCCCTTTCGGCGTCCCTGCGGCTCATGTAGGCGACAAAGCCGCAATTGCGCCCACGCGCCTTCTCCTCATCGGAACGTGGCCACATGATCTTGATACTCGCCAAGGGACCATAGCGCCCGAAAGTCTCCATAAGCTGCTGCTCAGATATCTTCGGATTTAGGTTGCCCAAGTAGAGGTTGGTAGTATTGGGATCCCCGGTGTCAAACGATCCCACTTCGCGCGCGTTGCTTGCTGCCTGCTGAGAGCCGGTGGAAGCACTACTACTACTGCTTTGTGATGCCGCCTGCTGCTGTGGCTGCTGTTGCTGTGCTGGAGGAGCCTGTGATACGGCCATGTGCTTGTACTTGTGCCGCTCCTCGCGTTCTTCTTGGATCCTGAAAGAAATTTGCATAACCATGAATGAATAAATGAATCGTAGTAGGAATGGTAGTCGAGCTTACTGTCTTAACTCCTCCTTAAACAGCTCCAAGTTGCTTTTCTTCTTCTCCTGATTTTTCTTTTTCAGCGGCTCCTTTTTGAGATCTGAAGCCAGCGTCTTGGCGTATTCTTCGATTTTGTCGGGTTCCTTATCCAAGAGCCTCGACCAAGGCTTATACAGTTTTCCCTTCTCCGACTTGTCCTCACGCCTGGAGCCTGCATCGTAGGTACCGGCCTTCACCCACACCTTGGACGAGGGGGTGGGTGCTTCCTGGAACGTTTCCACGAACTCTTTGAAGGCCTAGAATATAAAATTTTTGTACATATGTATATCAATAAAGAGGGAGAGAGAGAGCTACCTATGCACTTACATGTGCCGCGGCAGCCGCATCCTCCTTTTTCTTCTGCTCCTCAATCTCTTTCTTGGACAAATGCGGCTTCGAGAATGTGCCCACTGTGAAAGCCTCTAGTTTTTTCTCGCTTATTCGCTGCAAATCAGAGTGAAATGTTATAGCGTGCAACTGAGGACTGCAAATGTGCCGTGCGGCGATGTTACCTTTGAGGCCGCTGCATCTTTGGGTGCTTTATTGGTTTGTTTACTCATTTTTATTTAAATACTTTTTCACGGATGCAGAGGTACAGAGAAGAACACGAACGATAGGCAGGCTATCGATTTTTTGCTAGAGACTCCCATCGCTATCGCATTGTAAATTTCTATTATTTCAACAATAAAATTGAAATAAATTTAATAATAGATGCTGTAATTTATAAATGCAAAATGGATATCTGCCGTTTGTGTTTGCGCGGAATCGGCGGGGCCCAGATGTGTCTACAGATCTTCGATGTGAATGCAACGGACAACAAAGTGGCCGAAGTGCTGCGCCAGCATTTCTGGTTCGAGGTGAGAACCATACTTCCTTTCCTATACTATACACACAATCATAGATACTACATCTAAAAACAAATGTGTATGGTTCTGGCCAGGTTCTGCCCAACGATGAGATATCAAAAGTTATCTGCAATGTCTGCTGGACCCAGGTGTCCGAGTTTCACCAGTTTTATATTTCCATACAAGAGGCTCAAGTTATTTATGCCACCACCTCGAAGTTCAAGCAGGATCCCGAGGCGGTGAACACATCCTGGCCGGAGGAAGTACTCATGCCAGCCGATGTGCTGGCAGTGGACAATGATGTCAGTGCTCAGATAAATGTGAATCCCCTGGATGAGCTAGAACTAGGCCAGACTCTGTCGCCGGAATCTCCAGTCGACAGTAAGCTGGACATCAAAACTGAGCGGCAATCCCCAGATTTGGAATTTGGCCTTGAAGAACCCAACAACGATGATGGCGAAGACGACGACGACGACGACGATGATGATGATGATGATGGCGATGTTGACTATGAAGATGAGGAAGACGATTTAATTATTACGAGAAGTGGCCGCAAACGGAAGGCGAGGGAAGGAGTCGCCAAGCCAGCCAAGACGAAAAAGATTGGCCAGACGGGAAACAAGAGCAAAGCTAAAATTAAGAAACCTAAGCCAGTGAAAAGAGTATTTAAGATGGAACGCTTGCCGCCGTTTTGCAAGGAAGATGAAGAACTCATAAAACGATACATTGTGATGGGCTGTGAGCTGTGCATATTTTTGGCTGAAGACTTCGACGGTATTCGGGAACACTTCAAGGAGAAGCATCCAGACGAACGGCCCTACATCAAATGTTGTGGCCGGAAGCTAAATAAGCGCTGTCTTATACAAGAGCACGCAAGAAGGCATGAGAATCCGGAGTATATTAAGTGAGTGCTGGGCTTTCGATTTCTTATCCGTAGACAGTTTTAATTGGCTCGGTTCTCATTCCGTAGGTGCAAGGACTGTGGCAAGGTGTTCGCCAACTCCAGCGTATTGCGCGCCCATTGGCTGGTTCACCATGTTCCCGATGAGGAATGCGACTTCCAGTGCGAGGACTGCGGAAAGCGCTTCTCCCGCCGTAATCTCCTCGAGCTGCATAAGGGCTCCCACGTGCCAGTAAACGAGAGAAAGTTTATTTGTCCCGAGTGCCCCAAGCACAATGCGTGAGTATCTGTTTACTCTGGATGCATTTACGAAGAAAACCATATAGCATACGATCCACTCCACAGCTTCGCAACGGAATACCATATGCAGGTGCACATCAGCATGCAGCATCGCAAAGCGGCGAATGTGTGCCATGTGTGCGGCAAGAGTATTAAGGATAAGGCCGTATTTGAAAAACATGTTCGCCTGCATTTTGAGGAGAGTGGGCCACGCATCAAATGCCCGCGACCAGACTGCGAGAGTTGGCTGAAAGACGAGGATAACCTCAAGCAGCATTTGAGGCGCCATAACGACGAAGGCAAGCTTTTCATTTGCTCGGAGTGTGGCAAGAGTTGCAAGAACTCTCGTGCGCTGATCGGCCACAAGCGATACTCCCACTCGAATGTGATTTACACCTGCGAACAGTGCGGCAAAACGTTCAAGAAAGATATAAGCCTAAAAGTGAGAACACAATGCGTAAAATGGCTGTTACTTTTTCTATCATTTGCACCACTTTTCAGGAGCACATGGCCCAGCACACTGGTGAACCTCTGTACAAGTGTCCCTTTTGCCCGCGCACCTTCAATTCGAATGCCAACATGCATTCGCATAAGAAGAAAATGCATCCAGTCGAGTGGGACATTTGGCGGAAAACGAAGACGGGAAGTTCTCAGAAGATTCTGCCAAGTGCACAAGTGGCCCAGATGTTCAGAGACGATGCCGATGCAGCAGCAATTGCCAATGACTACACTACAGCTTAGGTTTAGAATTGCTTTAGGAGCAAGTTACAACAGAAATAACCTTGGGTTTTGATTTATCTTTGTTTAAAAACCAATTATACGTAACCAAATTGCGAGCAACTAGTGTCCTGGACAGAGACAACTAACGATTAACCCACTGTCGACCAGTGGGTATAAAAATGCAATCTATGAAAATTATGAATCTTGAAGAATTTTAGCGCATGACAGGTGAAAGATAGGATGGATGGATCTAGATCTACTAGAGGAAATATTATCATTAGAATTATTTACCGTCTAACTCAAGCTGTTCACCTGTTCAAATAGAGGGGGCTTAAGTGGGCTAAGTTTGTTTTGTCATAAGTATATTTACGGTATATTTAGAAAATGAGACGGTATATTTTATCGAAAAATAACAACAAAGCAGCTTGCTTGCGTGGAACAGAAACAAATATTATATCTCTGCAAAATGAATGTAAGTGTGTTTCGTTTTAGCCATATCATGCTCTCAAATGTGTTAAATGTTCGGTTTTCGAAAAAAAGGAGTCTGAGATTCCCATTGACATCCATACTCTGAAGTTGCAAGACTGGCTGATCAGCCGCAGGATTGTGCCCAAAAATATTCAACAGGAGATCAAGGAAATTCACACTAAGATCAGCAATGCCCTCCAGGACATGCCGTCTAATGAACAGCTCATTAAATTATTGTCAAAAGCAAGTGAGTAGCTCGTGCCCTGTTTTTATTTTTTATCAGTTTATTAAATTTAAAGAAGGCTAGATAACCCCTCCTTAGCCCTTAATTTCTCTCAATTTCTAAATGACCTACTGTGCGGGTATCTCTTGATATTGAAGCCTGAAGATAGTGGCGTACATCACGTTGCATAGGGTTGGCGCAAGGACTGAGCCTTGGAGAACGCCTCATGTCACCTGCTTCTCCACGGTGCCGTTGTCGGTGTGGTATAGCAGCATGCAGTCTCTGAAGTAGACCTCGATGATGGCTATCAGATAGTCTGAGATTCCTATCCGAGTTAGGGCCCTGAGAATGACATGGAACGTCCAAGGTGAACGTCGCCGAATCGAAGGTGTTCTTTATGTCAAGTGTCACCTCGAGACAGTACTGCCTTCGTCATCCAAGCTACTTGGTTCCTTCTATAGCTTTAACAGCGATATAACCTACATATACCGACATATATATACCCTACATATACCTACATATATACCGACAACAGGTCACCTGCATCTAAAACTGCCTTTTGTAGTTTCCTGAAAGTGCATCAGGCAGATGAGGGTTGTCGGGTATTTTTTTACCACCACCTTGTAGGCAAGGCCATTGTGCTCTGGTGTCTTCATCCATCAAATTCGTTACAGATATCAACTATTACCATGTGAAAGAGATAATTGAAATCCTCAAGCAAACGGAGAAGGATACTAAAAGTGTTTTTGGCACCTACGGCAGTCAGCGTATGAAGGATTGGCAGGAGATATGCCGCCTGTACGAAAAGAACGCTACATATCTGGGCGAAACGGCTCAGATTTTTGTGCGAAATGTAAACTTTGAGATACCTGGGGTGCGAAAGCAAATGGCAAAACTGGAACAACTTACCGATGAAAGCCTTAAAAGAGCCCAAGACATGCACAAGCCGGAAGGTCAGCTACTGGCCGAACATGCTGCCTTGCTGGAACAGCTGGGGGTCAAAGGAGACAATCTACATGCAGAGTTTATCGAGGTTCTTGCCGGCCTGCCAGACCTCTACACTAAGTCCCTACAGGATATTGGCAAGATTCAGAACGGCATCGACATGTATGCCGATATCAGTGGGCACAAGCAGTCGCTACCCATTCTTCGGCATCTGGTCGAGTTTGGAAACACCACAGTGTATCAGTACATTCACAAAGAAGCACCCCTGGCCGTTGAAGAGCCTCCCATAAGCGTAGACCTCAGTGAAGGCATCGCCTCCAAGGATGGAGAGGGGGATAACGCTGTTACCGAAATTGACTTTGGAACGGATGACAATGGCGGAACATCCTCCACCGTTTCGGCGGAAATCATTGACTACGGTGACTTTGGAGGTGTAGATCTTCCGGAGACCGATGGCGGTAACATCGATTGGGGCATCGAGAGTGCCCCAGCATCGGATGCTGTTGAAATCAACTTTGACATTCCTGTCGAGGAGTATGGGATCGTGGTGGAGGGCACTGGCATGGATGGTGGCAAGGCCAAGGGTAAGCTGATAGCTGATATGGGTTTCTCATCTCTCCACCAGCTGCTAATCCATTCCAAATCCATTGCAGGTGACCAAGCCTACACACTTCTAGACTCGCCCAACTATCGGGATCGTTTTCTGGACGAGCTCTTCGAGCTGGAATCGTTCCTGCGCCTGCGCCTCTATGAGCTCAATCAGTTGGAGTCCTCGAGCAACATTATGTACTCGCTTATGGACAGCATTGCCACACACGATGCTGATAGCATAAAGAAGATTCTCGGTTACATCGAGAAAATCATCCAGCAGACCTCCGATGAGCAAACGCGCCATCTATTCCAGCTAAAGCATTCGTCAAAGTACGCGAATCTACTTGCCACCAAGCTCCAGCAGATGACCAAGGCCGTGGAGAAGCTCCGATCCACGCGCGAGGGGCTCAAGCAGCGTGCCGTCGAGCTGCGGGAGCAACGGCTGCAGCTTAATCCCGTACTCGAGGAACTGATTGCCCAAACCCGTACTCTACAGACACACATCGAGAAGGATATTTCGAAGCGTTATAAGAATCGTATGGTTAATCTAATGGGAGGCGCTAACTAACCATATGCTAGGCGCTACGGGCAGATCTTGGGAATTGTTAAATGGTTATTAAAATAAATATACATCAAATGTTGGGCAGAACAAAAACAAACAAAAGTGCGTTTTATTTCATTTTTTAAAAGAAGTTTATTCACTTTTATTTTGCTATTTTTATTAAATATACAAATTGTATTTATATCGTGTTCTTTTTTCTTTTAATTGCCAGTTGTTTTTTTTTTTTGTATACAGAATACAAATCTAATTTTAGTGAAGTTTTGCTGTTGGTTGCTGTTTGTATTGTTTGTTTGCTGTTGCTGTTGCATAAAAGTATCCTTAAACATTTAACGTTTCGTTTTAAACTTTCACTTAATGGTACAATTCTTATGTTGCTGGATCTGATGGATAATATGTAAAACAAGAACAACGCTATCCTGATTAACTTAAATGTTTGGGGCCTGCCTGTCTTGACTCTAAGGAAATTCTCGAAAATAACTCAATTTGGAGGGGCGTAGAGTGGATTGGTGTGGACTGGAGTGGAGGGAGGGAAATGCTATGGGGTATGCATAATACATAGCTCTAGTCATACAAGGATTGGGTGTAAAAAGCCACAAGATGCTGAGGGTATACATTGGGATATATCAACTAGACTTAGGCACTAATCTAACAAAAGTGTGGCTGGCGGTGATCGTCGGAAAGGCTTTACAAGTGTAATCGTAATCAATTCATTAACTAAATAGAAAATAACAAGTACTATCGAGAGTACAATTAATTATACGGGAAGGGGGTGGTGGGGCCTCATGATATGGTTACAACTTTGTGTGGCGTTTGGCCCGGGCTATGAGCGTCATTTCTACTAATGTTGTGGTTTTCGTGATGCATGACCCAGCGACCCGACGAACCGACCCAAGCTCAAATAAATCTCATCTACAATATATAGGGGGGTCTTTCTGTGTGTCTCCGGATTACATATGTAGATATCGTACGAGTATGTGTATCGTATCGTAGTGTAGTGTATGCATGGATATAATGTTTGGATTGTTTTGATTATACATCAACGTACGTATTTGTGTGTGTGTGGGTGTCTGTGTTGCATGCAACATGCAACTGTATGATGCATTCATAGCTCGTATGGTAAATGTTAAATAAGCATAAAATTTGTTCGAAAGTTGCTCGTGGTCTGCCGTTATTGTTAGTAGTTTACTTAGACATTAGTGTTTATATGTTTCATATAATTTATATATGTATACGTAGTTATTATTTATAGCTTTTTTTATTCAATTTTTCGCGTTTCTTTCGCTTACGTTCTACTATTTATATGTCTGTAGATATACTATTTATATATATGTATATCCGTAAATATACTCTTACTTTTGTTTGTTTATGTACTTGTAAATGATTACATTTATACACGTATCATAGCGCCGGTCGGATTAGAATTCTGAGCACTTGTCGCTCTAATCTGTATTGTATTGCTCTAGATTCCAAAAATCATGTGGATTACCCTTATCTACAACTCTCTCTCAATCGCATCGCAAGTATTCGCGTCCATAATTTCACATTCACCTACTATCTAAGCGAACTTGTTCCGCTTTCGTGTCCTGTCCTGTTTTCTAATGTCTCTTGGTTTCCTCAATGAAACACATCGCCTCTCTTGGCTGGTTCCTCCGTCCACCAGCGATGATGATGGTGATTGCTCGGCTGCTGCTGTTCCTGAGCTAGAGCTGGGTCTGGATCTGGAGCTGGAGCTTGCTGCTGATGCGGATGGGAATGCTTCGCCTGTCAATCATTTTTCACTGGATAGTAGATTAGATCTGGCTGCTGTCCGTGAGGGGGCATTTGCTGCATCATTCCGCCCATCATCGGAGGCAAGACGGCCTTTGACTCGTCACCTAGCATAGAGTAGCCTACGCCCACCCCGACTCCTGTTCGCTCGTAAACGTTGCCATGCGTTGCCGCCAGGGGCAGTAAGTGGGGGTGCAACGGCGGCTGTTGTGACTGCTGGCCATGCAAATGATAGGGCGGAAAGCTGTTTTGTTTTTGCTGCTCACTGACCAACTGGTCGCTCATGTGCTGCTCATAGGCTCCCCCATACACGGCGCCACTTCTCATCAAGGCTCCCGGATAGCCTCCTGCACTGTGATGTTGCTGTTGCGCTGCTTGCTGCTGTTGCTGCTGCTGGGTCGTCGGCTGCTGCTGATGCTGGATCAAGTCGAAGTTGTACTCCATTGTCGCGGGATTGTCAATGAGATTCGTGAGTATGCTGCCGATGTTGTTGTAATTGTGGGGATCTCCCGGATTGGACTGTCCCTGCGGTTGTTGCTGTTGGGGCTGCTGCTGCTGCTGAGGGCTCTGACTGAAACCTGGCGCTGGCCACATATGCTGGAAGCTCATCATATCACTAGCTAGAGCTGGATCTTGTTGGGGCTGCTGTTGTGGTTGTGGCGGCGGCTGCTGCTGCTGCTGCTGCGGTTTGCTCACATTTTGTGACGGCTGCTGTTGGGCTGGCGGCACATTCATTGGAAGCCCTAGAAACTCGGCCGAGTCTACAATATAGAATTTGTTATCCTTCAACTCCTGCTGGTTGTTAGGCGGATTACCAAAGTTCATGTTGCCCCAAGAGTCTGCGGTCTGTTGTTGCAGGAATTGTTGCTGCTGCTGCTGTTGTTGTTGTTGTTGCACTGGCGGAGGTTGCGGCGACTGCAGTCTCGCATGCTGCGGGGAATGCGACGGCTGCTGGTGCTGCTGTTGCAGCTGCTGCGTTGAGGGATGGTGGTGCAATGGCGAGCGCTGGCTATGACGGTGTTGCTGCTGCATCATCAGCTGGTGCTGGTGGTGCATTGGCGGCATATGGTGAGGGGAATTAAAGTGCTGCGGTTGCTGCTGCTGCTGGATCTGCGACGAATGTGGAGGATGTGCAGGATGAGGACTCTGAGGTGTGTGACTCCTCAGGTGCTGCTGCTGTTGCTGCTGATATTGACTGATCAGCTGGTGCTGCTGATAGCTTCCGGCCGCTTGGCCAGCCTCAAAGTGGAACTGCCCCTCCTGCCCGAAGCTATTCATTCGCTGCAGGTGCAGATCAGCCGGGCTGGCACGCAGCTGTTGCTGCTGCTGCTGTTGTTGTTGTGTTGGAGGTGGCGTTGGAAGTTGCTGATGTAAAGCATTTGGTGGTGGTGGTGGTTGTGGCTGCTGCTGTTGCGGCGGCGGTGCTTGTTGGCTTGGCGGCAGTTTCTCAGCATTAAAGCTCTGATTGTAGATGGAATTCTGCTGAGATTCACTCGTAGAAACCGAGTGCTGGGACGTAGAGGCCGTCGAGGACTGCGAGCTGTTGCTGCTGACCATCGCCGCATTGAATTGATCCTGCTGCAGACATCCTGGGGTCGTTGAGACTGGGGGTGGTGGCGTGGGCGTTGCTGCAGCTCCCTTCTGCTGTTGCTGTAAGGAAGCCCCTGCTGCGCCTGCTGCTCCCTGTGACTTTGCCTTTCCGGCCGTTGACTTTTTGCTGGCTTTCACAGGCGGCGGACCTGGCATATCCGGCAGAGCAGCCATTTCAGCTGGCGAAAAGAAGGAAGGAAGCAAGGAAAGCAGTTAGAACAGAACCCTTCGAGGCGAAACAGATGCATTACCTTCTTCGTTAGCTTTGGGGAAGCGCTGTTTTCCCTTCTTAGGCGGCGGCGTTTGATTTCCATGCATTGTCTGCTTGTGACGCACCAAATGCGTCTTCCATTTGAAGGTCTGCGAAGGGTTAAAGATTTAAAAAAAGCTTCAGAAGGATCCTTAAACGTAGAACCCACCTGATCGCAGTAGTTACAGCAATGCGGTCGCTCCTCCGAGTGAGAGGGCAGATGCCTTTGCAGCGACTTGGCCGACCCGAAGCGCTTACCACACAGCGTACACTTGCACTCGGACACATCCACATGCGCGTTGCTGTAGTGCTCCCTGAGTGCGGGATATGTGTAGTAGGATGAGCCGCACATGTCGCACACATAAGTGCGTTTCACCTCGGTGTGCAGCTGCACGTGCCGCTCCAGGTTGGCCTTCAACGTGAAGCGATTATGGCAAATGTGGCACTCGAAGAAGTTGTCTCGCTTATGCACGCGTATTATGTGCTGGTAGAGGGCATTCTTTGATGTAAACTCCTCGCCGCAAACCTCGCAAATGGCCCCGTCCGCCTTGTGGCCAGTCTCCTCGAAATGCTGCTGCAGCTTCTTCTGCGGAAACTTTAGCCCGCACTCGCCGCACGGAAAGGCTGTAACAAAAAACAGAATTTTAGATCAACAGTTTCACATACAGCTTCCATTCAATATAAGGCTGATTCCATTTCAAGGGACTGGACTCCACTCCTCAGGAGAACTTGGTGAAATTTACATTCACGCCGACTCACTTTTGAAATCCTTCTTGCTGTGCGAATCGACATGGGCGTGAAACTGCTGCTGTCGCGAGTAAGACTCGCCGCAGATCTCGCACACGAACGGAAACTCCTTTACGTGCATCGTCCGATTGTGATGGATTATTTCCTGAGAAACAAACAATACAAAAGTTATTAATTGGTCAGCACAGAATCACAGAACCCCCGCCCCCCTCATTCATCCTTTATATTTATCTTTTTATATTGTTACCTCTAACGTGTTGCCATTGGGTTGGCCGCAATCGTGACAGAAGCCTGGATGCATTTTGTAGTGATCCAGCAGAGATTTTCGCTTGCGATAGGACTTCGGGCACAAGAGGCAATTGTAGATAGGCTTATCCTTTTTGCTACCGGGCGTGTGTCCCCCACTGCCGCCACTTCCGCTGCCATGCTGAGAAGGTGGCGCTTGCAGAGAGGTACTGCTGCTGCTGCCGCCATCGATCAGCTGCTGCTTGGCCGCATCCAGTTCATCCAGCTTGGTGTCCAACTCGTCGTCATCCTCGTCGGGCGACAGATCATTGTCGTCTAGCTCTAGCGAGGAGTTCATCTGGCCACAGACATTGCTCGAAACCGGAGATTCGTCTCCCAGATTTGACAAGGCAACAAGTGCAGGCATCTGACGATTGTTCATCATCGAGACCCCATGCTGTGGTAACTGTCCCTGCATCATTTGCTGCTGCTGGTGCTGCATGTTTACGTGCTGCTGCTGCATCATGCCACCCATCATGGAGAGGGGATTATTGCTCGAGTTGTAGTGATTTGGATGCTGATGCAGCTGCTGAATCTCATTGGCGTGGGTCCCAGAGCTTCCTCCACCCGACATGATGATATGTCCCTGCTGACTGTTGCCCTTCAGGTCTCTGCTCTCCAAGGTCATGGTCATGGGCAGATGAAGCGATGGCTTGCCTGGTGCTATTTGCTCCTGTCCTGATCCCAGACTCTGTCCCTGCCCCTGCCCGTGGAGGGATATTGGCGGGCAGTGGAGATTGCCATTATTGTTATTATTATTATTATTGTTGTTGTTGTTGTTGCTGTTGATGCTATTGCTTGACGTAAGGCCGTTGATCACAAGATTTGCACTGCTGCTGCTACTTCTGCAAGAAAGGGATATATTAGCGAGTATTCTGGGAAGCAGGCTGCAGCTCTACTCACAGGTGATGCGAATGATGACTATTGTTCTCCAGGACAACCCCGCTTACTTCGATTCCATTCCCATTACCATTACCATTCCCACTCCCACTGCTGCTGCTGTTGCTGCTGTTGCTACTGTGGCCGCTCGCACTGTTTACGCTGCACAGGGCACTACCGGCGCCAGCGAGCATGTCATCTATCTCCGGCTCCATTTCCAGACCATCGATAAGACGTCCTGCGCCTACACCGTCGTCAATGAACTCTTCAAACTTCATAATCTCTTGAGCTGCCGACGACAGCTGTGATTCCGTTTCCGATTCCAGCTCCGAGTCGCCAAAAGAGATGGCAGGCAGCTGTGGGGGCAACTCTTGCTCCTGCTCCTGCTCACGCTCCGGCTCCTGCTCCTGCTCCCGATTCTCATCGTCGTGCAGCTCCTGTTGCGCCTGAATCTCTTGCTGCTGTTTTTGGATCTCCTGCTGCTGAATCTCATTCTGCTTCAGTAGGCTGACCAGTTGACGACGATCCCGCTGTCTCCGCCACTCTTCCAATCGCTGGTCGCGGAGCTCCTTCAACACTCTCGTCGAAGGCGTGGTGCCCAGCAGCCGTCCATTCTCCACAAAGTTCTCATAGAACTGTTTGAGGAAGGGCTTGTGGTGCTGACTCAGCGCCAGGCGCAACAGAGTACGGAACTGAGCCTTAAAAGCCCGCTCACTGAACTCCCCGGTACTGTGGTGATATCGCAGCGTATATTGGCTGTCCTCGTGGAAGACGTAGCCCTCGCCTAGGCTGGATCTCTCCTCTTTCCTCCTCACACTCGACACTCCCACCCCCAGCGCCACAGCCACGTGCATGTTGTTGGTTCGCATTCGCTTGACCAGCTTACTGTCGCTGCTGTTGCCATTGGGGCTGCTGCTGGCCGCATCCTCATCCAGGTGATCCTCCTCATCTTCCTCGGCTCCAAAAGTTGCCTCGTACTTCCGTTTGACCAGGAGTGAGCCACCGCCTTGTATTAGATCCAAAGGATCACCAGGCCCAAGTGCATCCACATGGTTGCCAGCGTTGAATTGCAGGGAAGACGAATTCTCTGTGTCCGCATCATGGAGGAATTCCTCCTCCTCCTCGTCGTCGAGGCCCAGAAACTCCTCTTTGCAAAGGATTTTCTCGAAATTCTGGTTCAGATCTGTAGAACCGGCCTCCTCTTCCTCATCTTCTTCCACTTGATGCTCCCGCTTGATCTCTGCATCGGCCCCGGCCCCGGCGCCGTCGAAACCGCCACCGCTGTCCGGCTCCTGCTTCTCCTTTTTCTCCTTCTTGGTGGACAGCAGCAGCTGCTGGAGCTGTTCGCTCTTCGCTAGCTCGTGGTGGGTGGCCAGCCCTCCGCCATTATCATTGGTTATGTGACTGAATAGATTCCTGACAACTTGGTCGCAGGCGTCCGGATATTTGCACTTGAGCGTCTGCAGCAAAAATTGTATAGCATCGCACCGCAATGCCGTATTGAGGCTGTCCAGTAGATTTAGTGACTGATCCACCTGGAAGAATCAAAGAATATTGGAGTTTGTAATATTTCGTAGAAGTATCATAGCAGAATCGTTTTCGCTCCACTGTGCTTAAATTATTGCGCTAGTAGAAATAAATTACCAACTTCCGTCCTGTGCCGCCCATTTTCATGGAAAGCAGAAACTTGGGGGAGGAGATATAGGGGGGTGGTGAGGTGGTGTTTGTAGAGTTGCCACATAAATTCAAAGTAGTTTTGTCCCAATTAGAACATAACATCCATATTTGTTTTAATTAAACACACACACACACAAACCTACACTTGCCAAAATAACTGTGATCACATACAATTAGAGATTATGATTTTCCAAACAATTTAATGCCATTAAAGCCACGAGAGGGAGAGTGGGGAGAAGTAGTAGCAGAGAGAGAGAGAGAAGCGCTCGCGTCGTCAATGAAACGGTTAGACAGCACGGCGACAGAAGCAGCGACGCCGGCTGCGCTGTTCGCGCAAGCGATTAGTGCAAAGCAAACACACGACCACAACGAAAACCAACGAAGATGGCAAAAATAAAGAAGCAAAAAACAGCAACAGCGAAGGTGGGGAGACAGAGAAGAAGAGGCAGGGAAATTAAAACAGCGAACAATTTGTGCTACTTTTCCCCCATTCCACAATGTTTCCACTATATATGCATGTGTATGTGTGCATTTATCTCTCTAAATGTATGTGTGTGTATGTATGTGTTTTTGCAGCGATTTGTAGTTGTTACAAGCACAATGTGGGGCTCTCTGTTCGCTAGACGTTCCTCTCGCACCATCCATCCACCCACTGTATGAGAGAAGAAGAAAGAAAACAATACAGAATAACGGAAAAGGGAGTATTGGTGGACAGGGCTAAAAGCAAACGACGACGGGTACACACTCCTGAAATACTTTGAATACCCTTTGTTTTGTATTTATTGAATGATTACAAAAATTCATTGATCCAACTTGCAACTGGGTGGCAACGCTGCAACTCTCGCGTTTTATTTGTCAATAAAGTAGTTGTAAATTTAGATCGCAGATAGCTCTCTCACACACATGCATACGCATACAGTTATAATCACATTTTTTGTGTGTGTGGTAAGAAAACGGAAAAGCGGAGGGAGAGAAAGAGCGCGCGAAGAGAGTAATGGGAAACGAAAATCAAAATACCACATTTAATTACATTTTATTTTTGTTCTTATTAAATGATCTCTAGTGTGTGTTTGCGTGTGTGTGAGTGAGAGAAAGAGACGTAGTGCACTTGATGTGATATATGTACATATTTATATGTACCTTAACCACAAAAATAAAATACGATGCACCTTTCTTTAGGATAAGAATATCATTCAACTCAATAGGATGAATGGAATCTCTTATAGGGTATTCAATAGTCGACTTTTGTGCGATGTCAGCTGTATTTTCCATCTTGATTTATGCCGCTTTAGTTGCAACACAGAAATATTTAGTTCGTTTACAATTGTTATATATGTAGGTTCATACAAACACATGTACCTGTTCCACAAAGCGCACACCCACAGACCAACACATCCAAAGATAAATAGAAGCGGACTGACTACATATGTATCTTCAAAATATTTCTAAACACGTGAGTACATCCCCACACACACACCCAGAAAAACATTCATATACTACTTACATATATAATATATTATATATATAGAAGAAACAGTCAAAATGGGGGCAGCAGGCGGCACAGGGAAGGGCAAGAAAGTGACGTTGCATGCATTTTTAGCTAAATTTATGTATGTTATACATTTTGCTTTTCCTCCCCCCCTCTCATACACACAACCAAAAGCTTTTAGAGCAGCACAAATACATAGGAATGCATCCAAATAGTTTTAGTAATCAAATAAAAATAGCTTTTACACTGTCTCTTGTCTTCCTCCTTGCCTTAATTAAAGAGTATTATTAATGAAATTGGCACAGAGCGTACGCTCTTTTGGTCTGCTGCTTCCCAGTGCAGCCCCATAGTTCGAAACTAGAAAAGGATAACTATTTTAACCCTCATAGACCTGCGTCCGGCTTTCAGACAGCATTCACTCATGTCGTAAACCCAATTAATAGCGATAAAAAACTTTAATTGCGTTTCTAAAGAGAGAGAAGAGAAGTAATTAAAACGCTGCAAGGGAAAACATGAGCTGAACTGCCATTCAAGAGAAATTTAGTTTCAGAGAGAATGCTATTTTATGTGTTTCAGGAGTGAGTGCATTAGTTCTTCATTAAAAAAAATTCCCTAACTTCTTTTTCCACCAACAATGGAAATACATGTACACAAATGAACAATTTTGCCCCACTGTGCAATGCTGTTTACCATTCTTCTTCTTCTTTCACTTGTGCTTTGCTTCGTACATTCGTACCGTGTTGTCCATCTCACTTCCACTTACATACGGGAGCGAGCTACCACAAAAATTTATATGCATGCAGGAGGAAGAGAAAGGGAAGAAGTAGTGACTCCCTCCCGCTTTTCGCTCACACCCCTCTCACAAATACTTTCTACGAGGAACAACACAAACCACACACACACATTCACAAATCCAATCATGCTCTTGCTCTTGGGGCTCTATTTCTATGTATGAGTGCGAGATGGAGTGTTGTGTGTGTGTCTGTGCTTTTAGATTTAGTAGTATTTTTTATGGTATTAGTATTTATGCAAATGTAAGTTTGTTTCTTTGTATGAGTGTGTAATCCATGTAAACGTTGTTATAAACTAATAAAAAATAAATATAAATATTTCCTCAAATATAACGAGGGAAAACAAAACAAAAGTGAATAATAGCAGTAACAAGAACCATATTGAAATGGGTCGAAAAATGGGGAGTAGCATAGCACAAAAATATAGAGAGAATGTCAGAGGGGGAACTACAATTCATTTTAGAGGCAAATAGAAAAAACAAAAATAACATTATGTGGCACTCGTTGAAAGGAAGAAGGGGATAGAGAGGGGAAAGGGGAGCCGAGAAGAAGGGGAAATGGGAGTGGTATGCGTTTTGCCTTTGAATGGGATAGTGGGAGTGCGATGGGGATGGGTTGGGGTCTGGTTTTGTACTGGGGTGGTATGATGGGGGTTTAGAGATAGACTCGGCGGAAGTTCACAGACACAGAAAGCTTAATATGTGTGGGTGGGTGGAAATTGTGCAAGAATTCCCCCATCCATTTTGAATGGGTTGGGTAGGGAGAGTCTGCTAGGGGGCGTTTAAAGCTTTTAAAATAATAAACGGAATAGAAGAACAGCACACAGAAAGAAAGCGCCCACACAGCACTCTTCTTCTCTTTCAACTCATTTAACTGTAGTAGCTCTCTCTCTATCTCGCTCTTAAGATGACCGCAATTCCCGCTCAAAAATCCATTAACCGCTTATCTTTGTTTACTTCAGGTGTTTCGCATTCCTAATTGGAGAGTAAAGCAAAATGCTAAAACAAATTAAAACACTCCGTATTCTCTTTTTTTTGTTTTAATCGAGGCGACCTTTTAACATTACAACAAAAGCAAAGGCGGCAACAAAATACGACCAGTGCACACTGTACCTCACTTCATTTGTTATCTGTCGTCCTCCACCTCCTACTCTTCTATCACACGCTCTCTTTGGCTCTCGCTCTCCATCTCACTGTCGCTCTCTTCTTTGCCTTTACACGTTGTTTTTCTCCTCTCTCTCTCTCTCACACACAATTAGACAGTCACACAAACACATTTACGGTTGTACCTATGTTTCTGTGTATATAATATGGTGAATGGAAGGAGTAAAACGGGGGCTGGGGCGTAAACATTATTTAATTACCAGTAATTTAAAATCCAACTGTTTAGTTTTGTTATCCATTTTGTTGTTGGCTTCTGCATTTGGCTGAATTTTATTTATACGTTTCACTTACACACACAGGCACAGAATCTCACTACACGCAAACAGCTACATATACGTGCATATGTATGCGTGTTTTTTTTTATTTCGATTTTTCTTTAGCCCGTGCTTCGCGTTTCTTCGTGCTTTGCTGTGGCTCAACTTTTTTTCTTTTCTTTTTTTCTGTTATTTCATTCTCCTCTTTTGCTTTTGAATTTTTGTACGTTGACGCTGGCAGCGCTGCTACCGCAGACGGCTACTGCGGATGGCGCTGCTGCTGCTGCTTCTCGCTCTCGCTGTATTGACAACATTGAAAAATTCCCATTGGTTTTTTTCACATTTTTCTGCTTTCCTTTCGGATTTTGATCCACAAGCTGAATTTGCCGATTTTATTATTGCATAAATCAAGCACATGAAATATAACTGTGCTTCTTGCAACTTTATGTGGCACTAACACACACACACACACACACAACACACACGCGCGCGTTCAATGCCTCTGCTGCGTAGGAAAAAAATGTTTTTTCAATCTTCTCTCCACGCGTAACCCGGTGCGCACACTTAATTTACTCGAAACGTCATCAGGGAAAACCGTTAATCAATTTATTAAAATTTACAATTGCATTTTTCCACAGCAACGCAACAATTCCCCAACAATTCTCCCGCAATATACAAGTACATAAATATATATTTATATATATATATACATATACACGAGGATGGGAGTATGGAGTCTACTTTTCTACACATTTGCTACATAATGGAAGGAAAAAGGGGGTATGGACAACAGGCAAAACGGCCCAGATAATGCAACGCATGCACGGTAAAATCCACCCTTTTTGCCCAATATACCTTGAATATACCCAATATACAAAAATTCGATTTTGTCTTCAAGGTATATTGTCCTCACAATTGAGATGAAGATGAGGTGGGGGCAGTACGAAGCTTGCAATTTTTTCTTGTTGTCCATACACCTTTCTACAGCCCATTACGACTCAAGTTTTCGTTGCACGTCGGTAAGGCGTCTGAGCCTCAGATATATACCAAAACAGACCTAAATATACCGAAAAAAACGAGTTTAGCCCACTTAAACGTCCCTTATTTATTTAGATATATATATTCATATGGGCGATATATAATACGATGTATCGATAAAATATACCGTCCCCCCATCAGGTATATACCAAAATATATCGTATCATTTCAAAATATACCGATACAAAAAAAAAACTTAGCTCACTTAATTTGCCTTTATACGATATACATCGGACGGAATCATCTTGCTGAATTAATAATATTCCGTAATTCTATTCCGTATATATGTATCATAACCGATATAATTACATTATGTGGGCATTATACCGGAAGATGTTTTAAAAATAAACATCAATGTGTTTTAATCCCTGGTGTAATAATCACATATCGATGAGCTGTCATCCCTGGAGACAAATCATTTCAATAATAGCATGCGATGAATATCGGAGGATGACTATAGCAAGCCAACCGCCCGTTGGACCACCCAACAAGGAGGCGAGCCTTGACAGTAGAAGAATTGGAATCGGATTCAGTAACACATCGAGGTGTTCTTGGGGGTTATCGGACAGCAGCGTCGGCCATTGAGAAGTTTCTCATGGTTCTGGAGCAGGACATAAAGAATGGCAAGCGGATCGACAGGAAGGCCATCTAAGGAGCTCGATGCAGTCGTGCAGAACGTGACGACGTGGGGCGTGGCCAAGGCGCTTTGCTTGGGCGACAGTACGCTGATCTTCAATCAGTAATTAGGATTCGACATGGATTCAGAGTAATAATGTAATGTATTTATTTCGCATGTTTGCATACATAATTGTAACATGAACTGATAATCGAAACTTCAGAGCTAACATTTTTTAAAATCGACACACTTCCAACAGCATTCGGGCCAATCTACTGTTGTGTCTACTCCATAAGTCTCACACTCTGCAAAAAGAGCTGGGTGTTGGCAGCTGAAATTAATAAATTAAATTAACACAATGAACCTGATATACTCTCAATTGTACTTACTACAAAAAATCAGAAGCTGCTGGATGGAACTTATTAAAAAAAAAACAGGAGTGTAATCCACACACTCGGCTTGATTGCATTTGCCATCCAATGTTTACATAATCAAGAGCACGTGTTTCATGAAGTTCCCTAATATCACATATAGTTTTACTACGCGACCCATTTGGAAGCAGCTTTGTCCTCCAGAAGTAATAAGACGCAGCATTTGCACCGGATACGACCAACATAATAACGAAGATAATTTTCAGGAAATTCATTGCAGGCAGGGAAGACAAGTCGGCAAAACACTCTCTAACTGAATGAACGGCCTAAGGCTACCGCTGCTTTATATATATATAAAAAAAAAGAAAAATTCTGCTGTATGGGAGAGCACTTGCGGTTCCCATGAAAATTAAAGTTTGGCTGCTGCTAACTGCCAAAATTATAAAGAATCGAATGGAACAAATGAACCTGTTCTTATGGCATTTACTATATATAATTCGTACACTTCCGACGAATACAAATACTTTTACCCACACCCCGCCGCAACAGTAATTCCTTCGATATCTATAGACATGTGTACGTACATATGTATATAAATTGCTCTTGGTAGAACGCGTGAAATGAAACATATTTCTTGGATGAGTTTTCAATGACGGCTCTGGTGCTCCTCCACTGTTACTCAACTGGTGAAATGCATATAATTAATGCAAATTATCTATGTGTGGCCACTTGGCCTCGTTGTAAAAAATAAAAAATCGACTCATTTGTAACGTTTCTCAGCATGCCCCTCCATTTACTTCATACCATACCATACATATATTAGTATGGACTCGAATTAGTAGATATATTTTATTATTATTTTAAATCAAAAGTGAAATACTAAATTCGTTTAAAACTTCCCGTTAATCATCAATGTGGCCGATACGATTTTCCTGTGTGCATTTCTGCATGTTGTGCCTCCTGTTCTTGGTAAGTACAGGGGGTTGCTCTTTTCATTTCTCCATGAAACAATGCGCAAATCAACACAATCCCAGATTATCCGTCAAAATGCGTCACAAGCAGCACCGGTCCAGCATCTGGCGCCGCATTCTCAAGGCGCACAAGAGTCACTTAAGGAGCCTGACGTTGAGTTTCAGTGGACAAATAGAACCGGATCTGGATCTCGGTCCAGCTTAGGACTGCTTACTAGCCTGAGCAGTAAGGCCTCCCAGCAAGTGAGGATAAAAATCTCACAGATAGTGCATTCTCCCCGAAAAAAGAACCAGGACAGTGACAAGCGGGTAAGGAGCCGGGACAAAAAGCGACCTGTAGAAGATCTTTCCAAGGAGATCTTTCCAAGCCTACCAGAAGCAGCGCCGGCCCATCGTTCGCAGTACTCTCGAGACTTTCACGAGTCACTCAAGGAGCCTCAGGTTGAGTTTGAGGGGTCAAATAAAACCGATGATAACACGGACCGTGTGGAGACACGGAAATCGGGATCTGGGACCAGCACGGGCCTGCCCACTGGCCTGCGCCATAAATCCTCCCAGCAAGTGAGGAAAAAAAACCCACCGATAGTGCATTCTCACCGAAAAAAGAACCAGAACAGTGACAAGCGGGTAAGGAGCCGGAAGAAACAGCGACCTGTAGAAGATCTTTCCAAGGAGATCTTTCCAAGCCTACCAGAAGCCGCGCCGGCCCATCGTTCACAGTTTTCTCGACTCACTCACGAGTCACTCAAGGAGCCTCACCTTGAGTTTCAGGGGCCAAATAAAACCGAGAATAACAAGGACCATGTAGGGACGCGGAGATCGGGATCGGGGTCCAGCTTGGGCCTGCCTACTGGCTTGCCCCATAACTCCTCCCAGCAAGTGCACCCACCGATAGTGCATTCTCACCGAAAAAAGAACCAGAACAGTGACAAGCGGGTAAGGAGCCGGAAGAAACAGCGACCTGTAGATGATCTGTCCAAGGAGATCTTTCCAAGCCTACCAGAAGCTGCGCCGACCCATCGTTCGCAGTACTCTCGACTCACACACGAGTCACTCAAGGAGCCTCACGTTGAGTTTCAGGGGCCAAATAAAACCGAGAATAACAAGGACCATGTAGAGACACGGAAATCGGGATCGGGGTCCAGCTTGAGCCTGCCTACTGGCCTGCCCCGTAAATCCTCCCAGCAAATGAAGGAAGAAAAACCACCGATAGTGCATTCTCCCCGAAAAAATACCCAGAACAGTGACAAGCGGGTAAGGAGCCGGAAGAAACAGCGACCTATAGATGATCTGTCCAAGCAGATCTTTCCAAGCCTACCAGAAGCTGCGCCGACCCATCGTTCGCAGTACTCTCGACTCACACACGAGTCACTCAAGGAGCCTCACGTTGAGTTTCAGGGGCCAAATAAAACCGAGAATAACAAGGACCATGTAGAGACACGGAAATCGGGATCGGGGTCCAGCTTGAGCCTGCCTACTGGCCTGCCCCGTAAATCCTCCCAGCAAATGAAGGAAGAAAAACCACCGATAGTGCATCCTTCCCGAAAAAATGAGGAAAGCGACAAGGAGGGAAGGAGCGATGGCAAACAGCGCCCCATAGAAGATCTTTCCTTTCGTGCCGGGAAAGAGGTAACGACTAAAAGAAGACCAAAAGAACTCACCATACCATTAGCGCGCAATATAATGGGAAACTTGGCCAGGCGAATGGATAACCCCTGGGCTGTAACCTACGGCGATGTGTGGCACGACACTCGTCTTGCTGTCGCCCATTTCAGTAGAATGCCCCGAATTCATCTGGCATCGTCGCCACGCGTTGATTACTATCCCGATGATGCCAAGCTTGTCAGCGTGTGCAAAACTAAGTCGACCCTGTATTATTCTTACCATTTCCGATGGATCCAAAAGACGTCCTGGAAATGGGTGGCACGCCATGTCTACGAGAAACCCTTCGAATTCAGACGGATTAGCATAGAAGCGAGGGACGCCGCTTACGACGAAGAATGCCACAGCATTGGCAAAAAAAGGAAGACCACGGTCCTTGAACATCTTGATTGCACACTTAAGGCCTATCAAGAAATGGAATACCGTATGCCCCAATATCCAAAGCGTCAGGACGGATGATAGTTTAACAATCCGCAAAGAAAAAAATGAAAAACCGTAAATGCCAGACCTCTGATCCATAGATTACATCCGTGTAAAACAGTTTACTAAGATCAATCTTGGTACGCTTTTCTCGCGGTTTTCTATCTTTGAAATTGTGTTAAATTCTCTGTATGCTCGTTATTTCGTGATAATCTTATAACTTCTATATGTATAAAAATGGAGTGAAAAATGTACCTATGGGTCATGTTTCATGGGTCGATTTGGCTCAATTTTTTTTTAGTTCGTATTTACCAGGAAAAGGTTTGCTAGATTTTTGCTAAATAGAAAAAAATGTATTTTTTTTTTTTTAATAAGGCGAAGAGGCAGGTTTCGTTTCTCCATCCACGAAACAGTTATTTGCTTAAGTGAAATTGATTTTATTCGTTTCTCTATGGAATCACAATCCAATTAAAACATTTCCTGGCGAATACAGCCGGCTACAATCCGATTTTATATGGTAATGGCGTCTTATTATCAAAATTAATAAATCTTCTCCTTTTTCTTTCGAAATTGCTTTCAAACATTCAGATTCATTCAGGCAACATTAGCCATAAACTAACAGCAAAGTAAGTAAAAATATAAGGCATACTAACGTAACAATTATTTCGTTTTTATTTGTATCTGCATTTTAGCCAACTAAATTTCTTTCTCTTTGTCAGATAATTTTCGATAGGATTCAGCCCCTCAGAGCTAACAATCTTTATATTCTACGCATTTCCAACAACATTCCGGATACTCCAGTACCGTGTTTATACCATTCGTCTCGCACTCGGCGAAAGTGGCTGGCTGTTGGCAGCTAGAGTGAAGGAAGGAGAGGAATGGAATTTTTCAGTAAGCTAGGAACCGGAAATATAATTCGGGGGCTTACTTACTATATAAGGTGGCCATGTGTTTTTCCTATATGCCATACGCACGAATAAATGCCACAATAATCTTTTGACTTCTTACTATACCCAAGGGCCACAGTAATATTGTCCTCATCCACAAGTGCGCAATGGGTTTTGTTTCTTTCCCACCATCCAGGGATAATGTAACTGTATGTTTTATTTCTATAATATCCTCCATCGTGCCTTATGATTGTTTTAGGAGGGATCCAATACCAAAGCCCGGCATCCCTGTAAGCAATCAAAGTATTTACGACGGCAAAGACGACCATAAGGAGGATGCACTTTATGAGAATCATGATTACGGAACGGACCAGCCAGACAAGACTTCTTCCAACTCAATAAAAGATTCTACGACGGAAACTGCCTTTTATAGTAAATATTTAAAAAAATTTGTGCAACACTTGCGATTTACCTGAAAATATGAAACAAAACCAAGGCTCAGCCGTGTTCCGCTTCCCCCTGAGTCAACCGTATGGATGGGTGCCTAACATTAACCAACTGTCACAATTATTCCGAATCGAATGGAATATATGTACATATAATCGCAATATTAGCGGATGCCGTTCTTATGGGCTGCTCCTTTCTAAATTTATGCCTAAACGTATTGAAATTTAATACTTTTTTACCCAATTGACATATATGTTAATATCATTAACTTTGATCTGAAAACCTATTTTAACCATAGTCAGAATGATGATTCTTGACCACAGTTTTTCTAGTCAGAAAATTAGCCCAATCTCGGCTTGTGGTAGATTTTGTACATTAGAAAAGCAGTTTAGCTCCTTTGATAAATCCTACAAAAACATGCACGCATATCACATCATATATTTATGATCACCATGACCGCATTCAGTTTTGAAATTTTATTTCACGTTCTTCAAATACAAAATAAGGATCGCCCTAAAGTAATTTGGGTATAGTATGTATGTAGCTGTCTACCAGTGAACCTAAGACTTGGGTTGTTTGGCCTGCTTCTCCTTCTTGGCGGCTTCGGTTTCGGCCTGCAGTTTATTGTACTTTTCGATCAGCTTCTCCACATCGGGCTTATCCAGCACACTGTAGACGGTGGTATTCTTGACACGCTGCAGGGTGGCCATCTCCACCTTTTCTGGAGTCAGCTTAGTGGTGTCCAGAGTCATGCTTAGCACCTTTACGGCCAGATCTTTCGCCTCCTCTAGCTTAATGGATGGTTTGTCGGCCAGTTCCTGTTTCAGCATGGATATGGCAGCGCCGAAGTTATTGCCAATGCAAGTAGCCTTCCAGCCACCGTAGTTGCCGCTGGGATCAGACTGGTACAGCTGATAGCCGTACTTATTGTCCCAGCCCATGTAGAGAAGAGAAACGCCAAAGGGACGTTTGCCGCCGTACTGAGTGTAAGCTTGCTTGATGTCGCACAAGTGGGACACCAGCTGCTCGCATGGAATCACCTCTCCATAGCTGAATTGGTAGCGTTGGGCTATCAAACGCAGCTCGGCGGTCAGCACATTGGCATCGGATGTGATACCGGCCACAGAGCAAACCATGTTCCTGTAAGTCAGTCATTTTCAATACTGTTTATAGATATAGACAAATGCCACTCACTCGTTCAGACGATAGATCTTCTCCGATGGTATGGCACTGTCCAGCAATTTGTTGGTGCTACGGCATTCAGCGGCTAGCAAAATGCCATCTTCGGCCAGTATGCCGAGACAAGTGCCGGCATGGGAGATGGCCTCCATTGCGTATTCGACCTGGTAGAGGCGGCCCTCCGGCGAGAAAATCGTGGTGCGGGAATCATAGCGGCGCGCCTAAAAAGACGAATATGTATGTGAGTGTAAGCTCAAGCTACCCGCATTTTAACAAGTCAAATGCACATGAATGATGCACAACCGGCTGCGTGTGGCAGTTACTTACCATTGTCAATTTCTAGAAATTTACGAGTTTACTTGCAAAATTGAACACAAGAAATTTACTTGTCATTCAATGTAAGGTTGCCAGAAAGTCTGCTTAACGCGTCCCACTAGAGCTGGAAGAACAATCGATGTCACTATCGATACAGGGCTGCATAATAAAAAAAAGCAATAGATAATTCAAATAAAACCTAATTTTCTTTAAACAGAGTTATTTTTGTACAAGCACAAAATTCCAAGCTGTGCTCCAATTCCCACTATTTCATATATCTGTAGTTGCAGCATAGTGGCAGAGTTGTATATTTTCTTATCGCTCATCCCTAGTTTGACTTCACTTGCTTGCGAATACGCGCGAATTTTTTAATTGTTTTTGTTTATGTCTGAATACTTATTTGTTTGAACGTTCATAGAAGGGGCTACAATGGGAGACATTCTTAGCGTAAGTCAAAATCGGACTTTTATTGTTGACTATGGAGTTCGATTAAAGTCATACTTTTTAGAACTGTGACCTTTTCAAGAAACTGGGGATCGACAGCTCCAATCAATGGCTTCTCTACGACGAAAAACTGGAGAAGTTCTTTAAGTACCTGTCTGTGAGTATTACGGACTCCAACATCCTTACTGAGCAGGAGGTTCTGGAGCGCGATGAAATGCAGCATCGCGCGAACTGGCTAACAGGGTCGGAGCTCCAACTTAAGCAGCAGGAGATCGAAGCGGAAAACCCTGGTCTGCTCACCCATACGCAGCAGGATGTGGATGCTCTGAGTGCGGTGGGGGCAGCAATTCAAGAGGCATCAGACGACTATGCCTCACTAATTGAGAATATGGCGTTAGTGACTCAATGCCGCAGATATGCTATTCTATTAATTCTACATGGTTAATCTTTGCAGCAACACCAAACAAACTATAAATAATAACCTTATCGAGTTGGAATGTGCCGCTTCTGCACTGCAAAACACGGAAAAGATTCTGTTAGGCGACTGCCAAGAAAAGGCCAAGCAGCTGGAAGAGCTGCTGAGTGAAAACTGCAAGCTGAGCAGCGAGGCCAAGAAGGCGTTCATATCAGAGCCGATGCCACAGCTCTTTATGCACCAGCTGCCGCTGGAGCATTACTTCCTCAAATGCGACTCCTTCATGCAGTATTTTACGCTCTATATTAAGGAGAACTTCAAAATCCAGAAGAATAACGAGTTCAGCACTGCTGAAGTGAATATCCTGCATGAGAAGGAAAAGTTAGAGAGCCTCGAGAGGGGGTCAGTAAGGACTGTAATGATAGATGTCATAAATTAACGATTTCCTTCCTTGCAGCATCCAGTATTATGCCCTCGCCTTCATCAAGAAGAAGGCTAAGGCCAAGGCAACTCAGGCCATTATAGACCACCTGGATCTTGGCCAGATCCATTGCCTGAGCGTAGCAGATATGATACGGGAAACGCATGAGTTGCAGTTACTCAACGAACATCATTTGAAAAATATCCACGACACACTCATGAACGATGTGACCAGCCTCGTCCAGCAACACACCGAACAGCGCATCGAGCTGGTCCTGTATGAAAACACCAAAGAAAAGTTGCAGCGGGCCCTGCGACGGCGTGAAAGCGACCAGCAACTGACCAAAATCATATCAGATGCCTTGTCCAATGCGGAGCTGGTTTGGATCATCATCCAGTTGGACTTGGAGAAGAAGCGCAATTCTCTGGATAATTTCTCCGAGGCACTGTGTAGTCAGGCCCAGGCTACCTGGCAACGAGTGCAGACTATGTGCTCCATCAACAGCAGTCACCAAGGCATCTGTTCCCAATTCTTGCAGGAGATTGCCAGACAGCTTGCGGCACATCTTGGCCACAATATTCAGGCTAGCGAGGCCAAGAGTTGTCTCTATGAGTATGAAAAGTTTGGCCGTCTACTTTCGTACGCTTTTCAGAGCATGCTTAACAGAAAGTCCTCTGTCACCGCCCATGATCAGCTGTCGGAACTGTGAGTAAATGAAAAATTCTCGTGGATGGTAGTCATGTACTATTCATTTCTAGCAAACGTCTGGAGCAAACCCTAAGCCCCTACGTCTATGATTCCCCCCTGGAGCAGCCCATGTTAGATAATGTTCGCTATTTGTATGCAATATACAGTGTTACTCAGGAACAGACTCGTCTCGATGAGAAAGCACGACATCTGCGAACTGAATTTCAGGAGAACATCGTGGGGCGCATGGTAAGTTGGGTCGTCCCAGCGTCTAAATATCACTGATTTCTTGATTTCAGGAGAGAGACAAGTTCTGGCGCTACAAAATGCTTCTATGGATATGGTTCCTCAGGGAGCCCCAGCGCATGCTCTATGCCATCGACGAGGTGAAGAAGGGAGCGGCAAAGGTTGCCGCTTTAACCAGCAACCTGCGCCGACCCGGCGGAGGGCTTCAGCGCAAATGAATCCGATCATTGCCATTTAAATATTAATGAATAAATTATGAATTCTTTTATACGGAATGCACGATATGAAATTGAAGGTCCATAAGCAGATACACGAAATCCATCATGCAGACGCATTAATTGCCGGCGGCACGCGACAACGTTTCCAAGCGATTGCTATTCAAGAGCCGCCAAGGAGCAACAAGTGAAACCATAAAACCATGTCTCTTGCTCGCTTAACCTAGACCCATTCACATTCCCATTTCCATTCCCATTCCCTTGACGATGCCTGTTGGCCAGTAATTCGCGGGCCTCGTCCCATTGGCCAAACGAAATCGTATAGGGGTTCGGTTCGTGCCTGTCTGCCGAAGGGGTTTCATGGCCTATAAAAGGACGAGCAGCGTTCGCCTGTGGCTCATTCGATGTTCGTCTTCCGCGACAGATTTCTCTCAAAATCCTTCGGTAATTAACAACTGGAAAACAGTGAAAAACAGTAGTGTTTCAAAGATATGAACTTTAAATTGTTCAGAAAACACCCAGCTACTGGCAATCAAGTGTCCTTAAAGTTTAAATTTAAACGTTATATAGATCAAACCAACAAGTTCAAATCGGCGTAGTTTTTGTTTAAAGCATCAAGTGGATAATGAAATGATTTGCGAGTCATTACGCTTTGTTGTTGCTATAATTTGAATTAATTTCAAATTTGTATGTAGCCTCAGGGCCCTTGAAAGTCGAGTAAAACTCGCAATGTAATGCAAAATGAATTCAAGTTTTGGCTGCGAAATTCGGGTTGAATGAGTCAAATTGAATCAGTTTAATGGAAGGAATTAGAACTTTCCACTTAGTGTGTGTGTGTGCGATTGTGAGGAATAGCCATTCATTTGGGAAACCATTCTTCCAGTTCTTTGGCAGCTCCACAATATGCATCTGTTGCTCCGAATCAGCGTCCATATTCTCTACCTGATGCTGGCCGACTCCTTCAGCACCCACAAAAATGCTAAGCGCAACGAGATCGATTCCTGGGAGGACCTGAACAAAGAGATTAGCTTCGATACGACCACCACGGTGGTTGTCAACGAAACGGGCGATATTCCTTCCAAGATCTTCGAGCGGACAAGAGATCCGAAGCACCACCAGATGGGTCGCATGACTGAGACCGAGGCCGAATTCAGCCAGATGCGTGTCTACAATGTGGGCGTGCTGATGGCCTCCCACTTGGGTAAGCGACTTACCAGCTAGGGATTCGATTGATTTGGCCAGCAATGCCCGCAGATTCACCATTCGATCTGGAGCGCTGCGGACCGGCCGTGGACCTGGCCTTGGATCAGATAAATAAGGTCTTCCTGCGACCCCACAACATTACGCTCGTAAAGAAGAAGGCCAGGTGAGTGGACAGGGTCTTCTGCCTGCCGCCGCCACTCTCCTACCACACTTCTTCCATGTCTGTCTTAAGTTATCCATCCTGCTCGGGCGCACGGGCACCCGGACTGGCTGCAGACATGCACTTCCAGGACGACGTCATCGCTTTCATTGGACCAGCCTGTGCATTCGCCCTTGAGCCGGTGGCTCGTCTAGCCGCCTACTGGAACACCCCCATCATCACGGGCATGGGGGATCAGGTACGCGTAAGGCAAGACGACAGTGTAGCGATTTGCGTGTGGAGCTCGCACAGCATGCCGCTTTCAATAATGCGGAACTGGCTTAGTCCCCCCTCCCACAAGCTGTTTGAGGCAATCACATTTAGCCCTCTTAATTGTCGTACGCTTGACATTGGCAATTAAATGGTGTTCTGGGCTCTGGAGGGGCAATCGCTCAATGGGTCTTTAATTCGAATTTAAGTTTTCGGTTCTCCCGTGTTTTCGATAAAGCATCGCATTTCCTTTCTCCCACTTTTGCTGCCTGCGTCAGCCCCCATCCTCGGAGGGGGAGCTGACGGTGACCTCTGGCATCCTGGGCAGAATACACAAGTGGAAGAATGAGAATACGGTAAGTGGATGAAGTATCTGGCAGGAAGGTATTACTGCAACTTCTGGAACATGTACTGGAGAGATTTGTTGTTTTCAATGTCTTGGGGATCCGCGAAGCAATAGCAGGATTGTATATTCGTTGTAGAATTTCCAGGGAATGTTCAAGGACAAGTCAAAGTATCCAACTCTCACCCGCATGTCCTACTGCCAGTGTAGGCTCATTCTGGTCTTTGCCAGCGTCTTCCGCCAGTTCAATTGGAAGCATGTGGCCCTGCTGGTGGACAGATCGGAGCTCTTCTCGTGGACGGTGGGCAAGAATCTCGAGTACGGACTACGACAGGAGGGACTGCTGAGCTTTGTCCGTGAGCTAAATGGCAATGAGGAGGAGATCTATGAGAACTATCTGAGGGATGCGAGCATGTATGCAAGAGGTATACGTACATAGCACATCATGCTTTAAACTGATTTGTTCACCTCACTTATCGATCATTTCTTCTCACAATTTCCTCTATCCACCTCGATCTACCTCGGTACACAGTCGTCATATTATCGGTTCGAGGGATTCTGGTGCGAAAGTTCATGTTGGCGGCCCACAGCATGGGAATGACAAATGGCGAGTGGGTCTTCCTGGACGTGGAGATATTTCAGAGTGACTACTGGGGCGACAAGGGCTGGGAGATGAAGGACGAGTACGATGCCCGAGCCCGCAAGGCATACGAGGCCCTTTTAAGAGTGAGCCTCCTGCAGCCGACGAGTCCCAAGTTTCAGGACTTTGCGGACAATGTCCGAGAGAATGCTCTCTACGACTACAACTACACGTTTGGCGAGGGCGAGGAGGTGAACTTCTTCATTGGGGCCTTCTATGATGGAGTTTATCTCCTGGGCATGGCCCTAAACGAGACACTGACCGAAGGAGGCGACATCCGGGATGGGGTGAACATCACGCGCCGGATGTGGAATCGCACCTTTGAAGGCATTACCGGACACGTGCGCATCGATGACAATGGCGATCGGGATGCGGACTACTCGATCCTAGATCTGGATCCCATAAACGGGAAATTTTCAGTCGTTGCTCATTATTCCGGTGTTCACAAGTGAGCGACGGGCCCCTCGTATAGTCGAATTCGATTCACCAAACACGCTCTTTTCTAGGGAATACGCTGCTGTGCATGGCAAGAAGATACACTGGCCGGGCGGACGTGAGGAGCCGCCGCCGGATGTGCCGCCCTGTGGCTTCCTAGGAAATTCTCCGGACTGTCATGACAATGGTATGGCCTCCCCATCCCATACTTGAGAAAGGTTTAGATTATTAGATTCGAGATACGTAAATCTCTCCGATTCCAGAGTCCACCATTATGTATTCCATATTTGGACTGTTCCTATTTCTGGGTCTCGTCTTCCTCGTCATTTGCCTGCTGCAAAAGTAAGACTCCCTCAACTTGGTCTATCTTACCGGTGCTTAAAAAAATACTCCACTCCCATTCTGGCATTCTTGCATTTTTTTAGGCAGATGAAGCTTAGCAAGGAGCTGAACAATATGTCCTGGCGGGTGAGACCCGACGATGTCCTCATCGAAATGGGCGGCATGTTCGGTTCCAAGGGTGGCCTCCAGCGCCTGGACGTCGAGAATATCTCGCTGCAACAGTTCGGCATCCACTCCGGTCGCGCCTCCATAGCAAGCTTCACCTCGCTGCCGCCGCAGGTGTACACGACGATTGGCCAGTTCAAGGGCGAGCGCGTGGCCATCAAGAAGGTGAATGTGAAGAAGGTGGAGCTGACGCCCCAGCTGCTGTGGGAGATCAAGCAGGCGCGCGACGTGAGCCACGAGAACACTGTACGGTTCGTGGGCGCCTGCATCGACCTGCCACGACCCACTGTCCTCATCCTCACGGAGTACTGCTCCCGCGGCAGCCTCAAGGATGTGCTGGAGAACGAGGCCATCGAGCTGGATTGGAACTTCCGCATGTCCCTCATCCATGACATTGTCAAGGGCATGAGCTATCTGCATAACAGCGACGTGGCGGCCCACGGAAAGCTGCGCTCCTGCAACTGCCTCATCGATGGCAGGTTTGTGCTCAAGATATCCGACTTTGGCCTGGCCACGCTGACCACGCCCTCGGACTTTGTGCGGGATCAGAATTACTACTTGAGTGAGTGAATCCCAGAGGTGCCAGAGGTGTCTTCGCCAACCCGCATTCCATTGTCCTTCCTTATTCTAGAACTCCTTTGGATCGCCCCGGAGCTGCTGCCTCTGACGTCCATTCCTGGCTGCAGTCCGGCCACGCAACGTGGGGATGTCTACTCGTTTGGCATCATTCTGGAAGAGATTGTGAACCGTGGCGGACCCTACCAAGAGGCGCGCCAGCAGATGGATGTCCACACCATTCTGCACAAAGTGCGGCAATGCAATGGGTTTCGGCCGCTCATTAGGGAACGCGAGTGTCCACCCGATCTCCTGGAGCTCATGGAAAAATGCTGGGCAGACAACCAGGAGGAGCGCCCTGCCTTCTCCACGATCCGCAGCAATATTCGCACCATAATGAAGTAATCACTTCCGAAATCATCCGAAGCCAAAGATACACCTAATACAGTCCCAATCTTCTCTTTTGTGGATTCCAGGGGCTTCTGCGAGAATCTAATGGATGACCTGCTGAATCGCATGGAGCAGTATGCCAACAATCTCGAGAGCCTCGTCGAGGAAAAAACGCGCCAGCTGAGTCTGGAGAAGCAGCGCACGGAAGAGCTCTTGTACCAGATTCTGCCGCGGCCCGTCGCCCAGCAGCTAATGGCCGGGGATCTGGTGGAGCCGGAGGAGTTCAGCAGCGTGACCATTTACTTCAGCGACATCGTCGGCTTCACGGAGCTTTGCGCACGCAGCAGCCCCATGGATGTGGTAAACTTCCTGAACGATCTATACAGCACCTTCGACCGGATCATCGGATTCTATGATGTCTACAAGGTGGAAACCATTGGCGATGCCTATCTGGTGGTCTCCGGCCTGCCCGAGCCCAACGGCGATAAGCACGCCCGTGAGATCGCCCTAATGGCCCTGGACATTCTGCAGGCCGTCAGCTCCTTTAACCTGAGGCATAAGCCGGAGTACAAGATCCAGATTCGGATTGGAATGCACTCCGGATCCGTCTGTGCTGGCGTCGTCGGCAAGAAGATGCCGCACTACTGCCTCTTCGGGGACACCGTGAACACCGCCTCGCGCATGGAGAGCACCGGTCAGCCCGGCAAGATCCACGTATCCTCCGCTACCAAGGCCATTCTGGACAAGTTCGGTACCTTCCAGATGGAGCAGCGCGGCGATGTAGAGCTCAAGGGCAAGGGCACCATGACCACCTACTGGCTGAACAGCACCAGCGAGGCCGATGCTCGACCCCCGACTCCTCAGATCCTGAGCACCGACGAAGTACCATTCCCACTTCTCTTTGCCGGCATGGGAAAGTGAATGTGAATCTGATCTGATCCAGTCTTCGTTTCCACCGCTATCTATAATCCACATATGATCTCTGATGAATCAGTATTATCTACAATTTATCTCCAAAACATTTGATATTCCCTTCCCTTGAATATAATAAATAATCACTTTTATTCTTTAAAGAGTTTAGTGACTTGGGTATGGGTACATACAACGTTATACAATATTTAATGAATTAATTTCCATAGTTTCAGGAATTTTTCCAAACATTGGCGCTTTCGAAAAGCCATAAACTTTTGGCGCAAAACTGATTTGAAAAGCTCTACCAAATATTTCTACCCTGATGAACCACCAAGCAACCCCCCAAAAAACTCGGCTGAAAACGGGGCTGCATATGCCATCAGCTGTTCGAGCTGAAGGAGCTTTTCCGGTGAGTCGGTGGGTGGGTGAAGAGATGGGTTGGAAATATGTCGGCATTTGCGCAGAGTCGAGGAAAAAGGAATTGTCACAAAAACAAAATTGAAAAGTGATAAAAACAGGAAACAGGACCTAAAATTACTGAACCGGAAGAGCGGAGAAAAATGAAAATCGAATCTAAGAATGTGCGACCAGCATCCGGAGGAGCTTTGGGGCTTTAGGATTCCTTTCGTTCCGCTCCTGGCAGCCATGTAGATGTATAAGTGCGTAAGTGCAGGTGTCTACACCCATCCTGGAGCACCGTACACACACCGTACCGTACACACACAGGGAAATACCTACTATAAATAGTGAATCGCGTAGAGTAGCAGCCGTAGCCGTACAACCTGTAGCGAAGAGTCCCAGGATGAAGGTGCTCCGACTGCGAATGGCGAAGCTGATGCTGCTGGGCGTCCTGTTGGTTAATCTGATATTCCTGTACTACACCTGGAACACGCTATTCTGGCGCCGCATTAGTAGGGTGCTAGCTGGTGACGAGATGGAGCCAAAGGCCCCCCCTAAATTGACGCCCAAGGAGAAGGTGCGCAACGCCAACAAGCACATAAGGAAGAGCATCACCATCGTGTTCTATGGACACTACAACTTTGAGCAGGACCTGCGGGCGAGCATCGACAGCATACTGGACGTGATACCCAACATGCCCATCCTGGTGCTTCAGGAGGGCGGCACCGAGTACGCCTATCCACCGGTGAGCTACGAGCGAAACCTCACCGCTGGCGAGGATCAGACTGTGACCTTCCTCAATCTCGCCTTCGATGTGAGACACACGCGACAGGAGCTCGATCCGTTGGCCGCCATTCGCACCAAGTACGCCCTCCTCATGCCGGACAGTGTCCGGCTGAACAGCAAGAATCTGCTCCAGAAGATCCTGCGCGAGATCAACACGATCGGCGTGGCCGGGGCCCAGGCACAGCCCAAGGAACAGCGAGTGGCCGTTCCGCCGGAGGAGACGGTGCGCCGCATGGTGCTGGTCCCCTTTGCGGGCAATCTCAAGTCATTCAGCAGCTGTGCGCGGATGAGAATGGATCTGCCCAACTGGACGCTGGAGATAGTGGCAACTAATGACAGTCGGCGCTGCGATTTGGTAGGTTGTCATTCCAACAGGATGATCCTAGCTCTGACAGTCCATTTCCGTTTCCCTTAGTTTCTACAAAAGCACGCGATCCTGTTGGATGTGGCCGCTCTGGGTGCGATGCCCGAACCTTTCGCCCTGCCCTTCCCAGAGATGCTGTACATACAGGCAAAGATTGCCAATTTATCGGTGGGTACACGTCCATGAAACATCTCTGCACTCCCATTCCCATTGGTTATCTTTGCAGACCACCGTATTCTCACATGCCTTCCAGGAGGGAAGACGTCTCTTCGCCTCGTTCCACACTAAGCAGCGCCGCATGGAGCTGCGTCGCCGCCAGTTCCGGGAGATGTACAAGCGGTTGCAGATTAAGAGGATCGTGCGACGGGCGTACACGGTGCTCGGCAAGCCACCGGCCAGAGAGAGCAGCTGGCAGTTCCACCAGGGCGTGCTGGATGCCCAGTTCTCCAGCTCCAACATGTCACTGCCGTTGGTCACGGACATCGATCTCTTCGGTTGCGAGCGTACCACAAAGTCCTGCATCGGCACCGTGTACAACAATCGGCCGTTCTACTCGTATCTGGACAAGCACACCCCACCCTGCTGCCTGGACAAGCTGCGGACCACTTTCAACCATGTGCTGGAAGAGTTCGAGAACGTGGGCATACGCTACTGGCTGGACAACAATGCACTGAAAAGCGCCGTGGAGACCAACGCCATCTCACCGGATGCCTACGACATTGACATCAGCTTCAATGTGCACGACTTGGAGCGCTCCAACGCGATGAAGAAGTCGCAGAGCAAGCCGTATGTGGATAACGAGGGCTTTTACTGGATCAAGGCCACCGACGGACACTACTTTCGCGTCCAATTCTCGAAGCCCAACCAGGTGGGAGTCAATCTGTTGCCCTACGAGATCAAAGGCGCCGAGGTGCGAGCCAGTGGCTTCTTTGGCTGGAAGGCAAGCACATTTGCAGCGGATTTTCTCCATCCCATGTCCACGGTGCTGTTTCTCGGCAAGAGTGTCATGTGCCCCAACAATGTGCTCGAGTATCTGGAGGCGAAGCACATCAAAGTCCAGTCCCAAGATATGGCCATGGACGACTAGAAGTTTTAGAGGATATAGAAGATGTCTAGTTACAATTTAGTTAAGGTTTTAGCATAGATTATGGCAGAAGACCGAAAAATTTCAGATGGATTTGATTAACATTTAATTTAAAGTTTTGATTTAAGATCTTAGCCCATAACATTATATTGTACAATTTTGTGATCTTCTGTTGTGTTTCAGAGTTCCTTTGGTTGATAGATCTTTAAGGACGGACATAAAACTAACATAGGTCGCACTACGAATCTTTTAAAACCAAAAAACTCTACATGTTTTAAAGTGAAATATACAATCAGACTCGGGAAGAGGACTATCAAAATATACATTATATTATAGAGTGGATATTTCATGTTGAGCATTTAGCTGCGCACTGTGGTGGCCGCGTCAGGGACGATGTTTCCTTCGGGCAGCTCCCGAACTAGGGATAGTAGTTTCTCCAGTTTGGAGATCTGCAGTGTGGTCTGATCCAGATACAGCTGCTTCTTGGGCGGCTTGACCATCACGCGAAGATTGGGCGATAGTTTAAGCGAAGTGGTAACTCCCCTGGTCAAAAGATAGATTAAGGTGAGTTAGGAGAGGGATCGGGGTACTACTTACTTTTCGTCGCCAACCACAATGAAGGGTATCTTCTCGTTGAAGGAGAGTCGGGTGAGCTTGTTCTTACGCTTGGGCACCACCGCCTGGATGCAGATGGCCTTATATTTGTTCACATTCAGATCAAAGACATGGACCTTGCCCTCGGTGGTGACAGCGGCAAAGACGGTGCTGGAATAGGGGGCCCACTTGACGTCGCCGACAGCAGATCCAAGATCAAAGATGAAGAGCGGATCGGGACGCATGTCCTCCCACACCTTGACGCGCCAGTCGCCGCCGCAGGACACAAAGATGTTGGAGTTGAATCGATTAAAGTCGATGCGGTAGACGGACATGTTGTGTGCGTTGTAGGTCATCAGGTACTTGGAGCTGAAGGCCGTGCTGCACTTGTAAATGTAGCCGCACTCGGTGCCGACCAGGAAGATCTTCTGATCGGTGGGGTGGAAGATCATGCAGCTTCCGCCGCTCTTGAGGCTGACCTTGGTGCCGTCGGGCCCATCCACAAGACCGTCCTGCAGGTACAGTGTTATGATGGTCGTCACCCAGAGCTTGTTCTGCATCAGAATCCAGTTGAAGACCCGTCCGTCGGAGGACACCGAATAGAAGTTGATCTCGCCATCGGTCATGTCCGGGCCCCACTTGATCTGCCACACGCACTCTCCATGCTTGCAGTTCACGCCCTTGGAGATGTACAGCGGATCCTTGCAGCTGTCCCGGAGATTGTAGACGGCCACGTTGCCGTCGTACAGGCCAATCACCACTAGGAAGGGGTATGTGGGATGGATGTCACAGCACATGATACCGCAATCGGTTTGTACTGTAAAGAATCAGGAATCAAGGATTAACACAGATTAACAAGCTCCGAGCTCTGAGAAACCTACTGATGTAGTCCGGAAAAGAGGGATTCTTGACGGTAAAGAGGCAGAGGTAGCCCTCGTTTGTCTGCTTCATAAAGTCATCTGCATTGCACGGAAGATGAGGATAAAGGACGTGGTTTTACTTTGTGTAAAGCTCTACTCACGTGAGCCAAAGCAAACTGCAAAGAGATCGTAGTAGCTCGGATTGAACAGGATATCGGTGACATTCATCTTCTTGGTCTTTTCGTATTGGAACTTCCATAGGGGCAGCAGGTTGCCCTCGCCCTCGCGGTACTCATCGGCCGGATCCTCCCAGTAGCGATAGTCATGAGCAATGTCGTCGTAGATGTTCTGGTTGATCATCCGCTCGAGGATCTGCCAGCACTTGAGGTACTTTTTGTTGAGTTGCTCGGCAATGGCCGACTTGTCCTTGAACTTCTTCGAGCGCATTCCCCGCTTGCGGTCCTCCTTCTTGGCGGCTCCGTCCTTGGACTGTGCCTCAAAATCCTGCAAATACGAGTCGTAGATGACCCACTGCAGCACATTGCCACCGAACTGCGAGCGGGGCGGCGGTATCGTCTGGGTGTCCACACTCTGTAAAGGAAGCGAAAGGAAGAGCGTGTTGAGACATGGTTCCGAGGGATACGACTGATGGGACTGTGCAGTTAGCTCACCCTCGTAGGATTCGTGTAGGTGAGGGCAGCGCGCTCACAGTAGTTGAACTGGTTGATCAGTTTGCGCTTCTTGCCGGAGGCTGTGGCAGCGGCCGGCTGGGCTCCGGCGGTCTCCTCATCTTCGGCACGAGCCTCCGCCTCTTCGACGCCCTCATCGGCGCCTTCGCCTGTCTTGGCCTCCTCCTCTTCTTCCCCCTCCTCGCCCTCCTCCTCTTCGGCATCCTTTTCGGGTCCACTCTTGGCGTCGTCATCGTCGTCGGCATCATCGTTTTCGCCCTCGCCCTCACCGTCCCCGGCGGATGTGTCGCGTTGCTCCACCAGCGAATAGTGGGGCATGGGCAGGGGATAGCCAATCTCGTCGGACTCCTCGATCTGGAGACGGGCCTCCTCCGAGTCAACGTGCAAAGAGTTTCCGGAGTAGCTCAAGAGGGTCACCGTATTGCCCGGTAGCGGCGCCGGCACATATTCCCCTTCCTTGAAGCTGTAGACCACCAGATTGTGGATCACGTTTGTGTTGGTGGGCGTCAGCACCTTGGTCACCTCCTCGGCCAGCTCGGCCTCCGTCAAGTCCAGCTGATCGTCTGGCTTGAGGAGCTGGCGCGATCGCATCCAGGCATCAAAGTCATCGGCATCACCGCCGCCGCCATCGGCCTTCGCTTTGGAGGCTCTGTTCTGCTTGACGGAGAGTGTGGCGGTGGGGGACGGGTACAGGGGACAGGGGTTAATTCACGAAAGATCAGGTCATGGACAGGTGGAAGTAGGGAGGAGGATTGTGTCAGGTCAGGTGGTCTGTGGTGCATGCAACATTCCATTGATGGTGCCTCGCAAAATGTTCTAAACGGGAAGCGGGACGAGGAACAGGATGGTCACTCACCTGCCTGCAGCTCTGCGGGGGAATATCTTTCGGTGTGCTACTAATGATGGAGTGCACTACGGTCTACGTTAGATAGGTGCTGTCTATGTCTATAGAGGGCACCAAGCATGAGGCATGCAAATTAAAACATGATACGAGTATTCGTGGTGAAGGGCCTGCGCCGCAACCGTTACCTCATCGTCATCGCTATTGCTGGCACCATCAACATCCTCCGGCGGATCGGTGGTCTCTCTGGCAGCAGAAGCAGCAGCCCAAGCAACAGCACCAGCACCAGCACCAGTAGATTCTGACATACTTTTTCGACTAAAACTGAATGTGAACTGAGAGATGGAGGAGGAGGAGAGCGATCTGTCCTACTTTAAGCTACTACTACGAGTTGGGCTTTTGAAGAGAGAGAGATAGTACGAATAGATTGTATTTACAGATTGTACGGATAGATATGGAAAGATATCGGTTAAATGCATTAAAGACATACACATCTCTCAAAATTGTATTTACAAGTGCCTTCTCGGCCACAATGCATTTCAGAACGTTTCTTTCATTGGATGGGATATTCATTCTTCCACAGAGGAGATCATATTTACAGACCCACAGCAGTCATCGCTCTGAAACGCACTGTACTTAGACACACACTCCCACTCACGCGCACACAGTACTATACACAGCTCTACGCACACACACAGCTCTACGAATTGCTAGTGGGGATTACAATCAATCTGTGGGTCATATACCGCCATGGCTTTGTTGGCAAGCTTCCACATCTTGGGCAGAAACTGGATTCGATTCGATTCGATTCGATTCGAGGCGGGGAGCAAGGAAAGGACTCGTCTCCTAAAGCGGAACAATATAGTGTCTGTCTGTCCAGCGAGAGCCGCGAGGAAAGACTGCCAGCAAGAAAGGAATGCTACTGGGGGGCCACTGAATTATGCCCTGCCCGATAATACGGCAATCCTGATGACGTTCGCCATGTCAGCGGCCTCTTCACGACAGCCGAAAGCGAAAAACTTTTGCGTCCTGACGTCACAACAGGATTGGGGGCAGGCGGTGGCGGAATCAGAATAAACAAATTTTGCACACAACTCGATTAGTACGGGCTTCGTGGGAGGAGGGAGGAGGGAGAAGGAGGGAGGGAGGGAGCTCCTCCCTGGTGTACATCCCTCCTTGGGAGACATTCCAAGTTACATATTTATTTTGATGTGCATCTAAATGAAAAGGTGAGCCTAGCGTCGTATTCGTGAGTGAGTGATTTATTGACTCTTTTATTGCGTTGCGTCTGATGAGGATTCGACACTCATCAGTCCCGTCCCCCCAATGGCCCCTTTTGCCCCAACTCCGGAACGCCTTGGACCAAGTACGGGTGTAGTGGGCTAAATAAATTGGTAGCTGTAACCAAATTGCACGGCCTGGGCTGGGGCTGGGGCTATGGGCTGGCTGGCACGCACATGGATTGCGCCGGAAATTGCAAATTATGTATCGTGACAAACTTCCATCAGGACTGCCATTCGAAGCGGAAGGCTTTCAGCGGAACTTATTAAAAAGTAAGCGCAAAACGAAATTTAAAAAGCAAAAATAGAAAAAGGACAAGACAAGGCCGTAAAGAACTCCGCTCTGGCATTACGTTGCCAGCTCTCGAGGCGAAAGGATGTGTGCGACCAGCAGCAAGTCTCAAGTGAGGTGTGTGGTGTGTGGTGAGGAGACTCTATATCTAGAGGGATTGGATCTGGGATCCCTGATGCTAGGTATGTTACCTTGGCCTTGGTCTGCTTGCCATCGCCCTTGGCTCCTTTTGTTTCCGGCATGGCTGACTACTCCTCGTTGCGGTATCGTTTATTTATATATTTTTTTTAAAAATGATTATTGGCTTGTGCGATTCAGTACTGGTTTGTTTTTTTTTGCTCCCTGACAGTAGTCTGAGAGATATCTTGTGTGCGTATTTCACTAAACCAAAGCAAACTAAACGAAAAACTAAAACTTTACGTAATTCTATTGGCAAAGGAGGGAAATGTGTTGTGTTGGGTTGGGTTGCCCGCAATTTGTTGCCATTTGTTTATTTCAGTTTCTATAGAAATTTGGCCGAAGCCACACGCACCAGGTTGCGGTTACCATTTGCATATCGATTGCCGCCGGGGTCTCGCCCGAAGGTTAGTGCCAAACCCAAGACGGGAGGCAATGAATTGACCAGCCAGGGAATATATTGATCCATCGGTTTCTGTGTGAAGTCCTTTGTGTTCTTTACTTTCGAATGCATTTTTATTATACGACTATATACCGATCGGTTGTACATCATTATCATTACAAATATGGCTTGATTAATCTATGTACCACGGACTTGGCTTCAATGATGGCGCTTTATGTTTGCTGCCTCAGGCTTTTCACATATCGCACTGGAAGTTCCGGCAGATAAACGGAGACAAAGAACATCGCCGGCCCGAACAATATCATGCACATCAGCCAGTAGAGCAAGCCGAAAAATGTAATGGGGTCCATATGTATATTAAGCTATGATCGATCGATACTAGTGTCTTCTGTGCGTGTAAATTGTAAATAAATAACTAATATCACTAAACACCGGACTTGAATGTGGAGATTGTGCTCCGATGCTTCTAATAGGTTTACAGATATTGCTGCAGGTCACTTTAGATGATGATAACTTATCCAACGTTACGGCAATGCTGACAAAATATCGTACAGATCCACATACGTAGGAATATATCTTCAAGCGCGCCACCTGAAATGAGATATGAGATCAGTAAGTGGTCCAATTATAAGCATTTTGCGAGAGTTTCGTTTGCGGATCTTACAGCGTGCTGTTTCCTGCCCTGTTCGACGGTAACTGCCCCAGCTGCTCCACTGAATCACGCACTTTATACTCGTATACTTGTATGGTGGCCTCTCATATGCGATGGCTCACACCCAGTTGTTGTGTATTTTTGGGGCTATCCCCGGGCAAATCACATTCTAAATGTGGGGACTTTTTCAGCTGCTCTTGACGCCAGTTAATTCGTAACTGATCCCCGGACAGGCCTCCTCCTCCCCGAAGCAGCCCAACAGGTTCTAAAGTTCCAGTTCTCGCTCAGAACTTTGAGCCGAAAGCGTGACTACGAGTGTACGCTGAAAACTCATACAATGTTCAAGGCAAAGCAGAGCCAGATAGATCTATGACAACACAAACTGGTTTGTTTGCAGGCCCCACAACGTCCAGTGAACGATTGAACGTTAAGCGATTGTCTTTTAATTTAAATTTAAATTGAACGTTTTGATGGAGCCACAACACTGATTGGTTGGTTCCACACAATCTTTAATGGCAGGCATTGAACGTTTATCAGTGGTCAAAAAAATTGTCATTCCAATGGGTATATTATGTTGGAAAGATTACATATGGAGCAGTACGCCCATGTACAAGGACTGATACGTGATGGGAAAAGAAATTATAAATATCTGTAGATAGACTCAAGTAACAAGAGTTATTTTCTAACCGCCCTAGATGCAAAGGGTACTGCCCTATTGATTTCAATCTTTATCTAATCTAGATTTACACAATTGTTGATATCTCTCCACTCAAACTATACAACCTTTAAGAACTCCTAAACTGCGGAAATGACGAATCGTTCCTTCTACTCTGCCGTGTAACAAGTTCTCCCCCAACTTACATGATATAGAAGTAGTTATCACTGTCCTTGCGTTTGGCATCGCAATGGTTGGTTTTGTTAATGGACGTGGAATTCGTGGAACTGGTATCCATGTGCTGGGAGCTGGAGTTCCAGTTCCGGCCCCAGCGATTGGTGCTCTCACTACCATGTCCATTCTGCTGCTGATGATTTCCGAGACTGTTGTTGCCCTTGCTGGAGCCGGCGAAGAATGACTTTACGCTATCCATGATGCGACCCTCGTTGCGGATCTCGCTTTCTTTGTGTGGATCGTTTGGATTTGTGTGTGTGTGTATGTCGAGCCTCCGCAGAAACAGTCGAAAATTGATAAAGCTAAAAATATATATGTATATACACCATAATTTATTTATTTTGACTGAATCTTGTTTTTTTTTATGTTAGTCGTCTCGCTCGAGCCTGTGCGGGTGCGGCTGTTTCCAAGTGTTGGGACTCATTTGTTTGCTTATTTTGGGTGTCGTGTCGTACGATCTAAATTAATTTAATTTGTGATGCAGCTCAATAACAGGTCGCTTATTGATAAGATTTTCAATCAAAAGTGTGTGGTTGTATCTACTATGACGATGGTGCAAGATAAAGGAACACCATTTTGACTTGCATTGTTCTTTATACACATGTATGTATGTAGGTATTTATGAGAAAGTACATAAACTGGAGTTCAGACAGCACAAAGCACAAAGAACAGAAACAACCTGAGGTGCTGTTCAAACAAAGTTCGATAAAAAGGCACACATTATAGTAGAAAGTAAGTGGAAAGTGCGACTTAATTTAAATCTACGAGCCATAGCTATGTACACCTATATTATGACTATACATGGCGTGTGGGTATAGTGTCGATCCAGTACATATTATCAATTAGCGGTTCAGAACAGTTCACTGGCGGCGCTGATAGCCGTATCATGAGAATCCAAAATGACTGAAGCACGCGCATTCTTTGGGATCGGATCCATGGGAAATAGTTTTCATGGTTAGTTAGTTAGTTGGTTAGTTGGACGTGGCAAGATTAGGAGATGGCCATGGAAGCATGGAGACGGGACTGATAAAGCCATTTATGGGCTGACAGCCGACCTACCTCACACTCAATTGCCGTTGTAACACGATAAAACACTATCTAGTGACGTGACTAGTTTCTGTCGCGAATGGTTCACTTCAATTGCAATTGCTTTGACACTATTTCGCCCTGCTCTGGACTTTTTCCAGCAGAAAGACTGAAGCACGAAAGTTCGAACCGCTTTGCACAACGCCTGCGATCGCTTTGAACTGAACGATGAAGTGAGGTCTTGCCGCCCGCCGCAGTCGACTCGACTGTTTAATAAATTTGAAAATTTCAGTGTTGCTATTCGTTTGTTTGTTGGTATTGGTGATCTCCGAGGCGGTTTTTCTAGTTTGTTTTGATCGATATTTCTTTTCTGTTGTATATGTATATATGTATGTATAATACCCATGTACGTATCTTTCGGCCGCTTTGTTTTGGCCTCTCCTACCTGTTAAACCATGGCCGTTCTACCTGAATTACTTGAAGAGTATATAGAAATCTTGCAAACGAACTTCCGTCTTTGTCTGTTTTCTTTCTCCCACTCTAGTTCTCTTTTTGTGATCTCTCTCCCCTTCTCTCTTTGAGTTTTGTTGTGCTCTGCACGCATTGATAAGAGTATATGTATGTGCGGTACGTGCGAGTGTGTGTGCATTTTACAACTGTTCACACACAATGTTGTAATGTTTTTACATACAGCTGCTGTGGACTTTAGACTTTCGTGTTTTCGTCTGTCGTATATATGTACATAGTGTAGTAAATGTTCATATATGTAGAGCTATGTACATACATATATGTTTGTCGGTATGCAACGGGTACCGCGTTGGAATGCAATCGCAACTAAGCAAATACCCTACACAATTTCACATTTAGTTTTCATCTGAAACATGTTGCATGATAGGTATCGATTGGACATTTCACATGATTCACTCACCTAATAAACTATTTATAATAATAATATATAATTTATATTTCATTTTAGTTTTATCTCTGTTGGCGATCAAAAACGAAGCGCCCAGAAAGCGATTGTGCCATAATTAAAGAAACGAAACAGATAAGATTTCAGTTCAACTAACAAACAATTTGTAATTCAAATGAGCGGTAAAATCGATTAATTTATATTGGTATGATCGATTTTGGATTTACTTTACGCCAATGCATTCACCAGATCTCCGTTAGCCTAGTTTTTACTAGGAAAAGGTGTCAGCACGCTAGGTCACACAATTGATAAGAGCCGATTCCCTGTTAGTCATGAAATACGGCAGCACATTAATCCGGATTAGTCGCTGGGAACATATTCACCGGAATCGGAATGCCTTTTTTGGATTGGCAAGTCGTGCTCCTATGGAGTGTACTGTACCTCCTAGCTGGCGGCACTACGGACAATTGTAGGTATACCTCCGCGTGCGCTTACAGTGTGACTTGTGCAAGATGAACCTCTTCCAGTGGCAGAAAATGAAAACTGCTTCTACTGTGTGCCCATTGACGAGTGCGGGAAACTGTTTGGAATCCTCCAGCAGGGTAAAAGTGCGCCATTTGAGGAAATCCGCTTGATATACAAATCCGGCTGCAATGATCATCGCGGTTTGTTCTGCTGCGATAACGATCCGAAAGGCATTGAGGAACTCCAAAAACAAAACTGTGGTGTACCTGAAGCCCTTCCAGGGGACCTCAACTTCCGCGTCGTTAATGGCAAGGAAGTGAAATTAGGCTCCAGACCATGGATGGCACTGTTCTTGACCAACCGCTCCGCCAATGCCGAACACTTTTGTGGTGGCTCGCTCATAACGCAACGTATGGATACGATACCCTCCTAAACAGATAGCCACAGATTCACTATAGTCACACAATCTCTTGCAGGATTTGTACTCTCGGCAGCGCATTGTTTCACCAAACAGGAGTATGGGGACATGTGAGTTATATGTACAATACATAAATGTTGTATTGGCTTCATGCTCTATCTGAAATTGATATTGATCTTGACGCAGAAACTCCGTGGTGGTTCGCTTGGGAGAGCACGATGTGCGCCATACCAGGGACTGCAGGACATATGGGGACAAGGAGATTTGTGCTCCACCGTCGGAGGATTTCGCCATAAAACGGATCATTTCTCACGAATTCTTCTCGTACAGCTCCAAGTATCACGACATAGCCCTGGTGGAGCTGGCCTCCCAGGTGGAATACAAGAGTAAGTTCTTTCGAGTATTTGATGGTCGGTGATTTCCAGAGCCAGGCGATCTCTTCTTGCAGTACACATCAAACCCATATGTCTGCCCCTGAACGCCGAAATGCAGAAACTGGCGGAAACCCTAGATTCCTTCAGCGTGGCCGGATGGGGCAGACTTAATGCCTATTCCGTTCGTGGCTCCGATGTGCTCATGGCCGCCGATCTGCAGCGAAAACACCGCAAAATGTGCACCATCAAATTTAGTATGTGGGTGAAGGAGAGCCAAATCTGTGCTGGCAGCAGCACCACAGCACAAGATTCCTGCCGCGGCGACTCCGGCGGTCCCCTGGGGAGTCTCGTGAATTACCTCGGTCGACCCCGCTTCGTTCAATTTGGACTGGTGAGCTTTGGAACCGACGATTGCCAGAATCAGGCCGTCTACACAAACGTTGGATTTCATCTGCCGTGGATAACCGAAATTATGGCGGAATAACCAATGATTCGTATAGGTACATACATTTATTTGTAAAAAATACAAGATTCTTACAGTAAAGAACTAATCAGACCACACAATGCTCTCGATCCAGTCGGTGAAGAGGTGGACCTTGGTATAGACGCTCGGGAGACCCTGGGTGCCGCACACCAAGCCATAGGAGACTATGCCAATCACTTGTTTCAGGCACGGATAGAACGGATGCTGCACAAAGATGGGTCCACCCGAGTCGCCGTTGCAGGTGTCGGCGTTGCTGGTGATCGATCCGGCACAGAACTGGGTGCGCGTCTCGATGCCCTGCTGGAGCCGCTCCAGACACTGCTCGTCGCTGAAACGCTGCAGGGTGACCTTCAGTAGGTGCGACGACTTCGTGCCCTTGTCTGAAGTGAACCCCCAGCCGGCGGCAGTCAGTTGGCTGTTCTCGTCGCCGCTGCTAGGTGGCAGGCAAGCGGGTGCCACGTGTTCGTTAACGACTGCCGCCCTGTCTATCTCAATGATGGCAATGTCGTTTTTAAACCCGTCCTCGTCATCGTACGACGGGTGCACCACGTAATTGACTACTCGGAAGTCCTGAACTTGGGCATCGTCTGTGGTGCTGTTGTAGTCCAGCTCCCCGAGACGCACCACAAATTTAGGAGAGTCAAAGTCCGGATCAAGTCGTTCGGCCTTCGATCTATATATGCAGGGATTGTTATCAGGCACAGTACTGCCGCCGCTGATCTTCTACTTACTCGCTGGTTTCCAGACAATGCGCCGCCGTCAGTAAAAATCTGGGATGCACCAGAGCTCCTCCGCAATCCCAGTTGATGTCGGCCTTATCGTTACCCTTTGTGCCAATCAGCGCCATGAAGGGGAACTCCTGGCCAGCCGCCTTCGAGCCGCCGACAATGAACGGCGTTGAGCGACAGGAGGCTCTTGCCTCGTTGAAACGTTTGCACTCTGGTGAAATGTCGTTTAAATATCACCTTGGTTATCACAGTTGTTGTTTACAGCTCACCTCGCTCAAACGGATGCGTTTCATCGGCCGGCTTCTGGCTCTGGTGATCCAGCGGTATTGGACAGCACACGATATCGTTGAACTCGTCACAGTACTTAATATCCGCTCCTATCAAGTGATGGTTGTAGAATATCACGGGACAGTAGGTGGCGGTCAGCGCCATGCATTCGCCTGTCCCATTGTCGCAGAACTCGGCCCAGATACAGGTCGAAAGAAGAAGCAGCAGCCAAAGCTGAACTCCGACTAACGCATCATCCATTTCCGACTGCGTCTTGAGCGAAACTGAGAGTTGATCACGAGGCGAGCAGCTCTTCGACCGCACAATACAATGTTCGCCGAGAGCTTTCATCTCAGACAACTTCTCTGTTGTGACTCATTCGTGTGGTTCGAGCTACCAGGAAGAAACACCTCCATTAACCAGTACACGTTCATATAGGATTATTGAATAAATATTTTAAAATCGGCTTAGGCTTGGGCGCTTAGCTTATCAGAGAATAATTTAAGCTATAAATGGTATTATTACTTACAAGATATGATGATTAATGCGAAAACCGGTACACGACAAGATCTATTAATACTACTATATTTAACTTATGCTAAAGCTAGGTATTACGTCTGGAAGGGCTTCTATGTCTAGTTGTGGCGCATTCCCATACTTTGCATATGCTGTTGCTGCTGTTGTTGCTGCTGCTGCTGCTGTTGCATGTGCTGCATGTACATTTGCTGCTGTTGGTTGAGCTGCTGTTGCTGTGGATTGCCACCACTACCCAGTGGAACACTCGTTGTTTGCGCCGCATTCACCTGTTGCTGCTGCATAGGTTGTTGCTGCTGCATGGACTGTTGTTGCTGCTGCATGGGTTGCTGCTGCTGCATCATGGGCTGTTGCTGATGCAGCATAGGTTGCTGCTGCTGTTGCATAGGTTGTTGCTGCTGATGCATAGGTTGTTGTTGCTGCTGCATAGGTTGTTGTTGCTGTTGGTGTTGAGGTTGCAGCGGGGATTGCGTTTGATTTGTAACTGAATTGGCATTGCTTTCGGCGCTAAAATAAAGTGAGAATAAATATTCACGTACTTTCCTTTCTGGCAAAATGCTTACATCTTCTCCGCGTGGATATCCTCCAGATTTAAATACGATATAAAGCGCAGACGCATCTGTAGCAGGGGGCGCAGTCGTTTAATGATTGCCTCCGATTCGTTTTTGATAGTGTTCCCCACATGGATGTACTTGATGTGGTAGCTGCATGCGATTAGATGTTGATTAATGTTCAATCATTTTAACAGGAATGTATAATATTTACAGGAAATCGCATATCTGATCCACATATTGCAGGGGTCTAGATCCGCTATGCTTATCGACGACCTCCAGTATCTCATAGAGCAAGATCGCAATGCCCGCCACAGCATTCGGGGTCTCTAGCTCAATGCGTTTCATGAAAGGACCGAACACATGGCAGAGATAGAGCAGCTGCTGCTCTGTGTGGACGCAGGGTTTCAGCTTCTCCTTGATATTTCTGGTCATGGCTGCCAGCTTAAAAACCCCCATGTGGTGGAAGACCGAATGGGCCACTGCCAGCACCACAGCGTAGCTCTTTTCCAGCATGGCCTCGCGCACCGTCTTGAAGTTGAACAGCTCGAAGGCATTGAAGCGATACGTCCAGTTCAGCATGTTGGGTGTGTTCAGCATTTCCTTAAGGCGGTCGTAGATGCCGGTCCAGTAGGGTTCCGGCAGGGCAGCCATCACGATGCCCACTGCATTGATGTAGCTGTGGATCTCCTTCTGCGGAATAACCGCATAACCACTTACTATCACGTCGATTAGGTTGTTGGCCACTAGAGCGGGGGCCACTGGGAGACCCAGCAGCTCTACACACGTCACATAGAGCGCATGGGCGGGAGCATTGGGGAACTCGTTGAAACGCCAATCCGTGGTGTAGAACACGTTCTTCCCGCTGATGGCTGTACAAGGGAAAGAGAGATTAGCCTGAGTGTCCGTTAACTAACCTTCATTTTAACTTACTTTCTGATAGTCGCTTGATTAAATTCATGTAGTAACTCAGTTCTGGGTTCCAGAGCAAGTCTTGATTTTGGAGAAAGACTTTATAGGGCTCACTGACGCTCCAGTTTGGTGGCCGAATATCACTGAAGGCACCTGTAATCGTGCTCACCAGCTTCTTTTTCAACGGTGGTCGCTCCCGCAGGATGCGCTCATAGTAGTGCAGGGTGTTGTACAGATAGGTGATGGGTCTATCTGCAATGAGAGCCGCCAATCGTTAGTTCTTGTTTGGGGCTGCAGTGGCAGAGGGTACGCACCATGAAACTTGTAGAGTATGCTCAGATGATCAAGTATGAAGCCCAAGATTTGGTGGACATTCGGAATGGTGAGCTCAATGAAGCGATGCACGACCACATCCAGCACGGGCAAGAAGCGCAGGCAGACATTGCTAAAGTATACTGGAAGGGCAAGGTGCGAGGCAGACTCGTCGAGGGCAAACTTTTCGGGATACTTCTGGTGGAAGGAAAGATGCTTGTCCTGCCTAAAAGAAACAGAGAGAGAATTTAAATAAAGTTGCCCTCCCTGCCTGGACGTTGGAAATCTCAAAATCTTACCAGTTGCTCTGCTTCCAGTGGTCGGGATTGTTGTCTTTGCAGAATTCCTGCACCCTATTCCGAAGTTCGCTGGCTTTTAGCAACAGCAGCTGAATGATCAGGAAGCAGACCTGCGCCTCATTGCCCTCGTGGGTGCGTAGGGCCAGGCAGAGCACCACGCGGTCGATGGTCACCACATTGAACTTCCAGATCATGTTGTTGATAGTGTCCACGCACTTGTGGATGAAGTCACGGCCATCCGAAGAACTGGCCACCTCTGCGACCAGGTAATCGCAGAACTTGCGCAAATGCGTTGTCAGTGCCCGGGCACTGATTCCCTCAAGGATCCTGAGATAAGTTCAGTGTAATGAAGACCGGAAATATCGGCGTTTTAAGCTTACTCACTTGTAGGCCACCGGACTGATGCTCTCCGTTTCCCAAATGATCTTGAAGAGCAGGCATAAGAACAGGGGATTTGTAGTTGGGCGCAGGAAGTGGGCAATGATGTCGTTCTCGCTGGTCATCGATGTCCACGTGCGGTACTCCTCCTCCACGGACTTTTTCAGCTGCTGCTTGTTCTCCGGCGGCTGGGCGTTCTGTGTGAAGTACTCGTTCAGGGCTGGCGGGAAGCAGGCCAGCGACTGCAATGACCAGGAATGGGGCGTGTGCTGCATTATGTTTGCCAAAAAGTCCTTGCACCAGCTCTGCATCTCGTCACCGCCACCATGCACATGCATGGAGCGTGCCAGCGTCAGGATGAGCACACGGTTCAGTTCCTCGCTCTCGTTGGACGCCACTGCTCCCGGCGACTTGTCGTTAAAGTAACGCGAGAACTGCGGCTGAAACTCCGCCGATCCAATGCTAGTAATCAGGCGCAGGCCAGTCGATTCGAAGCTACATTTTACAATTGGTAAGAAGTGATTAGATCTTCCCCATTTTATTTACTTACAATAGATTGACTTACCATAGATTGAGCTGCATTTTATTGGTCTGCGGCACCGAGGAAAGCGAGTGGAGAAGCGACAGTAGCTGGACACGGTAGTGTGTGGGCACATGGTGCAGGCGGTATGAGAACATTTCCATCAGAGTATGTAGCATAGCCCAGGCGTGGTTCTTGAACACTGTGGGCATTAGTTGGCCTGGGTTTTGGGGAAATGCGTACAATTTATCACCATCAATATCAATTCTATCTGTTGCCTAGCGAGAGAAAACTCACTCAGGAATCCCTTGACGCCAAGCGACTCGATTTCCGTATAGACTAGAAGTCTCGCGTATGTCTCGAGCAGCGCTGCTGCCGGCACTTGACCCTTGGTTTGGGCCTGCTTCAGCATTTGCGTGACGAAACTGTGGATCAGCGACATTTTGCTGTGCACTGTGAGGCTGTCTAGCACTGCCACCGAAAAGTTGACGGCTGGTATCTGGGCGCCATTGGGGGACTTAGAGGTTCCATTGAGGGCCTCCAGGAGAAGACCCATGGGTCGTCCGAAATACTCCTGATTGGTCGAGTATGCATTGCACACAAGAATGATGCGGAAGTCGTTGCCCAGAGTCATGTTCATCATGGTGTTTGGGGAGACCAGGTGCTGCAGGAAGCTGTGGAAGGATTCAACGGTTACTGCCTGTTTTTTACGACAAGACATGGCTGCTTACTCGTGGTGATTCTTCAGGGCAATGGGCAGCGGTCGAGTAATGTTCATATTCTCCACACGGGCCTTCTTCATTAGATGGATCCACACGCAAATTGGGGCCATTTGCCGGACCATAGACGATTTGTTGATGTCCGGCAGCTTAAGCGGCTCCTGCTCCGGATACAGCAGATCGAAAAGCCTGAACACGGGCAGAAAGTTGGTAATCTGGAATAGATTCGCAGTTGAATTCTGTTCGTTTTTTAAATTCTGGCACTTTTCCTACGGGATTCTTTTGAATGCTGCCTGAGATGAATTGCAGAAGGATCCACATCAACTGGTCGCGGCCCTTGCGTAGCTCCAGCTTTGAGAGCTGCCGGGGAAGATACATATAGTAAAAAAAATGTATTGTTGGTTCAGTGAAGCGTACCTTCTCGTGCAAAGACAGGACAATGTGCATAAAGCTGACAAACTGAAAGAGCACAAAGTAAATCAGCTGCGAGGAGAGATGTAGCCAGACCCACTCGTTGGATGTGATCTGTTCGTCGGAGGAGTTGAAGCCACTGCCTGCAGTGGTGTCATTTGACTCAGTCATTTCCATGGCATGGATGATCAGGTTGACCAGCTGCTCCTCCAGTGCATTGTACCGCTGCTTTTGGTGCTTTTGCAGGTTCAGCATTTGCGAGACCATCTCGCGCGAGTACGGCTGCTCAAGCACATAGCGCAGCAGGGGCCGCTGTTCCTCCAACAGCTCCGGCTCGTAGGGCAGACTGCCCTTGAAGTTGAACTTCAGGGTATTGTGGTCCAGGCGCCAGGAGTTCATCATATGATCGGCGTAGCCAAAGTGCTCCACAATGGGCAGCATGTTGGCGTGTCCAATGATCGATACCATCTGGGCCGTAGTGCGGAACTCCTCGACAAAATCAGTCATCAGCTTGTTCAGCTTCCAGTGATAGGGAAACGGCCGCATTATCTCGTTGGCAACGAAGTAAGCCGGCAACAAGCAATTATTCCGATCGAACAGGAAGCGCAGTATCTCCTCCACGGCTAGTAGCTGCGGCATGTAGGTCACATTGACGTTGAGGGGGAACCACTGCGCCTTGTCCCGGCACACCTTCATTATTTCGCGCACTCCCTTGTAGTCCACCTGCATGATCACTTTCTTAATGAGCCGAAAACTTTCTATCCAAAAGGTCTTGTGTTCGTAGTCCAGTTTTTCGCACATCAAGACCTTGTCGCAGAGCATCCAAGCTGTTATCACATGCGCGTCCACCAGCTTTACCAGCGCGGCCATCATTACTCTCATATGGTAACTAGACGCGCTGGCGGCCCGCAGCAGATACAGCCGCAGTACGTGCTCCCGATGCTCCTGCGCAACGTTTCCGAAGGCCGTAACTGCAAAATACATTGGTCAGACAAAACAAGACCACTGGTAGTCACTCATACCCAAATCATTGGAGAAATTTTTAGCCTTGTCCTCTTCGCCATTTGGCTTAAAGACGATGACGCTTCCAAAGGCCTCGTCGATCGAGTCTACTTTCTGTAAGAGGCAAATGTATTAGCTCTGCAGATTTCCTTCGATTCCGGTGCTCCGGGCCTTACCAGGAAGTCGTTTACGGTGTCTATTATTTGCGTTTCCATTTCCATTTAAATATTTCGCATTTCTCGCCGCATAAACAAAATTCCCGACTGGCCCCGGCTCTGGCGACAATCGATAACGCACGCCAATTGATGTACGATAACGTTTGGTTGCCAGCCCTGGTGCACAGCTGCGTGTAAACTTTGGCTGGAATTTTCTGTCTGGTCGGTGAAAACAATGAAAAAGGTGCTGGTTACAGGTGGAACTGGCCTTGTGGGCAAGGCCCTAGAAGCTATCATCAAGAAACAAGGCCCCACGGATGAGGAATGGTTTTTTTCCGGGTCCAAAGATGCCGACTTGACGTGAGTATTGTTGGAATCGGCACACGTTAGTGAATAAAGAAAACATCTTCATAGGAATCTGGCAGCCACGCAGGCACTGTTCACAAAGGAGAAGCCCACGCATGTCATTCACTTGGCCGCCATGGTTGGCGGCCTGTTCCACAACATGAACAATAATCTGGACTTTTTGGTGAGCAGCACGGGCTTTAAACATGCCAGCAAAATCTAACGTTCCTTGGTCACAGCGAAACAATCTGCTGATCAATGATAATGTTCTGCAAACGGCCCACGAGCAGGGATGCATCAAAGTCGTCTCATGCCTGTCCACTTGTATATTCCCGGACAAGACCACATATCCCATAGATGAGACCATGGTCCATAATGGTCCGCCACACCCTTCCAATTACGGATACTCCTACGCAAAGCGACTGATCGACATTCAGAACCATGCGTACAACGACAAGTACGGACACTTGTACACTTCTGTGATTCCCTGCAACATTTTCGGTCCCCACGACAACTACAAGCCCGAAGTGAGTCACGTCATACCGGGCATGATCAATCGCATGCACAAGCTGATCACGGAGCAACCCGATACGCCAGAACGCGAGAAAGTCTTCACAGTTTTTGGCAGTGGCAAGCCTCTGAGACAGTTTATCTACTCCCTGGATTTGGCAGAGCTGATGATTTGGGTGCTGCGGAACTACGACAGCGTCGAGCCAATTGTTCTGAGTGTCGACGAAATCCAGGAAGTGACCATCTTCGAAGTGGCCCAGGCAATAGCTACAGCATTTGAGTTTAAGGTGATGAGATAGGAGCACCCCAGGGGGAACTTTAATAATAATAATTTATTTTCCTACTTTAGGGTAAACTTGTCTGTGATACAAGCAAGGCTGACGGTCAGTTTAAGAAGACGGCGTCCAATGCTAAGCTACGCAGCCTACTGCCGGAGTACACCTTCACGGACTTTGAATCGGCTATTAAAACATCGGTAGAATGGTACAGAACCCACTATGAACAGGCCAGAAAATAGTTCTGATGAGAGGCTGAAACCGAGTTTCCTAATGCACAAGCAACAAATGTAAATAAATTCCTTTTTCTTCAGAAATTTAAGGCGATCAAACTCAGTATTTATATCCAACAAGCGACTGTAATCAGTAACAAAAGCACACGGTGAGTAGCTCAGTCTTGCCAGGAGTCGCCATATTTATTTTTATTCGGACGTCCAGTGGCTGCTTCTGGTGCTGGCTCGACAAGACGCTGCCGAACGGGCGCCTGAGGCTCGTAGGGCTTTGAGTATGGACTTTGCTGATGCGTCGCGTACCCCTCTCGATTCTTCTTGCGCAAATCTTCGTAAGTTTGTCCTGGCTTTGCCGGTTCCAAAGGCAGCTCAGTGTCCATCATTTGGCCAGATGCTGTTATTAAAGGAAGTTTAAAACATTTAAAATGAAATCAGTCCAGATTACTCACAGTCCAGGCTGGGCCGGTATATGTCATCTAAGCCAGCCAAAGTCGGCCGTGATTCAGTGTCCAAGTTCAAAGCTGTGCTGCGTGAAGGGTTGAGTCCCTCATCGGTGTACACATCAGCGGAGCTGGGCGAGAAGGGAGCCAATGTAAATGCTCGGGTCAGACTCTCGTCTGGCGAGATGGTGTTGATGACACCACCACCCTGTCGGCGCTGGCGCAGGACTTCGCCTAGGCGGGAGTTCGGCAGCCGCATTATCTTTTCAGCGCACTTTTGCTGGTAGCTGAACTTGCCCACAAAGTAGCCCAGGATGACACCCATGACCACTTTGGGAACAGCTCCGTATTTGCCATTGCCCTGCAAGTAGCCGTTCTTCACACCAAAGTAGGCCAATAGCCCCAGACCAGTGCCAAATGGCAGCGAGCGCTGGAGGAAGGATTCGGTGTTGCACTCACGTAACGCCTTCACCTCCTCCGCGGAGAACTGATAATCTGCCTGAAAATTAACAATCGAATTAAAGAATTGATTTAAAAAAACCCATTGTACTGACCAGTGGGTGCAGATTTTGTTGCTGAGGCAGTCGGGAGCCATCACTCAACGGCGAATCCATGATGACACAATTTAATGGAGAATTTATGAAATAGTTTGTCGGTATAGAAGATTGGGGGCGGCCGGTTTGGGTTATTTGCCAGCCCTGGCAAAAAGCGGAAGCAGCACTGTCTAAATGCGCGCGCCGTTTTAGCTCTTTTCAATTATGATGTATTAATGCGGAAATGATATTGTCATTTTGTAGTCAACCTTAAACACAGACAAAAGGCAGCGCAAAAATTGTCAAAAACAGAAAACGCATCTAGATACTGTAACAGATAAAATATAATAAAAATTGCTAGTATTTTTGCTATATTCGCGTGCAGGGCTGATGACAAGCACAACAACTAGTGCCAGGGATGCAACACGCACGCAGATTATGACATTTTCGCTGTCAAGTAAAGTTACAGCTGTGTCGTCTGCTGGCCCGATCCAGAGCCTGTTATTGTAATTAATTAAAGTTTTGTATTTTTTGGAAATGTTCTCCGCCACCACACACTCTGTGGTAAGTGTGCATGTGCGCGCCGCGCGGGCCACCAACCGCCGCCCGTTGCCGCTGATCCGTTCATCACTGACACTCGTTTCCTCTTACGTTTAATGACAGCCCTACCTCTACCTTGGCAACTTTAGTAGAAAACCACACTATTACACTGTGAAGCGTACCAAGCTGCCAGGAGGAGCTGGGGCGGCGCGCCTTTTTGCTGACAAATCAAAGTCGTCCACACAGCCAACGACGACGGGCAAGTGCCATGAGCTCGTGCTGGAGTTCAAGAACCTGCTCAGTCGGTCGGGCGCCAACATACAGAGCATGGTGGAGAAGGCTGTCAGGCTGAACGGAATTCTGGACACGGTGCTGGTGAACGATGCCTTCGCCAAGGTGACTCGCATGCTGCCCGCCATCGGAAATGTTCACGTCACGTTAGTGGAACCAGTTACACAGATCAGCCATGATCAGCAAACAAATTATCAGTTTGATGTCTCTTTGGACGGGGCAGCAGGCGCCCAGTCTATAGGTGCACACGTGTAAATCAATCCATCCATAACTCCACTTGTTCCTTGTTAATCTGTAATTCAATTTCAGCAAAATGTATCCAATCGTAACGCAAAGTCTTCTAAATCCGCTCTTCTCCTACCATCAACTGTGAGTACCAACGAGGCAGCCGATGACTCGGGCGCTTGTTAATTTTAATTTTCCAACAGGAGGCAGTTACGCGGCTTCAAGACAGATCGCTCCATAGATGCGGAGCAGAAACGAAATCCAACGATGACGTCCAGACTGAAGAACGCACTGGGGACGACATCACAAAAGCTTGATGGGGAAACCAACATTCAGGGGGAGAAAATGAGAAAGCTACTGTCCAAAGCCGAAGGACACGGAGCCACCCACAACGCGGTAAGATGCAGGGAAGTCTTGATTGGCTAGCTCTTATATTCGTTGAATTTCCAGGAGAACCTGAAGATTGCATTTGCCGAGGGGTATTTGGCCGCAGCAAACTCGGAAGATTCACCAAAAACGGGCAAAACAATGAAGTATCTGAAGGTATTATTTAAGTTCGGCCAATTAAATATTTTGGCACATTCCCTGTCCGTTGGAACCTCGTCGCCTAATTTCTCAAATAATGCCCAGTAATTATCACACAGATATTTCAGACACTCATCGTTGTTGTCGTTTTTATTGGCATATTCCTGAGCTTCTTTACCACTTCGAACGGTTCCGTCTTTCGGTAAGTCGTCGCATCAATCCAGGCGTCGCTAGATCAGTATTAATGTTGGTCGCTTTTAGTAGCATTCAGCTGGGTAACCAGGTGGAAGTTGATCCGGAGGAAATCAATGTCACATTCGACGACGTCAAGGGCTGCGACGAAGCTAAGCAGGAGCTCAAAGAGGTGGTTGAGTTCCTCAAGAATCCCGACAAGTTCTCGAACCTAGGCGGCAAGCTTCCAAAGGGTGTGCTCCTGGTTGGACCTCCAGGAACTGGAAAAACCCTGCTGGCACGTGCCGTGGCAGGCGAGGCCAAAGTGCCATTCTTCCATGCCGCCGGACCTGAGTTCGACGAGGTTCTCGTTGGCCAAGGCGCCAGACGTGTGCGAGACCTGTTCAGTAAGTACGATTTGCTACCTTTAGAGACTTCAATCTAATCCACACCTTCTGCAGAGGCGGCCAAGGCTCGCGCTCCGTGTGTGATCTTCATCGATGAAATTGATTCGGTGGGCGCGAAGAGGACAAACTCTGTGCTGCATCCGTATGCGAATCAAACCATAAACCAGCTGCTCTCCGAAATGGATGGCTTCCATCAAAATGCTGGCGTCATTGTGTTGGGTGCCACCAATCGCCGTGACGACCTGGATCAGGCTCTACTGCGTCCCGGTCGTTTCGATGTCGAGGTGGTGGTATCCACACCAGACTTTACTGGCCGCAAGGAAATCCTCTCTCTGTATTTAACCAAAATTCTGCACGATGATATCGATCTGGATATGCTAGCACGGGGCACCTCTGGGTTCACGGGTGCAGACCTGGAGAACATGATTAACCAGGCAGCATTAAGGTGAGGTAGATTTAACGGGAATGGCCAGTGAGTGGAACTAAGAATGATATCCCTTGCAGAGCTGCCATCGACGGAGCTGAGACGGTTAACATGAAGCACTTGGAGACAGCACGAGACAAGGTACTTATGGGCCCCGAGCGCAAAGCTCGCCTGCCCGATGAGGAGGCAAACACCATTACGGCCTACCACGAGGGTGGCCATGCGATTGTCGCCTATTACACAAAGGAGTCGCATCCCCTGCATAAGGTAACCATCATGCCCCGCGGCCCGTCGCTAGGACACACCGCGTACATACCGGAGAAAGAGCGATACCATGTCACTAAGGCCCAGCTGCTGGCCATGATGGACACCATGATGGGCGGACGTGCTGCCGAAGAGATCATCTTTGGATTGGACAAGATAACCTCGGGAGCCAGCAGCGATCTCAAACAGGCTACCTCTATTGCCACACATATGGTCAAGGACTGGGGCATGTCTGAAAAGGTGGGTCTGCGTACGATTGAGCCAAGCAAGGGTCTGGGCACCGGGGAGACCCTGGGACCAAACACCATTGAGGCGGTGGATGCCGAAATCAAACGCATCCTCAGCGATAGCTACGAGAGGGCGAAGGCCATTCTGAAGAAACATACCAAGGAGCACAAGGCGCTAGCCGAGGCTCTCTTAAAGTACGAGACTCTGGATGCTGACGATATCAAGGCAATATTACACGACAACCAGACGTAGTTTCCTCTTTTAACGATTGCCCTTGGTGGGCATGGAGCTGAACTGCAAACAATTTTTTAGTTAAACCGCAAAACTAAAAGAAAAGATATAAAACTAGAACGGGACGCTGACGGACAGTTAAGAAATAAAATGTTATACATATTTTAGTAATGTTTTCCATCATGCACGTAGTATAAAATGTAAATTTTAGTTTGAAATAAATATAAAATTGAAGTCATTTCATCAGTTGTGTTGTCCACCGATAACATTTTCGATACCAAAACTGCACAAGTATATCGATATTGTGTCCAGCCCTGCGCAAAGGCCAGCTAATTGATTGAACGGGACCGTGTTTTTTTTCTTCTTTTTAATAAATTCCTAAAGTGATCAAATAAAATGTGCGACTACAAGATATCCGAGCGCGCATATACGAAGCTGATATTCCATGCGGCCAAATATCCCCACCAGGCAGTAAACGGTCTGCTTCTGGCCGAAAAGACATCGAAAGGGTCGCTGGTGGAAATCGTGGATGCAATACCGCTGTTTCATCAATGCCTGCACGTCACCCCCATGGCCGAGATTGCCCTTATGCAGGTGGGTTGCGGGCTACACAAGCATAATTGCCCATTTCCGCGCATCGTGAAATGTGTGGTGTGCTCACAATTGGGTCATTTCAGATTGATGCCTATGCAGAACAGGAAGACCTCGTGATTGCCGGATACTATGCGGCCCCAGAGAACTTCTACGACAACCAGATAGATAAAGCGCCGGCCGTAAAAATCGCTGACAAGATCCAGGAGAACTTCAAGAACGCCTGCCTCGCTTTGGTAGACAACAAGCTGGTGACTTTGGAGCATGATCGAGCCGCCATTCAGGTCTACAGCTGTGCGGGCGACTCTGCCCGATGGGCAAAGGCCAAGTTCACACTGTCGCAGTCCGCACAGACACTGGAGGGCGTCTCTCTGCTGCTGAAGCGGGGCGCCATGCGCGATGTGATTGACTTTGACAACCACCTGGACAACCCGGAGAACGATTGGACCAACGAATTCCTCAACCAGTCGCTGAACGACCTGCAGAAGCTTTACTAGTCACTGTCGCCCCGCCCCACTTGGTAAAAGGGTACCGTACCCCTATTGTAACAATATATGTATGTTATAGTTTAGCAAATTCGCATTCGAAAAAGCACAGAGAAGCAGAGCCGGAAATTCAACCTTGCAATTTAATTTATTGTAATTACAATTGGGTTTCAGTAATCTTTAGAATAATGCATATAAGTTAAATAACATTCAACTAATTAATAAATAATCAATTCTTTCATATTTCTGTCCCAGGAGTATACGATACGTCGCGTCTCGAGTCATTGTCCGTGTCCGTCTGTTGCTTCAATTACGAGCATTCGTATTGCCCCGTTCAGTCCTGTCCGACTATGGTCCTGTGATGTTGTCCCACTATGCCCCTATCCCGTCTAAAGTTTGTTAGTAAACCTAAGCGCGTTTACAATTAATTTAAATCGAGAATAAATTCAAAATGAATAATATGTATATAATTTTGCTCTTGGTTTGCTTCTGGCATGTAAATTTAAATATTTTACAACAATATTGTAATTGTAATATCGCGATTGCTGATTATACATAGGGTATACTGTATACATAATACGTATGTGGATATATCGGAGATCAAGGGTATCGTATCGCAAAAACGTTTATTAATTTCAGTGTATTGTTCGAGTATATTTTTTCCAAACGAACTCTTGAACCATACAATATGTACGAGTATAGGGAACGTAATATAACGATTAAGAGATTATGGGAACTGGAATTGCAACTGGAACTGGCTGACATCTGCATCCGTCTTAGTATTATTTGCTCTCTTCTTGCTATATGTATATCTGTAATATCATTTGCAGTATTGATTTCTGCCTGCTTTTTTTTTGCATAGATTTGTGTATTCCTCGAACAATTCACATCCAATGTTCGCTTGAGGATGGCCAGATGGGGATGCGTTTTCGTGGTATGGTGTGTGCCCGTGTTACTCATGTGGCTATACGAGGGCGGGCGCATTTTGATTATATCCTAGCTATACAAGTGCGTCCTGAGCACGCAAGAATTATCATTTTGTGTGTGGCTGATGTTGTATTCGAGTCGCAGGCTTGGTTGGGTTCTCGGTGTTGTGTCTTGTGTGCCGTCATCACATGCTATGTTAGTTGATCTATAAGAATGCAATGCGAATAAGTTATACAAACGGTAGCAAGGCTGCAAGATTGTGGGATGCGTATCAGAAAACGGAGTGAACAACACCCAAACTGAAAAACGGTTTTGCAATTTAGAAATTTCTAGGATGAGTAAGCCCCACTGCCCTGCCCCATTGAGATCTCGTGTGTATGTATTAATGTATGTGTATGTGTGTGTTGTCTGTCTGTCTGTAGATCGGGTGTAATCTATTACGTGGCAGACGATTATATCTAGAGCTTGTAACCTCTGATATTTACCATTCCCGAGGACAGAGAGTTGATGGCATCTTCCACGGTCGGCTTGTGACGATCGATTTTAGATGAGTTAATGGGCGAGAAGTTGTCTACGATTGTAAGCGTGAACGAATAATACATATATACAAATAGATATAGAAACACAAAAAGCGATTCAAAAGCAAATCTCAAGTGCCAATTACCGAGATCACCACTCGAACTGGAGTCCGTAAAACTGGGTGTGCCCTCTGTCCATGTGGGAGTGGAGCCCTCACCTGATGCCGGCGGCGTCCAGGCCAGTCCGCCGCGAGACCCATACTGGCTGCTCGAGGATGTGTCCACCGCCAGCAGTGTATCCAGATGCACCTCAGAGACGCTGAGCACACAAAGCAGAGAGATTGAAAAGATTGGAACGATCAATAGAAACAAACCAATCAGCGGCTTACCTCACAATATCCTCCTTGTAGGAGCCTCGATAGGCGGGTCCGATGTTCATTTTGCGGTCCAAGTACTGGGCCTGCTGCTGGTAGTACGCCTGCTGCTGGGACTGCTGATGATGATGGTAATGGTGGTGGTTGTGGTGAGACCTGCGCCCCATCGATGATGTGCTGTTCTTGTTCGAGCTGTCCTCGGAGATGTCGTCGAAGGCAGGGGGAGGAGTCGAACTGCAGGATGGAGTTGTGCCTAGCGATACAATGAGCAGAGCAAACCAGAGGAGAACATACAATGAGTGGCCGGCCGGAGAAGAAGTAACACAGAAATAGCAATAGAGACTGGGGTGACTGTGACTGAGAATGAGTGTGTGCCAAGCGGGTGCAAGCGTGCCTAGCCGGAGCATTTACTGCTGTCCCCCAATCGATGACCCCCTCGTGTCCTGGGAGCCTCGGGTGTCGCTCTCGGGTATCGTGGATGGAGCTGCTTTGGGCGCCCGTCTCTTTCCTCGCTTTATTGGCTGCGGCTTCGGGGGCTGCTTGTCGATGCTCGCTGGAAGAGGCGGCTCGGCAAGCTTGGGCTGTGGCCGCCTCGGGCGGTGCGTTGATTCCAGCTCCCGCTTCACCTCGAGGAAGGCACTAATCGACTGCAACAGATTTTCCTCCTGCGTGTCGCAGACATCGTCGCCCAATGCCAGATCCGCGTAGTGCAAATAGCGACTGCGCTTCTGACGCCGCTGCAGCTTATCCTGAAGATCCCGCCGGGGCGAGCGCTGGGAGGGAATGCTGCCCGAGGATCGAGATCGTGCAGAGCGATAGCTCTCGGGTCGCAATGGGTGGAATCCTCCCATAATTGAAGCCGCTGAGGAGCGCCTACTGTGCGACACGAAGCTGTTCTGCCGCTGAAAAATGTCCACGTGGTTGAGCACACGCGGCTGCTTTCGTCGGAAGCTGCTCTCCGACCGGGCTGTGGAGTAGACGGACTGCTGGGAGTCGCGTCGTATCTGAGAGGATCTTCGCAGAAAAGTGACCGAAAGTGGAGGGATCGCGATCGCCCCTGGTGGTGTAACGGTAGCAGCGGGGTCAGGGGCATCGAAGAGGTCATGCAGCTCGAGCCAATCCTGGACGTTACTGGGCGAGCGACGGTCGCCAAAGCGGGGCATGGTATCCCTGGGCACCTGCAGTGTGTGGATCTGTGTTGGGGCTGGTGGTGGATTAGTGTGCTGTTCTGTACCTGGCGTCGAGCGGTCCTGTCCATCCCGGCGACGAGGAGATCCTCGTGGCGGCACTGGCGGTGGTACCCGAGCCTTCAGATTGCTGCCACCCCCTGGTGTCCGCTGTTTTACGGGCGGTGGCATCCTCTCACGCTCACCAATCCCACTCCCACTGGCCGTTGATGATGGCCCGGCACTAGCTGCTCCGGATGCCGCTGAAGCGCTGCCGGGCGTGGGCTCTGTGGTGGGCAGCTTAGCCGGCTGGTGGATCTTGCCACTGCTGTGGGAGTGCGAGGCATGCATTGCTGTGGAGATGAGATCGAGGATTAGGATCGGGGCGAGGTCAATAGACAACCGTACGCGGGGAGGGGATATGGGTTTCCACTTACGCCTGGTGGAAGCCTCGTTGTCGCTGTCAATGGAGCGCTGTATGGCCTTGGAGAGGCTTTTTCTCTTCGAGGGCGAATGCTTAAGCGCTAGAAGATGCAAGCAGAGGGTGGGATTAGAGGCGAGAATGCTACAAGGGGGTATGTGGTAGGTGTCAAAAAGCACAGCCTCCAAAGCAACTACGCAAAGCCAAGGAGCAGTACGGTTGCCAGGGTATGCCAGAAATGGACACTAACGTGACATTGAGAGACATGCTTTTGCGTCCGTTTCGAAATCATACAAAATATAGTAAATGGTGAGTGATTAATAATATCAAAAGATAACTAAACCGTAAACCGAAAACTGAAGACTGAAAATTGTACAATATTTCCTTTACCTATATAACTGGTTACCAAGGTACGAAATTTTCTGTGATTTCCCTTGATCTCGGGGAGATCCACTATATGCGTAGGATACGTAAGTGTGAGAGTGTGAATGCATTCGAGACATATTCAAAAAAAAGAAAGCAGAGAATAGAGCGGATATTGGATATTGATATATGTACGTATGATTTTCGATCGCGGATTAGATCGGATCCGGAGTCTACGCAGGCCAAGGTGTACCATATTGCATTTTTGCTGCTGCACATCAATCGATCAATCAAAATTAGCAACATACTAGTGTACAGTGTGTGTGTGTATTAGTGGGTGTCGGTGTCAGTGTCAGTGTGGGTGTGTGTTTAACTATATATCTACGGAAAAACATCTAAGGACCCATCAATCAATTGCCCACAAAAATGCCATACAGTACGAGTACTCAGCCGAGAAGTATTTAGACGCGCTCTCTGCCCACTTACGGGAGGGTATCTTTCGGAACACGGTCTTAGCCATGAAGTTTTGAAATCTTTGAGCATAGAACGAGGGCCGGCAGACCGAGACGGTTTCCTGGGGAAAAGAGATTTCGGATTGAAATGCGAGCTACGCCTTAATCCCAACCACACCTCACCCCATCATGTATGATGCTTTTGAATGTGTGCTCCAGCTTCTTCTTCAGCCTGTAGGATTGCAGAATGTCGATGATTCCGATGTAGAGCAGGAGACGCTCGCCCTTTTCGCTGCGCGCCGGTATGCCACCGGGCCTGAAGATGAGTGGAGTTGAATGATCTGATCAGAGATCGCACAGGAGATTGAAAAACAACTTACGGAACATCCTCCTCGTCGTCGATGGGTTCGCTCTCCGCTTGAATGCTCTCCATGGCCGTGGAATGCGCCACCAGACGCTGCCGATTAACCGATCTGTATGCCACACTGGGTTAGCTCTTGAGTTCGTGGGTTTATCAGCGTGGAAATGGGCGGAGTACTTACTTGTTCCGACTGATGCCCGTGGCAGCGTCGCGATCCTTGCCATCCGCCTCCTGGCCGTCCAGCGGATCGTCCACATCCACGTCAGAGTCCTCGGCCAGCGGTGCCCTAAGGGGCTTCCTGGTCTCGCTCAGTTTCTCTTTCAGCGCCACATCCAGATTGTGCACGCCCAGGAGCAACGAATAGTCCATGATCTTGAACGACTCCAGAACCGTGCAGTCCCTCTGAATGGTCTTGATCAACGCCGAATAGGTCTCGGCCTCTAGAAAAATCCCATTGGGGTGCTGCTCCATGAAGTCGAGGTCCTTGTAGGTGGGCGACTTCTTGGACCGCTCCGCCTTGTTCGCCTTGCGCTTGAACGTCGATCCCTTCAGGTCATACTTCAGGTGCATCCTCACCGACGAGGGCAGCAGATTGTTCATAACCACCAGGCGTATGTTTTTGGCATTGCTCGTCTGAAGGCAGTATAGTCCGAAGAACTTTGGCAAAAGCGTGCGCGGATTTTGATTGAGATTCATATAGTAACTGAAATGGATTAGGACGAACGGATATGGTGAGTTAGCTATCTATTACGCCAAAATCAAAAAAAAATCGGTACCCACCCAGGCAGTAGTTTCTGTAGGAATTCACCCTCCTTGTGTTGCACCGTCTTGATGATGAATTCGTCGTCGTTCGTCAGGTAGAATATAGAGCCGGAAGCACCAGGATTCGACAGTTCTCGCAGCGGAGAAGTGCACATGGACATCTGGAAAAAGAGTCTCCGTCAGTGGGAAGCGCCGGCAAAAGGGCTGCAGCATCGTTCTCACCATGAAGTCGTCTGGTTGGATGCCAAACAGATCGCGAAAGTAACGGAAAGCTATGGGGGCGTAGATCTTATATCGAAATTCACTGTAGTGGTGGGCAGGTGTAAGGCTGGAACCCTCTGGCGGAAATGTGATGCTCTCGATCTCCCAGAAGTCCATCATTAGTAGATCCCGCTTGGGCTTCGATGCCAGGCTGCCGACCTGTTGGGAAAATTCAGATGATATGAACACCCTGTCGACCCTTTGGATTAGCTGAATAAACGCTGGATAATCTCACGGTGTGCTGGATGCCAAGTTGTATGGAGCCCATAATCTGCGATGTCTGTATCTTCTTGTATGTAATCTCGCCGCCCTCGCCAACACGTCTGTGCCCAATCTTTCGCTCCTTGTCCGACTTGTTGTTGTTGTTGACCGTGCGCAAGGGTCGATTGCCCAACTGAAAGTAATTGAACCCATTATTGTACATGATTTACGAGAAATACGAGTGTATGGGGTGCGTTGCAGATATACTTACCTCGGGCGATGAGTTACCCACATGGTCGTTGGAGGCTAGTTTGAAAAAGCAGTTTATTATTAGCCATGTTTCATGTTTAATTCAGCCCGTGACGTATTTTAGGCCAATCACCGCTGGACAAGCCTCTCCCCTCCCCCACCTTCCTCTCGCCATAGCCGCGCCCTTGACCGTCCCATGCACGCAAGAAACTTTCCTTTGTTATCAACTTTCGCCTGCCTGTCCATAGGTTCGTACAAATATGAACCTATGAGGTCTGTCATTGTCCGTCCGCCAGTCAACCAGTCAACTAGTCCGCCTGTCCCTGGCTGTCAGTCTGCACGTCAAATGGCGGAGGGGAAGGTGGCGCTGCTGCTTCATTCCTACGCGCGAGACACATGCGCCAGGGGCGCACACTTCCATTTGCCATTCATTGATTTTTTTTGTCGACTTTCTTTGGCCTTTTGTCTAGTGGAAACGAACTGATAGGGGGTACTGATGGGATATTTACCATTGCTAGGATCCACTGGCTTTGCCTGCGATGTGGAGGAGCTGTCCATGTCGATGGTGTTGATGGTGTCGCCATCGCCAGAAGCCATCGTGCCTGGCCGAAATTCTCTTCTCTCTATTTCCCCTAACCCCTAACCGTTAACCGTTAGTAGTACATTCTGCTTTGGCCTTGCTTCGGATTGAAACTGTATTTGGAGCTGCTTCTATGTTGGCCCTCGATCCTACATATGTATATTGTTATCCAATCCACTGGCCAGAGGACAGCAGGAACCTTGGCTTTTGTCTGGCTATGCTATGGCGTCAGTTTTTTGCTAAGATGTTGATTCCGCTGCTTCTGCTGCTGCTCAGGCTGCTGCCTCTGCTGTCATTTTCACTGCATACTTATGGGCAGCCTGGAATGCCCTTCCAGCCTGTATGTGCGCATGAACCACGAGCCCACTCCGCTCCAGGGCTGCACACCCACAACCCAGAGTTGCATTCGGAGGGAATTCAAATACCAAGTTTGAATTTCTAAATTAGTTTTCATCCGCCTTTTCGAAGGAGTTCAGTTGATAAGAAGGCGTATGGTTTAATGCACTTTTAACGTTTTCTTTTCTTTTTGTTTTCTTTATTAGCGTTTCTGTACTCAATTAGACCTATACATCATATATAACTATTATATATATATATATTTATTTATGTGGTAAATATGTATATGAATACAATAATTTGTTATGTTTGTGAGTGTGTTGCTGTGTGTGTTTCTCGGGTTTGGGTTTCGCATGGAGTGTGTTTTGTTTTTTTGTGGTGTCTAGTTTTCGCTTCGTTTCGTTTCGATTCCCTTACAATTACATGCATTTACAAAATAAGCGCTTTTTTTAAAAATACCGCAAAAAATTACGTTTATCCGTTAAAATTCTATTAAAAATGAAAAGTCGTTAAACACGTCTATACGAAACATAAAAAAAAAAACAAATATAGCCTACACTACACCAAAGGACACTACCAAACTAACTGCTTAGAGCTAGGGATGCGATCGACATGACCACGGCGACCGTTGTCCACTTGCGTTGTATAGTTGAGGCCTTATCTGCTGGGGTTATCAGTGGTTAGTGATCATCGTTCCACGTGGGGATCGCACCAGCTCCGTCTTACCTCTACTTACCATAGAAAATAGTCTCCCGGCGCTTGGTGTAGTTCGTGCCGATCAGGATAAACGCACAGGTTATCGGTGTGGGGGATTCGAGTTGATCTCTAGGAATGCGCGTACGCACAGTCATGCTGTAGAGGCCACTGGGGTCCTGGTCCAGCTCCGTTAGCACCAAATCCAGTATATGGGTGTCGAACCTGCACAAGTAATACAGAGAATTTTATTAACCGTCGCATGCCGCTCTCCAATAGATATATTCTTACATGACCGACAGTATCGGCTGTGGAAAGACGTGTTGAACCGCACACATTATGTCCACATCCGACTGTGGGCCGCCCATTCGTGCCTCCAGCATGAAATCCGACTCAGGAACTGCCAGCAGGGAGATGGTGAAAAATCGTGAAAATTAATCAAGTGTCAGACAAAACAAAGAAATATCCCAAAGAGAAACATAAAAGAAGAATATCAACGACAACAGGCGGTTCCGTTCCGGCTGCCGCAGTGACTGCCACCTGACACGCATGCAAATATGAAAGGGGAATCACACGTGGCAAAAGCTCACACCTATCCAAACACTGTGAGGGGAGGATGGGGCAAGGGCAGCAATCCAAGTCGCCTCTCTATACCCATACCCACTCCAAAACCTCCTCCCAGCTATAGCACCCGTGACACCGTGACACCCACCGATTATTTGTAAGCGGGCACTCCGCTTGTCCGTGGTCTCAAAGGTCTGCACGGCACAGGTGTACTCCCCCGTCATGTTCCAGTCGGGATTCTTTATCGATATAACACCGGGACTGCCCTCCATGCTGAATATTTTGGTGTCTATCTTCGACTTCATGAAGCCCTATAAGGATAAGTCGCAAGGAATTTTATGTTAATTAATTTTTGCCGCCCTCTGAGCGGAGGAGGTGGAGGGACAATGACTCACCATGGCGAACCCCTTCACAGAGGGTATCCATTGGTAGATGGAGTGATTGTTGAACAGCCACTTCAGCACAAATCCCTTCTCGCTCGGCTCTATTTCGTACTCGCAGTCGAGTACCAGAGGATCGGGTTCGTTATCACGTTCGAGTGTGTAGGTGTGCGGCACCCGCAGATTCGTGATGCGCACCGAGTGGGTGACTACGTGTTTGTCGGAATCATCAAAACAGAACGGAGAACGGATTAGTGACCGGAATCAAGTGGTTTTTGCGATAATCCCCACACTCGCGAGTCTGCATCCGCGCACTCACCTGTGAGGAACGTCAGCCAGGCCAGCAGCGTTGCGCACAGGACCCTCCCGCCCGCCATGTGCACTGCCTAATCTTCGACCTGGTCCGGGTCCGGAGCCGGGTCCTCCTCGTTGTTGTCGTTGTGATGCTCTTGGACGCTCCGTTGCTGCTCTGCACTCAGGCTGCAATCGGCTAATTCTGGACGTTAATTCTTTTTGTTTTTGTTGCCGTTGTGGGATGCTTCTCGGTCCGGGTCCGGGTCCAAAGCCGCCTAGGCACGGGGACAGCCACAGCCACCATTTGGGCTGGGAATCACACTTATTATCACCAACATCTCATCACAGAACAACAGTTCGACTGGAACCCGGGGGACTCTTGGTGGTTGTACAACTAGGAGGGTGAGGTGAGGAGGAGCTGTGCTGTGCCGTGCTGTGGCGTTGGCGGGGGTGGCGTGGCTGATACAAACTTTTCTCATACAAACGATGAGCTCAGCACTACGAGCGGCCCCAATGGTGGAGTTGGAGTGTGCACATCCCTGGCGGCTCGCCGTGTGCTCCTCTCTGTCGCCTGCTGATAGCGCTGCACTTCGTCCACCTTCGATTATTGCACTTGCAGTTCCATTTTATGGCTGGCAATTCAAAACTTTCCACATATACAACACTTTTTGTTGGTGAAAAATCGACTTTTTGCTCTGTGTGCGAACGGAACGTGTGCGATTGTGTGTAGAGTATAAGCAGCGGACGAGAGTGTGTGCGTGTGGGGGAGAATTGTGCCAAAACGGTGTGGAGTTCGTACGGAGTAGTACTCGTATTCACGGCGTATCCACCGCGACCTGCGTGGTGTACTATGTTCTGCTGGATACCAATAGTGTTGGTATCTTCTATTTAACTGTTGTCCTTTTTCCAGCGCAGCTTTTAATGTTTTAACACTGGAATACAACGGCCTACGGCCAAAGAAGAGCTTTTGGTGAGCAAGGTTTTCAATCGCCTCTCTTTGTGGCTGTCTTGCGCTGAGCTGAGCGGAGCGGCTGCTACTGCGCATGCGCTTTATTTGACAGTTGACAGCTTTTACCGTTAGACCACTGTCGTTTCTCGACTGCAGCCCTGGCTGCAGCGCGCGCTCGAATCGAATTATAAATGGAAAACTGCCTTTCGTTAGTATGTAGTGGTTTATTAAATTTTCAATAACATCAGCAAAGGTCTTAGAGTCTAATTAATATTTAATAGTATTTCTCTTTTTGTTACACGCACACATAAAGTACTACACATGTAATATGTATAGATACGTACTATGTATGTATGTACCTCTAGAATTCACTTTAAAAGTATGCTATAGATGTGCAATGGATCAGATTTACACAGTTATATATATTCCGATATACATGTAAGTGGACTCGCAACTATAGCGTTTGATTTGGTCGCATTAAAATCTTGTGCTCTGGCATTCTACTACTCCTACAGATACTGATCACTACTGGCTGTCGGACCTGGCTAGGTGCTAAGGCTAGGGACTAGGGTGTGTTAAAACGTGCTTAGATCGAAACAGAAATCACCGTGGAATGAAATATACATAAGCCAAGCGGAAGGGGTGGTGTGGTCCTAAGATCCAAAGGAATCGAGAGTCAGGACCTAGTCACTCGCCTCGTCGTGACTGACCGCGCGACGGTGCTGGTGGCCGATGAGCGTCTCGATGCGGAAGTCCTTGGCATGGCTCTGCTTGATGGACCGCAGGTTCGCTGGCTCTCCGTCGTAGCGGCTCCTCGGACTGGACGTGAGAGCCTGCACTATAGGGCTTCTGGAGGCCTCGGCATGCTCGAAAAGCAGCACATCCGCTGGCACCTCCAGACGGTTCGTGCACGCACTGTCAACGGAGTCCGATATGTGCGAATCCTCCTGATCGTTCTCGTTGGCGCTCTCCACATCGATCTTGTCCTCGCATGAATCGTCGTCCGCCTCTGCCTCCGCCTCGGTCTCTGCATCAGCCTCCGCATCGTCGTTGTACACATTGAGATCCATGTAGCCACCACCGGCCGGAGCACTGATCCGCTCACCGTACTCGCCATGACCGGGAATTCCAGCGGCGGCGCTGGCCATAGTCGCCACATCAAAGGGGTAAGGACTTTTGTACTTGCTGGCTCTACTCCCAGCTCCGCCACTGCTGTGGGGCAGAGCATCCACGGCCCCGGCATCCGCTGCTTCCACAGCACGTGCGCGATTTATGAAGGAGAGGCGATCGAACTTGTCGCCGCCACTCTGGCTGTTCTGGTAAAGGGATGCCTCGGCGTTGGCGAAAAAGTTGAACTTCTTGTCGGCCCGCAGCGCCGTGTCGAAAACATCCGCGGGCGAGTGCATCACGTCAAAGTCTCGGCTGCTCCCGTTGAAGTTTGGCACATTGAAGTGCACGGGGACCAGGGGCACAGGCTTGCGTATCCAGAAGGGGGACAGGGTGCCGAACACCGCTGGAAAGGAGAAGCGTTGCATTGTGGGGGCCCGCTTGTACCGCTTCCGCCGTCGCAGGAAGCTTCCATTGTCGAACATGTCCTCTGCCAGAGGGTCCAGGGTCCAGAAGTTGCCCTTGCCCGGGTTGCCCGGCTCGCGCGGTACCTTGATGAAGCAGTCGTTTAGACTGAGGTTGTGCCGGATGGAGTTCTGCCAAGCGGGGAACTTGTCCTTGTAGTAGGGAAAGCTGTAAGTAAATGGAAAATGACGCTTACGATTTTCCCGCTCGATCGACTGCTGCCGTCGGCACATGCCCCAGTTGCCTCGGTCGGACAGGAGGGACTACGACTACTTACCGCGACATGATAAAGTCACAGATCCCGCTGAGAGTCAGCTTCTTGTGCGGCGACTGGAGAATGGCCATGGTGATCAGGGCTATGTAGGAGTACGGTGGCTTCACCAATGGACCGCCTGTGTTGCCGCAGCCATCTCCGCCGCTACCACCAATGCCCGACGGCTCCTCGCTATCGTCACATGCTATGGACATGGCATCCACAGCGGCGGCGGATCGCGAGGAAGCACTGCCGCCGCCACTCCGCTGACTCTTGTGCAACGGCGGCGACAGAGAGACGCTGTCGTGCAGAGTGTGCATGGGATCCGTGCTGGTGTGCATGATAATCGTATGTCTAGATTCTAGATGGATTCTATTCTTGGTTCTTATGTGGTAGAGGACGCAACACTTTCGCTTTGATGTTTACTCAGGAACTGTGTTCGATTTTGCTTATTCACTAGATTCACTTTGCGTTTGAATTTGAGTTTGAGTTTGAATTGGAGTTTGAATTGAGTTTGAATTCGATTTCCAATAGGCCATGTCACTACACTAGCAACTCGCACACTGTTTCGTTTCGTTTCGTATCCGTTTCCGTTTCCGGCGGGGCTTACTGATAACTGTACATGACGCTTGGGGAAACAAAGATTCGAAGGCTCGAAGCTCGAGGGTGATGGATACACGGGTCCGGTCGTCGTGTCTGTCTGAGGCGGAATCCGGTTGCCAAATGTTAACTGAATCGCAACGAAAACGAAAATCCTCTCGCCCAAAATGTTTTTCTACATAACTCAAACATTTATTTTATGGAAAACCGCTGCCGCTGCCGCTAACGCTTCCATGGGCTTTTGTGTCGCCGCTGCTGTGTTTTCGTATCTCGAATAACTGTGATTCTACGACAACGCGACGTCGCGTCGGCAGCATCCCTGCAGCAGACAGCCTCTCCGTCTCGCTCTGGCGGGGGATGAGATGAGCCGTAAACCAATCTATGGCCCAGCAGGCTATCCCTCTCTGGCGTATCGCTGCTGGGCTCTCAGTCTCCGTCTCTCTCTCTCTCTCTCTCTTTCTCTCGCTCCCACTATCGTTATGCTGTCTCTCTCACGTAATTTCATAAAATGGTGGAGAGTCCTCGTCCTGGTTTTGCTGCTTTTCCTTCTGTAAATGTGAAATTCGCGACGGCAAATTGGCAGGCGGCAGAGAGAGAGACCGACTGCGACTCCGACTGCAGAAGCCAAAACTCATGAGGAAGAAGCGGGTGGGGGGTGTAGCCTGTAGTAGGGATGAGGTACAGGAGCAAGGGCTAGGGTTAGAGTCTGAGGGGAGGATAAACATTTTGCGCAAATTTTAGATACCTTTTGCAGCTTTGACGTCGTGGCTCTTAATAATGTTTCATTATGTCAGCCACATGGAGGTACCGCCCAGCCGTCCAACTGCCTTGCCTTCCCTCTCAGGCATCCATTTTCCAGCAACCGCCTACCCCTCCCTGCCCACATTCAAATGTTAGCATTTTTATGTGCGAATGTTTTTCTAACCGTATGTCGACGTTTCTCTCGATTTCTCTCATTCTGCGGGGGCTCTCGTTCTCGGGTCTCCTCAGCCCGCATCCCCACCCCCGCCCCCGCCTTCGGGAATGCGCCATTTTCGCCAACATTCTCCAACACAATAAGGGGAGCGTTGGCGCAGGAGGACGGAACGGGACGAGTAGCTGCGGGAGGATATTCTGTGTACATGTGTTTGCTGCATTTGTATCTATGTGAGTTTTGTATTATTTCTCCTTTTCATTTTCGCTGTTATACCCCGGTAATCGCAGATCCCAGTGGGGATATGCTATTTTTAATGTATTCACTTCACCCGTATTTAAATTAAACATTTGGGTTTTAGATACAAAAATATTGAAATTAAATATAAAATATTAAAGTATATAGTATAAAGTATATATATTAAAGACTTTTGATCCAAATAAAAAACACTTTAAAATAAATAATTTATTTTATATTCAATTTGTTGTAGTTTTAAGTATAAAATATTTTTAGACAAAACAGCTGCAAATAAATGGCATAAATAATGACATTTTATTCTTGGTGAAGAAGTTAAAATTGCAGGTTCTTTTATTCATTAAGATCATTTTTAGAGGCAGAATAACGTTCCAAATGTTTTGCGAAGAATTTGTCCAATTAATGGGTATTCTTTAGTCGGTATATCGACTATAGGCTAGGCCTTTCACTCGTTTTGTTCCCCAGATGTTAGACATTATTGTTCTTGTTTTTGTTGCAGAGTGTTCACTGTTCACTGTTCAGTGTTCAGTGCCTTCTCCCTTTTCAAATTAAACATTCAGTAGTCACTTTTATTTGTTGTACTTTGTTCAAATTAGTTTTCCAGTTTTGCGGAAGTTACACACACACACACTCACACACACTTGGGACAAAACACCAACGCACAAACACAAAGCAGAGAGACACTGAATAATGGCCGCCATGGCATCTTCTCATTGAGGACAATATTGATATCGTTTTTTTCACTTGGCATCCATTTTCATTATTTCAATTCTGTTCAGCTATGTCTCCCCACCTACCCCTCTGCTGCCACCCCTATCCCCCTCTCTATGAAACCCCTCCTTATTGCCCCCCTTCTCTTACATTCTGTTACACTAACGAATCAATGAGTTTTTGGCCAGCTCGAGAGAGGGGCGTGGCATTGCGTTTTGTTATGTATCTTTATCTGTTTGGATTTGTATTGGTATTAGATACATAGATAGAAAGCTAGGTGTGGTGGGAAGGGGCCAAAAGACAGGGGGGGTAGGGGGGATTAGGAATTGTGGCCGTTTTCAATTTTGTTGCCGAAAATTTATTGCGGCATTCCCTTTGTCTTGTTTATGTCCAAACAAATGGTCTTATATGTGGCTTTCGGGGAGACTTTTTTTTACCAAATCAAAAATCAGAATCGGGTCTGTTCACAAATTTCTTACAATAAAGGGAGCTTACTTTCCAGGAATTGTGTGCTGCTCGCCGTTTCGGAATAAATTCCACAAGTACTTTATGTAGTGGACCCAAAATAACAGAGATGACCACCGTCTAAAGGAATAAGTAAGGGCACTTAATCTAAATCGATCTTGCTGCTTTTTATTGTTTCAATTATTCCTCGTGTCGCTTGAATTACAAAAAGTGTGCCGGTTTCGATCTACATCTCCACTCCACTGGTTATGTCGATGGTGTGGTAGATCTAATCCATCTAATCCTAATGACAGCCTCTTGCATTTATATAGATTATTTCCTCGTCAATCCACTTTCCATCGTTTAGTCGCATCCTTTATACCAGTTTCCATGGCAATTAGAGTTTTGCCAACTGCTACCCAACTCCTCAGCGTAACCATATCAATATCCATGTCCATCGACAGCCATATCCCCTGTCTGTCTACGGTTAATCATTGCTTAGGCACAGCATGAGTCCTGAGGTGGAGGACGGAAGATAGAGGATTTTTTGGCGGCCAGTTGAGCGTGAGGATGCGGTGCACTCAAGCTTTCGCCGGCGAACAATTAACTTATGGGCAAACAATAACGCCCAGGAATGCACGCTGGCAATAACCGAAGCCGCACAGGGAAGAGCCACAGCCACAGCCACAGCCACATCCTGCTCAGGCTGAGCAGCGGCGACAGCGGCATGATCCAGCAATAATCCTTCTTTTGTCAGCAAATTTATTGCACGCAAACAAACGACCAAAGGACATGCCAGGAGCATAAAAGGGAGTGAAAATTTGCGAGGGGCTGGCTGCACTGGCTGAGAAGGATACTCGGGCTCGGATTGGGGGGACTGGGATTGTGGATTGGGCTTGGATGAGCGCAGACTTTGACAATACAAATTTTTATTGCGAAATCTGCAAAAGGCAAATAAAAGATTTGACACTTGAATTGCTTTGACTACAAGGACCAGTACCAGGACCCAGTCAGGACAAGGACAATGGCTACAGTGACTCCTCCTTTCTGCGGACAAGGGAGTCTTGGCTGCCCTGCTACTAATTTGAGCTCGAGATGCCGCATCCTGTCGCATCGATGGGTGTCTGGCACCTGGAGAATCGCAAAGGCAAACACACTCGACGCGGCCTCCGACGCGGTACTCGTGAGGGGCGGCTCCTGGCTTAATAGCTTCGCTTCTTATGTCATTATTAAATCTTTGAAGTATCTGCAGGATGGATGGAAAACAAGCAGTGGGCTTTGGGGAGTGGGAGGGGGACGGGGAAGGGACGGGGGAGGGGCAGAGACACATACAGGCACTTGAATACTTGAGTGACGCTCAATTTGATGGACAAGGACATCAGGAATCAGTCAGCACCCACCCACACGGCACAGGAACAATGGGAAAAATCACAGCAGGCAGCGAACAAATTGCGCAACTGCACCGCAAATTTCATCCTTCATCAGGACCCAGGATCCAACCTGCCAACAAGTGGAAAGCACAACAATGGGTTCTACATCTCCGCGAGTTCCCCTGTTCCCCTGTCCTCCTGTCCAAGCGGGTATATTTCACGCTCGATTTATCCTCATTGAGGGGTGGGTGCGAGTAAGGGTACACGGGTTGTGGCAGTAGCAGCAAGTGCCACACACACACATAAAACTCTGATGTTTCGTGCCTCATTTCATGCAGTTTTGTTCATTTGATGTGGCTGCGGATGCGGATGATGATGATGAGGATGAGGAGGATGATGCCTGGTGCCTTTGCCTCCGCCTTTTCCTAAGCCTCTTGTTCGGCAGCAGCGGCAATAAAAATCGAGAGCCCTGCCTAAGCCTCCTTAACGCCTCCTTCCCTTTTCTGGCAGGATGTCAATTTCTCAATTCATAAATAACCAGAAAAAAACCGTCAACTTTGAAAGGCCACGTACTTAATACCCTTTAGATGGCGAAAATTAATAGATATGTGATTGTGTTTGTGATTACGATAGAGTTTAACTTAGAAACACTTGGAACCACAGGTATTTGAGTTTGGGCTGGTTTATCTTTAGGAACAAAAAAGGCTCCGATTCCTTCGACACCAATATGATCTAGTTTGGATTATTTTTGATTCTTCTCTGATTTGCTTTGATCCCAGAAAGAGCTGTGTGTGCTTCCATCGAATTAGTTGGCTTTGCTTGTTACTCAATGCCTTGGCGCAGTCGGTCCCAGTCTCAGAGAAAATATGTCTCGTCATGCCAAAAACCTTCAATTGGTTATTGTATTATGGGACATTCCGTTTGGTCCCATTGTATAGTCTTTGATATTGCCAGCAGAGAAATAAAAATAGTCTGTGCCAAGTCTGGCCAAAAATCATAGTACCCTTTGCCAGGGTACAATGAAAACCCAAAGCCCTTTCAATGTGTCAGCACAAGTGTGGAAATTACAGCAGGCGTGGATGGGCTGGAAAAGTGTGGGGAGAGTGGGAAAGTGGGCATCGATGGCAGAGCAGAGTGTGTTATTGTTGTTTATTTGCTGCTGCTGCTGCTGATGAAACCGCAGCCAAAGGATATCCCTACCCCACCTAACCATTCCTCCTCTCTCGCTGCGGGATCTGCTTGAGCTTTTGAATTGCTCGGCATCCTCTGGCGTGGCGTACTTGGATCGCATTAAGTTGATTTATTATGCAGCGCAGAATTCAATTAAGTGGGATGATTGTCACTTGTCCGTATGCCACGAAACGAAAGCCAGAACGTTGTGTCCAGGACGTTGGGATTCACTTCATTCTCCTCCGATGCGATGTGCCGTTTGCTCTCTTAACTGTTGGGGCGTGGCAGCTATTTGGACAGTTGGTAATGCCCATCATAGCCATCGCTGATTCCTGCCCATGCACAAACCATAAAGGATAATCGTTTATTTGTTTTGGTTTCGAGGATTATGAAGTCAGAGTTAGTTGGGATTTCCACAATACTCGGGGCATTCCCTTGGGGTTGATGGAGTTGATAGAAGACCTTTGAAATGTTGAATTTGAAATGCTAAAAAGGTGAGGCAAATAATGGGATCTATCTAGATGCTAGATGGAATATATAAGGAATATCTATCAGAGGATATCTGGCATGATCTTTAGGTGGTGCTTCATCTTAAGCCCTTACAGAATGGGAATGATTTCTTAGTGGAAAGTATTTTCTCCATCAGATAGACCGCCCCCCGCTCCCTGTAGTACCAGGAGTGGGAAATCTCCACTAATTGCTCATCCGTAGACATGGAAACAATCCACAAAAGAGACAACACATCACACTTGAGCGGGAAGTTTAAATCAAACCAGAAAGAATCAAAACCGAAAAAAGAGGACACGCTTAATAAGTTCCCAGCGGACACGTGTGGCACGCGTACACCTCGCCTCGCCCTGGAGTGGGTGTTGTGTAATTCACACTTCCTGCCCAGGACAACGGGGTCCAGAGGGGTGGCGTTTTTGTGGAATTTCATTAAATAATCGTTAGTGTAAATCAATTGGTGAGATCAAAGCGATGATGTGGGCGACATGGCGACAAATGAAAAGAAAATAGAGGACACAAGTCCGTACACAGCCCGTACATGGACCCGTAGAGTGCAGATATTACCAATTTGGGTGCTGTAAATAAAATGTGCACAGCAAATATTTGTCGGCATTGATGGAGATATCGCAAACAAGTTAACACGTGCCCGAGTACCAAAGTATCGCGAAGTGTGAACACGTGCGGGAGAGGCTATCAGTGTCCAAAATCAACAATATTGAATGTGCAATCTGCAATCGTTGGGCGGATGCGTCTGGGGATGGGGGGACACCTGCAACTGAACCAAAAATCAGGCGGATTCGATTGGGTATCCACCAGGAGAGGCCCGGGCCCCGCCTCCCACACTGCCGCAGTACCCATATGGAGCCAACAAATCTTTATTCCCATAATCGCATTAGCCCGTCAGTCTCCCCGTTGCACACTAAATCGAAAATTGTCAAGCCCTCGTCCCAACCAATCCAGCTAACGATTCGATTGTCATTGTCCTGTCGAGCAGGCTGCTTGAAGGAGTGTCCGTGTACAAGCGTTTTAAATTTAATTTAACGCATTTACATGCAGCTTAAGATCTCCCGCCTCTGCGCTGGCCTCGGGGCACTGGCACAGCAAACAAATCAAACGTATTTAGAAGAGCGAACAACTCAAACAAAGGGATGCGGATACGGCTACGGCTACGGATACGGATGATATTTCGAGACTCGACTCGCTTTTCGGCATCCATCCCCCGGTCGGTCCGGCTGTGACCCTGCGCACATGCACACACAGGGAGCGGAGAAAGGGAAAGCTGAGAGCTGAGAGCTGGGAGATGAGAGGGTGGTGGTCTGGCTGCGAGCGAGTTGGAAAAACTCAATATTTGAATAACTTACTACCGTGTGGAGAGCAAACTTTTGAGGCAGCAGCAGCAGAAGCAGTGGAGTGGCAGAAGGTGGGGGCACTTGAGGCAAGCTAAGGACATTGGCGGGTCGCAAAAGGACAATTATTTGCTTACGCGTTGTCATTCAAATTGAGTTTTAATGTAGAGCGGCCCGTAATCCACTAAGTCTCGTTCCAAAAGCACTCTGCAGTGGCCTGCTCCCTGCACCCGGCACCAATCAGGGGCTGCAAGTGCTCCGCTGCGCTCTGCTCCGAGTCCTGGGCCTTGTGGTCCTGCCGCTTCATGTGGGCACCATTATTTGCTCTATCACGTTCACGTACTGAAGTTATGAGGACATTATACATCCGTAGTAAACACAAATATCTATAATCCGTGCCCCAGAGGCGGGCATTCCGTGCGTCATGCGAACTTTAGCTGGAACTTTGGAGGGCTGCCTGCTGCCTGCTGTTCCTCATGGTACACATGTACGGCCGTAATTGTTTGTAGATGTCCTTAAACGTCGTGAGAATATTCAGTTGGTTTTCCCTCTCCTCCCCTCCCCACCCCTCCGCCACGGCTGTCCTCCCTTTTGTTTTATGTATCTTTGGAGGAGATGTGTATGGTGGAGGAGAGCCTGTTGCGCCTCGGCTCTCAGCTCTGATGATGGGTTCCGTTCCTCAATGAGTTTTCTACAAGTTGAAGTTCGCACAGGTCTCCGATTCGGATGATCGGAGGGAGGTCGAAATACGCAGAGCTAATGCAACTGATCTGTGTGATGAAATACATCAACAGAAATTCTATTTTCTAACCGGCAAAACAGATATCCAGCTACAATTCAGTGGTATCGCCAATTAAGGATTAAATGTATACAAATCTACCATTGCAAATGTCGATTCATATTTTTTAGAAATGGATGAAAAGTTGGTTCTGGGGGAATTGTGGAGCAATCGTTGTGTGCCTTGAAGGCGGTATCCAAGGGCAACAACATTGCCGCACGTGGCCCCAATAGACACTACGATAAGAAGAGCCTATTCCCCATTGACCATTCTCAAAACGCATGCCCAGACTTGTTCCAGCAACAATATATAATTATCCTGCTTTTCGTTTTGGTGATTCTTCTACAGTCTAAACAATGGCTCCCACATCTGTACACACTTTCCCAGAAGGTCATTGCAATGGGGCCGTAATGCAGCCGTATACAACAGACTGCACTGCTGGCTTTAAAGGATATGCGGAGAAGGAGCTCGAAGTGGAGGTGTGTGAAGATGATGATGAGCAGGGTCCAATAGGGATTTTCTGCGTTCCATAGAGACGGAAAAGGTACGCCCCGCTTTCGTGGATATGGGATCCCTAACGGCTCTTGTAAGATGCAGTCATTGCATGTCAAGGTCCAATATGAATACAAATATATACACAGTAGATCGAGACACTTTAAGGTCCCTTTTAGGTCGTAAGATTGATTGCTTAGGCATGATTAAATTGGTAAATTTTGGTATTGTATAGTCTTTGATAGACCCTATGGCTTTGTAGGGATCATCCAACAAGATATCCAATGAACATACCCCAGAACGAAACAGAGTGTCTAAAATTTAGGGGGAATCCATCCAACTGGAAGGCCTATTCCTATGAAGGGATTCCTATGGAATCGCTTTCAACTGCATATCTATGTATTCATATCTACGCATATACAGATCAGAATTTCATTACTGTCTCCTATTAAAACGGGACTCCTTTACTTCGCTCACACCCATGTATGGGTGGTCCTTTGCCTCTCTCTCCGTTTCTCTGTCTGAAGGATGCAGGGTAGATGGTAGGATGGAACATGGAGGAACAGGCACAATTTCCATATTATTCCAAATCTTTGTGTGAAGTGTTTTTGCGCAGAAAACTGTAATTCTTATTCATTTCCAGGACGCACTCTGGAGGAGGGCTGCTAGACGATTATTAGCAATTTGATATAACTGCATGTAAGTACAACACGAGAACAAGTCAACAACGGATTCGCACACACACACGTGCACGTGTAGCCACTTACATAAGAGTCGTCCCTGTCCCTGTCCCTGTCTCTCCCTCTCCCCTCTCTCTCTATCGCTGTGCGGAAAATCACTTCAGTTAACTAAATGCGCCGACTGCGGCGCAGCAGCGCACTGTTAAGAAGGAGCAGAAGGAAGGGAAGGCTAGAGCGAGAGGTCATGACTGCCGAAAAGCAGCAGCCATTGCGTGGGGCGTGGCCACAGCGGCGACCAATGGCTGTCCAGCAGCGCATCCTGAAGGATATGTGTACATCCTGCCAGCGTCGCTGTCGCTGCTGACAAAGAGGAAAGCGGTTATGAGGAGCAGGCATCGGGGGGGGAAAGTTAAGCTCATTTTCACTGCTCTGTTTCTCGGTTTTCGCCTCTCTCTCTCTCGGGGCCGGTCCGCCTGCCGCCTGCTGCCTGCTGCCTCTCTCTCGAATTTACTTTACTAACAAAACATGACTGTTGGGAGGCAAAAAGGAAATTGTTTTATCAAATGGGTTTCCTTACGCTTTTTTATTATGAAATTAATTTCCAACATCGTTCCGCAGTCGTTGACGTTTGCTGCCCGCCCTCCCACACTCCACCTCCCCCGCCACAGCCACAGTTCCCATTTGAGCTGTGGCCATTTTCCAGTTCCATTTTCCACCCGTTTGATGCCCGCTCTTTGAGCATGTGTTTACTCTAGTTTTGCTTTGCCTTTTTCCTCGCTTAGAAATTTTCTATTCGCCTTAAATGGGGAAATGTTTGCGTAGCCCCTCCTTCACTCCTCCTCGTTTGTCTGGCAAAGGCATTAAAATGCAAATCTTAATTATGAATTTAAGATTCGCTCACAAATTAAATTCATTTGCCACTCGAATGGCAGAACTCCAGAAACTTTTATTCAACTGCCCCCCCTCCGCCCAGTTTTCATTGTCCGAGGGGAATGGAATCTATCGAAGGAATCCACATTTAGTTCGATGTAATGAAACGAGTAAAATATTTCATTGGTTTCCTTTTTGGTTTTTGTTTTACTTTTGTATAGGATATTCTTACATTTTTCCACATTTATTTGAACGCAGAGATGAAGTCTTTTTCGACCCCATATCATGTCATAATTAGGATTTACACTTAAATATAGATATTGTATATATCTGTATCCAAGCATTAATCGGCTTAAGAGCTCAGCTTTAAGAACGATCCCTACCAAAGGCTTTTCCAAACATTCCCTTCTCTTTTCTACAGATTGGATCAATACATATGTATATATCACTTACGTCGTGCGTAATCAGCACTAGAATTTCGGTTTTGACGGACTGCTGCTCAACCCTTGGACTAGTTGTAAGGCGACCTCAAACATATCAAGTAGCTATTATTAATGGAGAAGGATTCCCACCCAAACACTCTTAGATCTTCAGCTATTGACTTTCGATGAGTACTGGTTTTTTGTTACCATATTGTAGACTTTAGAATCTTCGTCTGCTCGATAGAAACACTAAGGTAGTTGCTATTCTAGGTATACTCTGCTTTAGGTGTGTGCCATGTGTTGTTCTGTTGTAAGTGCAACGAAAGAAATGGCTAAAATCGATGGGCATTTGTGAGCAACACTTAGGAGGCTTCCCTTCCGCTGGCAGAGTGTTTCTGTTATGTTCAGCATGGACCTGGCCCGGGCTCGAATCGCCGAATCGAAATTAATAAGGTGTTATGGACAATAAAGGTAAAGACAGAGTACTCTCGCCCTGCCTCCAATATCCATGTTGTGACAATCTTCAGGGGGAGTACGCGAACGCGTGGTTTCTGCCGGTCAGGGGGTGATAGGGTGGTGTAATAACAGGCAGCAAAAGTTGCTCAATGGGAAGGAAGCACCTCTGTCAGGTCGATAGTGCACTCTGCTGCATGCAAAAGGTTAACCAAAAGAAACTACAAGTTTCTAAGACACCCGATTAACACTGAAACAAACATTCGATCTAAGATTTTGCTTCAAGTGCACTGTGGGCCAATGTGCGCCGCAATCCCCTGAAGCTGAATTCTGCTCACTAGTG